>NC_133769.1:221893756-222104680 GCF_003597395.2 Chelonoidis abingdonii
ATTTATGCGGCGCCATGGTGGCGCCACTCCAGGGGGCGCCCAGCCGACCCGCTGAGTGTTGCTAGGGTAAAAGTTTCTCCGACGGCTGTGCACGCGGTGCGCACACACCTAACTGGAATGGATATGAGCAATCACTCGAAGAAGAACCTCTGTTATGAAGAGTCAGTTGAAGTTTAAAATTTTAAGTGAAATTTACCCTAGAGAATCTATTCACCAGGGAATTAAAAATTAACTAAAGCCTCTAAACCTTATCTAGCAGTGCAGACAAGCCAGAACATTACCAAGGTTATCATTCATTTATTGCAGCTATATTATAGATTTTCTATATACAGTTTCCCAAAATCATAGAGTAATCACATTCTGTACCCAGTCCCATAAGTCTGTACATAACATTAAAAGGTAAGATTCCCATTATATGCATTTAAATTCTCACTCTCCTTCCCTAGAAGCAAAACAAAAACAGCTACATCAATTCCTTGTTCTTCATGAGGTAGCCATTCAATGCTGGGTTAAACCTTCCTATTTGTTAAAGCATATTCAGTATTAAATTTGACACTTAAGTTTATGTTGCATAATTAGGGTCAGATTGTCATTGTTCACTGCCTTTTTTTGTGGGTACATTATTAGGTAATGGAGTTCTAAAAGCCAATGCATTGCTCCTCTACATGTTGAGAATGAACTCCTTTTCTCTAACTCATGATATAAAAACAAAATTCAGACTGACTTCTCCTCTGATAATAATGAGTGCAGTCTTAATAAAAGCAAATGACTAGTATTCATTTTAAAATTCAAATTCAGCTGATAAAAATATTGCCAACATCAAATAATAAAGATGCCATTTTTCTCCAACCCAGAAAAAATTAATATAAATAACCTGAATAGAACAAAGATTGCCAATGTAGTGAAACGTATGAGTTGCCAAAAGCAGGTTAGAACTAGATACCTTAGCAGCAGCATATATGTTCATATATAATTTTAACTTACAGAAATGCACTTTAGAAAAGGACAGGTTAGAACACATTTTACAGTGGTAAATCAATGGAATTTGGGGAAAACAAAAAAACCTATGGAGAAGTAAGTTAATTATCAACATTCTTTCAAATGTTTAGCTAGAAAAGCTTTCCACAAATACAATAGGATTAACTTTCTTTAAATGAAAGTGTGACATTGGTTCAGTACCTCAAAAACATTTGGTTGTGCTACTAAATCTGTACATATGAAAGAAAAAGTAGCTCACAGCAGTCAAGAAAAACTGGTATAGGCATAAATTGTTCAAAAAACTGAATATTATTAGAACATAATTTCAACCAAAACAAAATTCATTTGTCCTAAAAAGATGCAAATTGAACATTCACTTGAATACAGAACGAGCATAAAATTAAGTTGTAACTAGATATAAAGGAGGAGAGCTTCAAATCTTCTCTGGCCCTCTTATCTGGGTCAAAGAGCCAAAGTAACACAAATGGGCTATATAAAATGTCCACATAGGATTCCCCTAGTGCAAGTACTACAGAAAACTATATGAATTCTCTTTCAAGCCCCTGCATAGAGGACTTACTGGGGGCAGGTGGCATATGCCCGTCATGTGGCCGTAGAATGCAGCATTGGGGATATTCTGGGTAATGTTGAAACTTGTTGGGCAGCCTGGGGAGGCTGCTAGAACTTAGAGAGGCCTCCGCAGCATAGATGCTGAAATTGGGTTGCTGGAGGTGCTGCTGCATCCCATGTCTTGAAGAGATTTCCATCATACAGGGTTTACAGTTTGGTTTGATGGCTCTCAGCACCACCCACTCCCCATACAAATTGTTCCAGCACCCCTCCTCTAGGGTGGACTAAATTATGCTGAGGACTTCTCCACTCCCTGAAATATCGCAGATTGGGAGGATGCAAAGGTAGCTTAAGCCATTTTAGCTGCCCCTCATTCTGAGCTACAAATTCTATGCTGAGTCTCTTAGAAGTACAGCATGAAATCTCACTCCAAATCTCTAAATTCTGGAGGCTGAGAGCAAATCATCCTGGAACTCTGCTCAGTACACTGCCTCATCATAGGATACTGGGTCCGGGTCACAAAGTCTCAGTCCTTATTTTCAAAGCCCTCCACAGAACCTAGCCCTAGATATTTTAGAGAAGGCCTCTTTCTTTGTGACAAAGATCTCACTTGCAGCTGTGTTCCTCAGGACCTATGAAGCTGCCAATCTCAAGCTTGAAGGTTGTGAAAGTGGTATACAGGACTTTCTTTGTAATAGTGAATACTTTTGGACCTCATTTCCACAGGACTGCTGAATGAGCACACATTTCAATACCTTCAGGACAAAGCTCCTTTGAGTGAAAGAAGCAAAACTCATTTGATTTAACTTTTCCAGCTATGTAACTAAAAGCAGCATAAAAAAATAAAATAAAAAGAGGAAGTGGATGAAAACTATATAAGACGAAGAAGTTAAAAAAAAAGATGAAAGGAGGGGGGAGAAGAGTGAGGAGAAAGTAGGAAGAAATGCAATTACCTGACTGCAATCGGAGAATCCAGGAAGAAAACTAGGCCATATGCCATTTGTGGATTTATTTTTAACTTCCTAGGAGAAGCTCAGCAACTATGGTGATTGCCCCATTTTAAAAACTGGGATTGATTGATAGAAATGTGTTCTTTAACCAGAGAGCACATGACTTAACAGCAGATCCCATCATTCAACATTTGTAACACTGAAGGACAGCAGACAATTCTTTACCCCTAAGAAGAGTCACTAAATTAGATCAGAGAATAAAGTCACAGAGAAGTCAGTGATCTCAGTAACAACCATTTTCTGGAAAAGAAATTAGTGATGGTAAGGAAGGGAATTCATGATCAAAGTGTCTAAAGGGGAAGACTTAAAGTCATGTCTTTGAGGACATACGATAAAGATCCTGGGCTTGTGTGCAGAGTGAGAAGCAGTGACTGATCAAGCAGATGGAACCAAGCTAAATACACTGATTAACACATTAGTGGACAACTTATTCTTAGACAGAGCCAGCAGAGTAAGGAGGCACTGCTCATTTTGCTCTGCACCCTCAGGAAGTCCCTTCAAATACCAAAACGGTCACAGGCCTTATTTCCTTCCAGTTAGGAAAGGAGACATGAGAGCCCTTAGGCCTTTGGGTCCCAACTTCTTAGCATGAGGAGGGGAAAGATGTAAAGAATAAAAAATCTACACAACTCCTTAAATGCCAACCTTTCTGGGGAATGGAGAGAAGAATGCCAGCCTCCATAAAACAGTGAGGGAAAGCTAGGCTGGAAATGAAGAACTTCCACACGCACTTTTCTCTTTGTCTCTTAAATCTCTAACCTTAGATTGGAGGAGGGGGGCAGAGAAAGGATCCTCATCAGAGTCCCAGTATCAATTTAATTCTGTCTTCATTTTAAAAATCCTACAACTGTATAACAAGACTCCCACACAGACTTGACACACATTATTTTGTTCCCAAAGGATCAAAGTTATGTATCCTGCATCCCACCTTTGATACAGCCAACTGCTGAGAGTCTCTCCTTTACCCTTCACATGTTTTTTTTGTTTTTGTTTTCTGCCCATGTCAGATGATTCCAGGTCGTTTCACACATCACTTCAACAGTACTACAATCACAAGGAACACAAGGTTTCTAGCATCAAAATAGGCCCAATATAGGAATCTATGCACATTCCTAGAGATCCCAGCCCCGTGTAGACAGAGTCATGCTAATGGGTCTCAAGCTCATGTGCCAAAAATATCTGTATGGGCACTGTGGCTCCAGTGGAGACTTGGGCTGGGCTAGTCAAGCTCAAGCCTGTATGGGTGGGGTTAAGCTCGGGTGGCTAACCAGAGTTTCTCCTGGAGCTGCAATGTCCACACAGATGTTTTTAAGAGTGCTAGCTCAAGCCCCATTAGCAAGAATCTGTCAGTGTGGGTTGAGAAGCTCATCCCAGCTTCACTGTAGACATACTCAAAGATGCTTATGAATCCATAAACAATTCATTTAAATTTCTATGTTTCAATACTTAACAACTTGCAATATTTTTAGCTATGGATACTAACAGCTTGTAAATCTCCACTGGAAAACACACTTATTGCAATGAATATTTAACTTCTTTAAAAAACATGAAAAAGCCAACATTTGATCATTTTATTCTAGCCAGATACGTGAGTCATTAACAGTGAACAAGAAGAAATAAGAATTGTCGTTTCAATACTATAATATTGTTCTTGTGCTAAAACAAAAGTCTTATTGTGTGAGCAACTTTTATGTAATGTTGATGCTTTTCACAGTACATTGATTGATTTATAACATGAAGCCATCCAAGAAGCTCTCCACAGATGTACAAAGGATTAAAGATGACAGAGATACAGACACTTGACAAATGAAATGAAAATTCTGGTCCCCAAATATATGTCTCTCTCTCTCAAGCAAAACCTAAGGGGCATGAGTCTTCTTACATTTGCCCTAAAGGTTAACAGACTTGGATCTTGACTGAACAATAGGGAAAGCAAATGCCAGGTCTAAGTGCCATCCACAGGCACAAGAGGTTCAAGGACTGTTGCACCATTGCTGTAAAACTGGTGCAGATGTGAACAATTTCCCTTGAACTCTTGCTCTTTGGCATAGGCTGTGATGGCAACAGCACAAGTTAGTTTTTGGACAAATCACATAATATAAAATACTTGAAAGAATTGATACTGTAATCTGGTAGAAAGAAATGTATTGAGTTTGAGGAGAAGAGCAGTATCTATCACTGGAAGGATACAATATTTCTATTGGTTTGGGACAAAATTGAACAACTGAAAGAACAATTTTAATCCTCAGGTTCTAGTAGCAGCCCTCAAAATCAGTCTATTTTTTCTTTTTACATTTTTTGAATCATTTGAGAAATTGAAAATGAGACTGATATCAACTGATCAAAATATATGCAAACACACTGTGCTCACAGTAAAATATATATTTAATTTGATATGGACAAAAAGTTTGACAAGTACGTACTAAGGATTTGTAGTAATTACTTTATGTATTTGCCCTAAGTACTCCCATTAACTATGCTAGGCAATTTCAATGCAAATCTTTGGAGACACTTATTTTTTTAAGCCTTTATAATGCCATTTTCATGGGAGATTATGATGACAAAACAATTAAAATTCAAGTCTTAGGAGACCCAGTGGCAATGCTAATACAATGTAATTTAGGACAGTTCAGATCAAATGCAGCAGCTGGTTGTCAGTGAGGTCTTGTGGTTTACCCAGTTTTGCAGCTGGGTTAATAGAGGCACACTGAGGTCAAGTGACGTGCTTGAAATCGCCCAGTCAGAGGCTCAGTCAGAATTTGAACCCAGGACTATCCTGCTCTATGCCTTTCATTTGTCCAATAGGGGAAAAAAAGAAAAGAAAAAAATACGCAACAGATTTAAAGACATTATTAAAACCCCACCAATGGAAATCAGTATACTGAAATAAAAAAAAAATTAAAATAACTATTGGGCACAAAAATTATATTGTACACTTGTTATATGAACTCACCACAGTGAGGCAGGCACCATACAGATCCCTTGCATTTAAAAAGAAGCACTGCTTCTTCATCTGCCAACTGTCTAAAGTAATATGGAACAGAGACATTTAACAAGAAAATGGCTGAACACACCAAAAAGCAGAAATGTCAACAGTTTATGTATTTAT
Organism: Chelonoidis abingdonii; assembly: GCF_003597395.2. Taxonomy (NCBI): domain Eukaryota; kingdom Metazoa; phylum Chordata; order Testudines; family Testudinidae; genus Chelonoidis; species Chelonoidis abingdonii. The sequence goes on from NC_133769.1 coordinate 221,899,424, forward strand.
TTCACTGTATTAAAAGTACTTATCTAGTAATTTAGGTGACTTTATAATATTATAAATACACATACATTAAACTGGGTCAGTAGTGTATATTACATAGATGTAGATAATTCAAAAAAAAGCCTGCCAGTTTGTCATAAACTCTCCTCCTTTAGTTCCACCACATATACCAATCAGCTACCTGAACCCTCCAAGAGAAGTTCCAGTAATACAAACACTGCAAGATAACGTTCATTGGAAAGAATAATCTGAACATTTCATACACATTGATGGATTCTAAATAAGCTGTAATTGCTCAGGAAAAAGACCGAGGAGTCACTGGGAAAAGCTCACTGTGCAGCTGCTGTCCAAAATGTAAAGGAGATGCTAAGTTTTATGAAAGTGAGAAAGAGAGAATAATAAACAGATAGCACATTTTCAGCGAATATTCAGAGTGACTGGAACTAAACAATCTCAAACATTTCAGAGGAGAACAATGAAAATGCTAAAATGCACAGAAAGACTTATTTATGTGAGAAGAGAATAAAAAGGTTAGGGATATTTAGTTTTGAGGGGACTGTTGACTGAATGGTAATCTCATTTGAAACGATCTGAAACCTGGCTGATTCAATTAGCCACCCAGGGGGTAGACCAGCAGAAACGAGACCTTAGTTCTGATGGGAAATGTGTAACTTCATCCCAAAACAGAAGTAGCAACAGAGTATCCATGACACTGTTGCCAATCCCCATAAGAAACCCTTTACAAGAGTAGGACTAGCTTTTTGTGGCAAGCCAAAAAAGCAGACCTGCCACAAACATTGCACAAGCTAAAAGTAAAAAAGTGTGTGTGGTGGTGGTGGTGGTGGTGAAACAGGGCAAAAAAAAGATGTCTGCAATCTTAGTCCTTCAGAGTCAGTAATCACACTTGCCATGGAGAGGGTTTTTTTTTTCATGCATAGGGTGGGAGGATGCAAACATGGGTGAAAATGTGGAGGTGCTCAAGGAGAAATGGGCAATCAAGGTTGGAGTTGATGGCTCAATAAGTCAGTGGATGCAATAGACAAAGTAGAACTAAATGGTGAAAGACCTGAAGGGGAAAGCAAGGAGCTTCTGTTTGGTGCCATAGAGGAAAGGGAGCCCATGGAGAAGCTTAAAGAGGGAATGATATGGTCAGAGCAACAAGCCAGCCAGATAAACCTGGCAGCAACATTTTGAATGAATGGTAGATGAGTCACACGATTGGTGTCAAGGCAAGAGAGAAGGAGATTACAGTTATCAAGGTGCAGGAAGATGAGGGCCTATTATGAGACAAGAGTCTAACAAAAGTCTATTATGTAGAGAGAAATGGTAAAACATGCATATGGCCTGGATATGTGGATCAAGAGAGAAGGTTGAGTCAAAGAGGTCACCCAGATTAAGGCCAAGAGTGAGTGGGAGGATGGTGCTGTTATCTATAAGGCAGGAGAAACTAGGGAAAAGTGAAGGGTTGGGCTGTGAGTGGGGAGACCAAATTCTCTGTTTTTGGCATGCTGAACTTAAGTTGCCAGCTGGACAACAACAAAAAAGATTCCAGAAATATGGGATGAGATTCAGGACTGGATTGATGGGAACAGGTCTTTAGTAGAGAGGTAGATTTGTATATAATCAACAATAAGATGATATATAAAACTATGATTGTGGATAAGAGCAAAATGAATTGAGGTGTAGATAAAGAAAAGCAAGGGAGCAGGACTAAAGCTTTGGGGATGTCCACTGTAAGATGGAGAGAGGAAGAGGAGGACCTTCCAAAGAAAGATCAGAGTGGTAAAACAAAAACCAAGAGAGCCAAAGGAAGGCAGGATTTCAAGATGCTGAGAGCAGTCAGTATTTAAAAAAAAATACTAAATGATCAAGGAAGTATGGAGTAGAGACAATGGGACTTGACCAGGAAGAGGTCTTTTGAGATAGCGAAACTGATGATAGCAGTTTCAGTGGCGTGGAGAGGGTCAAGAATGGAGCTGGAGGATAGCAAATGAAGGCAGCAGTTATAGACATCCTGTTGAATATATTTGTAAGTGAAGAAAAGCAAGAATATGAGGCTCTAGTTGAAAAGACAAGCAATGGGACGTTTGTTTTTTTCATGATGGGGGATACTAAAACATTTCTGTATTGCGAGGAGGAGCAGCAAATGGTTGTGGAGAAGTAGGAGTGAAAGTCGGAGTAAGTGAGACTGGATAGGATGGAATCACTGGGGTATGTGAAAGAGTTAGAGAAGAAAAGCAGAGAAGAAATGTCAATGTCATTGATGCAGGAGAAGGAGAAGAAAATAGTAGGACTAGAAGGAATAAGTGAGAACGAGGAAACACGAGGAGGAGGAATTCATGTCAGATCTGGTCAATTTTCTCTTGAAAATGTCAATGAGATGCTGAGTGAAAAGAAGAGTGAGGGAAGTGAGGACAGTATTTAAGGAAGATTTTGAAAGTAGTAAATAGCTGGCAGCTGGCTGGGTTTGTGGAAATGGGATTTAATTAGGGTGGAGAAGGGTAACGTTATTCAGCTAAAAAAAATAGCAGAATTGAAGGAGGCAGGGAACAAAAATATGCAGTAGAGAAACTGTGGTCACAGGACTTCAACCAAAAGTGCTCTCCTGTATGAGGGAGCAGATATTGGGGATTGACAGATAAGAACTTGTGAGATGGGAAAGGGGAGTAATACAGTAGCACCAAAAAGCTCCCAATGAAAATAAGACCCCCATTGTGTTGGACTTTGTGCAAACATAAAATAGAAGACAGTCCCTGACCTAAGCAGCACACAATCTAAGACACAATTTGGGAAGCATCTATGTTCAGGAAAGCACTTAAGTATGATTAATTTTAAGCAAGTTTTACGTCCCTATGAAGATACATGGGCTTTAAGCATTTGCTTAAGTGATTTTTTTTATAGAGAAGAACACATCCTTTTCTGAAATGGGGCTTAAACAGGGACTAAGCATAAGAGGTGATAACAGAAACAAGAGCATTGGGAGGAGAAAATAAAGGTGACGGCAGATTGGAATGTGAGACCTTGCTGATTGGGCCATCAAAAGAGAGGATAGTATCAAAATCTAGAGTGTAAGACATCACTTTGTCCGTCCTGTGCTTTGCAGCACATTGGGCTACCCACATTTGCCATCCTTGCCTGTCAACTGCCCTTCTCTCCAAATCTTTCCATTTCATGTTGAGGTGCTTGATGTCATTTAGAACTGTTTGTTTCCATGTTATTCGTGATCTTCCTTTCTTTTTTCTTGCATTTTCTAGCTTCCAGAAAGGGCAGCATTTGGTAAGATTTTTTTTTCCATTCTCAATACATGTCCCAGCCACTGATGTCTTCTTTTGTAGATTATTTGTGAAAGGGTGCCTTGTCCAGTAATTTTTCTGATTTTTTCATTTGTCTTCCTATCTCTATATGTTATTCCCAATATTCTTCTCAGACATTTGTGATAAAATGCATCCAGCTTTGAGTATCTTTTTGGGTAAGTTGCCATGTCTCATTGCTATATGTTGTGATGGCAATAACAACTGCTTCGTACGCATTCAGTTTTGTCTTGAGGGAGATGTTTTTGAGTTGCCAGATGTTTTTGAGTCTTCCAAATGCAGCGTTTGCCTTCCCAATCCTTCTTATTATTATTTCCTTGGAGCTGGTACCATCTTGGCTGATGGTACTTCCAAGGTACGTAAAATCATCCATCTTCTCCAATTTCTCTTCAATTTTGATTTCTGTCCCTAGAGTCCCCATTAACATGACTGTGCATTATATCTCAAACCTATATTCTCCATTACTTCTTTTACTTGGTTTGTGCATTTTTATAGTCCATTGGCATCTTTGTTGATAAGAGGGATGTCATCAGCAAAGTCTAGATCAGATAGCCTTGAATTGTTCCATTTTAGGCCATATTAGGCCATATATATCACTGTCACACCGTTTTAATCCATAGTGGATGACTAGCATAAACAAAAAAGGAGAAAGGATGCACCCCTGCCTTACACCTGTCTTGATGCTGAATGACTTACTCAAACCATTTTCCATTTTAATGCCAGCATTTTGAGTTGGCGTAGAATGCCTTCATAATGTTGATTAATTTTGTTGAATTCGTAGAATGCACCTTCGTTTAAACTTAGAACTAACAAGGGAAACAACAGCCTTGTGGTATATCATAAAGGGATCTCCTAAGCTCTTCAAATTGAGTTAGGAGGAGAGTGCTGACTGGACCTAATGTTGAAGGATCTGGAGAGTGGTCCATGGCAGAAAACCAGAGGCTTTATCAATGATATTTTTCAGCATCTCCCACAATATATAAATGTGTTTAAATATTTTATACAACAGGGGAAAATGACAAATGCCTCCAATAAAGCCCATTATTTTCCAGTATACTATGTGTATACAACAGGAGATGGATGACAAATACTTTGCCAAATCCTCACATTTGCAGAAGTATTTTAAAAAAGAAAACTCAAAATACCCCACAAAGGTTGATGATAAATATGACAAACAATTAATTCTATTTTCAAAATTCAGGAACCATATGCTGGAATAACAGGATGATGTTACACAGATTGGAAGTACTGATGGTCCAAAACACAAAGAGTTGAGCTGTTGGTGAACAGATTCTTTTCTTGAAGTCCTTATTAAAGGCTTGAAAATTAGTTTGCTGAGAGAAAATTCCCAAGGTCAAAAGTTGAACTCCATACATCAATCAGGACTTTGAGAGGAATTATGAATATTAAGGCGTAAATGAGAAAAATATAGATTCATCAAAGAAAATTGTGGCTCGAAAACTGGAGGAAAGCAAGGCACAGTCTTTTACAAAGTAGGGAGAATATCATCTTTCTTTAAAATAAAAAAGATACAGTTACCCACTGCAAGTGTCAATGGGACAAGAAAATAAGAAACAAAAAAATATTTAAAGTGAAAACTGAAGACAGAGAACTTCATAAGTAAAGGAAACAACCATGTCATTTATTTCAGTCTATAATAAAAGACTGACAGCCCATTCTAGCTAACTCTGACTTTCTGATTTCCCTTGAGTGGCAGGCAATGCTTGCTAATGTGTTATGTATATTATCAGCTCATTGTACACTTACACATATGCCTTTCAACACTTATTTCTTGCAGTAGCTTTTATTTCATTTTAAGAAAAAAAAATCCAACTTTGTGTGAAAAATGATATAACATCCATGAAAACCCATCAATCCTTCTATAATTCTGAAGCTCATGACTAAAATTGTACAAAGTCATTCTTCCTTTGACAATCCATTAACAGGCTTCCAAGAAAAAAATGCCTTTCAATATTCTTTAGAGATTTCCTATTTTCATTTCCTATTTTCATTTCTTCAGTGCTAAAACACCCTACAGTGCTAGAATCCTTAAATAATGCTCTCGCTTGAAAGCGTAATCTATAAATTACAGTTAATTAACTCTTAAAGGTAAAAGAGGAATACTGACAATTATATTATGCAATATTTTAAGCAAGAACTACTTTCTTATCCTTTAGAAATCAATAATTAATTCACTAATGAGGCAAAGAAAAAGTAATAAAGATATAAGCACAGTCTTCCACTACTGAATTTGCTGTATTAATAGATATTAGAACTAGTCAGGAATTTTCTGTTGAAATGATTTTTCAATAAAAGATTCAGTTTCTGAAAAATTAAAATTCTGATTTTCCAATGGAATATTTTATTTTGGGTTGGTTTGACCTGAATTAAACCAAAACATTTCATTTTTTTGAGTCAACTCAAAATTAAATTGCATCTGCCTAAGATGTCATGGTCCCTCATGAATTGTAGTGCAGGTGCTGAATGCCCCCATTCTCTCCTATGAGTTGGGTTTCTTGGACAGTAAGCATCTCAAATGAGGCACTATAGCCTCCCCTCTCTCCATGGGGTTAGTGTATCATTGGCATCATATGACTGTGGTGCATTGTGGTCCAAACAGAGAGACTGGCCCATAGGGAGGAATAATGGCATGAGGTGCCCAATCTACAACTTTTATGAGGCATCAGAGCACCTGATTCAGATGTAATTAAATATCAAACAGGCATGAACCTAGGCATTTTGATTCACCTGAACACATTGAAATGAAACATTTTGATTCTGGAATGGTAAAATGTTTAATTTTGAACAAAAAATGTCAAAATGTTAAGAATTTTGGGGGGAACAAATTGTTCTATGAAATATTATTCTATTGACTTGATTCAGGACAAATCCTGTGGGATAGACATTCTGATTTTCACTCAGTTCTAATACAAAGAGCTGAGAATACACAGAATACATCTATATTTTCTATATATGTTCCCTCTCTTTCTGTCTGATACAGATGCATATACAAATTCCATTAATATAAATTATATTAGAGAGTGCTAAAGTTGCTCATAAATACTCTAAAGTTAGGATAAGTGAAGTATAATCCTGAGTGTGCTAACCTGAATTTGTGTATTACATTCTGAAAACATTAATAAGGTGTCCACACTTTAAATAATATGATACAATTTTCCCAAATATTCATAATATTATTTGACACTCAGTTTCTTACAGTTTACAAAACTGTCCATTATTGGGTACCTACATGCCAAAATGTAAAGTTAAGCCATTTTGGAAAAAGCAATAGACCAATACTTTTGCACTTGAAAATATTTTTTTGTATTTTAATGTCTTTGATAACTCAAATGCCTGAATGTTTTTTGCCTAACATAAAACAATTACTTTCCCCCTCTGCTTCCCTACTTTTCTATCTTCTCTTTGGGGTGCTTGTCTGTCTGTGTTTGGAAGAGATCAACTATGAGAAATTTAAGCCCAAAAACTGAATGTTCCAGAAAAGTGAAAATGGGTCTGAAAACGGTGATGTTTTATGATAATTGTTTTTCAGCTGTAACAAATGGTCTTGCCCCACAGCATCTTCACGCATTTGAAGATTCCAGGCAGACTCTTTTTACTGGGACTTTATGCAACTCTCTTTTTTTCCTAAGAAAGATATGGAATTTTCTAGCATCTGGGAATACATCTTCCAAGACTTTTCTTGGCTGCATATTCTTCCGTAGTTTTATATGTAGATCTTAATACTCGTGATTGGAATGAAACTTTATATTCTATACAGAGTCCTACCTATTAACCTTTTATAAGGTCTCAAATGTATTTTAATATGCATTCTTATATCTGGTCTTGAGTAGCTAGACAAGAAATATCAGCTTTACAGAGCTTACATTCAAGTTTGGCTGTGTTACTGTCACCTATTAGAAGATTTGTTTCTTTCCCTCTTACCCTTGCCTTACTCATTCCGTTTTTGTAATGATATAAAAGAGAAGTCTCGTGACAAATAAGAAGAAAATAGCTGATTTTAAATATTGACTGACCTACCAAGTCAGCTCACAGAGCTAGCAGTGCAGGTTTATTTGCATGACCATAGGGGTAATCAGGTAACTATTCAAATTCATCATAATTTCTGAGGACAAAACAGTTTCAAATAACTTCAGAAGAGTAGAATCGCACAAATTGATTCTAGATTAAGTATTAATCATATATTCACGATTCTGAATTTTGTTGCTTAAAACTGGCTTCAATGGTAGAGGTCCTTACTTTGAAATGACCCATTATATGAAACATCCTAATAGTTCAGTCTTAACTGTAAAATGAATCAAGTGTTACAATAGTCTGAAGGCTTGCCTACATGGTGTGTTAGCGCACACCAGCTGAGGTTTAAACTGTAGGGAGCATCAGTGTGCTAACTCTCTGTGTGCATGCTGGTGGCACGCACTGAACATTTTCCTAGTGATTATTGATGTAGTTCTGTTTGAAACAACACTCACTTCAATGTAGATTCACCAACTTAAAACTAAAGTAGCATTTTTGTGAATCCAGTCCGAAAAGTTTTGTCTATATGACTAAAAGATACCTGATTCTTTAAGCATCACCATAAGAACATTACAGATTTCAAATCTCCAGCATGCTTTAAGATTTAATTTTAAGACTACTGCAACTACTGTTTAAGGTATTTGTAGGATTTTCCATTATTCAAGGTGTATTAGAAAGTTGAGACTTTCAGTTTTAGACGGGTCACATTTAGGTTCTGTGAAATGATTCATTAACCATTTCTTTAGAAACATTTTGCACTTGACAAGTCATAGAAAACATGCTGACAGTCGGTTTTCAACATGTAGAGTTCAGGGGCCATTCTATGTTTATGTCTTTGGGGTAACAATATGAAGTTGGAAAAGTTTTATAAATATCACCTTATGCACTCAGATCCAGAGCTATCCGATTTACAGCAGCTGGGAACTGGCACATAACATTCAGAAAGAAAGGAAATAAGATAAAGGTTTTTTTTGTTCTTTTTTTTTGGTGAGAAAATAGTCACACAGGGAATATAAGCAGCATTGATGACCACAAGGATACAAATAACATGAGTCAGGCCCATAAAATTATGACATTTGCTTAAAAATCATGTGACTGACAAAATAAATAAATATATTTGGGGTTTATTCATTCTGGATTTTGAGCCTTTAGGGGAGCTCTCAGGTCAGTCACATTGAGAAGCTTTTTTCTGCAACCAGGAGGGCTAGAAACTTACTGTTTTTTTAAAAAAGCTAAAAGTTTCATATCCATTACACTTGAAACCAGGAGCTGGGATTTTAAGAAAAAAATATTATGAAGCTCATGTTCATATCCTGAGAGTCAGCAACACTGCGTAAGACTACCATTTAATGGAATAGTTCTACTTATCTTCTCAAAGTTTTGATGCTTTGAGAATGGGAAAATAGCATCAGGATTGACTGATTGTTAGGAATTTGTTCATAAAGTTAGCTTTATTATTGTCATCACATACAGTATTAAGTTATTTGTAATACACAAAGGCTAATTTGGAAAACAATGAAAACAAAATCCTGTGACAGGGTAGGATTTTATTTTAAGATGATGTCATGCAAAGTAGGAAGTATTACCTTGGCTGAGTGTGTCATGACTGCATATACTGTTGAAGAAAAGTAGAAGCTCAGAAATCTCTCCCACTCTGTGACCCTAACAATATCCCAATGAGGCTCAAATATATCTGGTAGTGAGGCTCAATTATATCAGCTGGCCTGACAAGGTGCATGTACCCCAACTCATTAATGTCATAAATTGTATCTAAATGGTGTCATGCCAGATATCAGCAGAAAACTATTGATCATTAACATTATTGTATGGTGTCTGTATGGAGAACAAATTTGAAAATTACAAATATATTGGGAATTATGTTATTGAAGTGCCTCTGTCAGGCAGGGCTAAAATTACCCTAGGCTGGACAAAAGAATGGTGAAAGGTATTTCGAAGGTACATTGAGAAACAATGGGAATTCAATTTACATAGAAGGTAATACAGGACCATTGAGCCAACAAAGGGAGGAGATAACCACTCAGTATCACAGGACCATTGAGCCAACAAAGGGAGGAGATAACCACTCAGTATCACAACAGGGGGAGCAAGTTGCAGGAAACAGATCAATTTGCATTTTAGAAAACAACAACAGGGGAAGAAAGTAGTTTACCAGGAGACTCCATGTTTACCAGGAGACTCCTGGTTTACCATGTTTACTCCATGTTTACCAGGAGACTCCATGTTGCTGTCCTCACAGCTTGAATGAATTTACTTGCGGATAGGGGGAGCAGTAACCTTCAGAATAATTCATTTCAAAGATTCAGTGGACTATAAAAAGAGGGGCAGAGACCCTCTCAAGTTGTCTTTCTCCCAAGAAGAAAAAGGAACCAAGCATTTTCGACTTCGTGGGAGATCCTGACCAGAGCCCTGGTCAGCCATCTTGCCAAAAGGCAAAGAGATAAGGAAACTACCATAAACAATGACTAACTTTTTTTGTTGAGGCTTAGACTCTAGAAAGCATTTTTTCTCCTTTATTTGCTTGTAACCATTTCTAAATTTGTCCTTCATACTTGAACTCACTTAAAATCTTATGTTCTTTTGATAATAAACGTGTTTTACTTTCATCTAAACCACCCAACGCTATGTTTGAACTGAAATGACAGTTAACTCTACTTAAAGTGATAAGCTGTGAATTTTGTGTTAAACTTTGAATTGGAGGAGCAAACAAACCTCATTATTACTTTAAATGGTTCAGGAAAGGCTAGACATTGCAGATCACATGGTTTTGGGAAAACTCAGGACTAGGTGGCGTTGGGGTCATCTTGCCAGATATAAACACAGTTGGTGTATGCCAGAGTGCAACAAACAGGCTGCTGGAATCAGAATTGCTGCGTCAGAACTGCTAAACACACACCTGCTCAGTATGTGCTCGTCTACCGGCCGTCAGTGCTCAGGCTATGAACCACAGCAGCAGCGAATTTAAGAGTTACAGGTCAGAAAGTGACACAGCCCATTACTGGTCTGTATTGCACCCCAGAATGAGACACCCTACTATGCACAGTTCTGATATATTCTTAGAAAAATTTGTTATTTGATAAGTTGCCCCAGACTTTCTTCTGATTTGTCCAAACACAGCAATGATTTTTGCTTACAACCTTTTACATTTGAAATGTCCTCCAAAAAGTTTTACTATAAGTAAATTAGACTGCTTACTCTGAAACACAGACTGAAGATCAGAGATGTGAGAAGATCAGAGAATATGTCAGAAGACTTAAGATCAGAGACTAATGAGGCACAAGCAGCATAATTACTACATGATTATTATGGTACTATAAATCTCACACTGTAGTTCTCATGTTTATTTAATTGTGATGTGGAACTATCAGTACAAATCAGATAATCAAGTTGTTTCTTGAAAATTGAATACTCCTGTTTCACTTAAAAATATTACTTAAACTATATTACAATAGCAGATTGTATGAATTATGTATGAGATAGGACTGAAATTATGATGCCAAACCAAGATCCATGGGAAATCAAGATCCTGGATGTGATGGGCCGCTGACTTACTGCATAATTTTGGACAAGTCATTTCATGTGTATCTGTGGCAGGGAACCTGCTGCAGCAGTGTCAGTCTCCTAGTAATAAACAGGACACAGCTGTTCCTGAGAGGGGCTGTATGATGGATTGCAATTCCCAGTCGGTAGAGGGGTGAAACTAGCTACTACTGGAGCCAGCAGCAGCCAGAGCTTGTGGGCTGCTGAACGTGTTCCACACTCATAGCTGTGTTTGGGCCTGCTCTCTGTACCAGTTCCTGCTGTTGCTCCAGCCCAGTTTGCTTTTGCGCCCATTTCAATTCTTGTCCTTCCCCATCCTTGACACCGTGTCTGTGACTCCTGGTTCCACTTCCTGACCATGTCTCTGGCTCACTCACTGGCTCTGGCTTGTGACCCCTGGTTTTGACCCTCAGTTTTGCTTTTGACTACACCTAGGGTTGCCAATATTCTAATGACCAAAAACCGAATACCCTTTCCCCACCCGTTATGCCCCGCGTCACTTCATTCCCCCCTCCCTCCATCGCTCGCTCACCCCTACCCTCACTCATTCATTTTCACCAGGCTGGGTCAGGGATTTGGGGTACAGGCGCCAGCTGGGGGCTCTGGGTTGGGGATGAGGGAGTTGGGGTACAGGAGGGGGCTCCAGGATGGGAGTGGGTGGGGCTGAAGAGTTCTGAGTGTGCTCTCGGCTGAGGCAGGAGATTGGAGTGTGGAAGGGGGTACAGGATCTGGGCTAGGGATGTGGGCTTTGGTGTGGGGCCAGAAATGAGGGGTTCAGGATCTTGGAGGGGGCTCGGGTTGGGGTGCAGAAGGGGCATGGGGTGCAGGCTCTGAGAGGGAGTTTGGGTGTGGGAAGGGGCTCAGGGGTGGGACAGGGGAATGGGACATGGGATTGGGGTTCAGGAGAAGGTTTGGGATGCAGGCTCTGGGTGGCACTGACTTTAGGTGGCTCCCAGAAGCAGTAACATGTCCCTCCAGCTCCTAGGTGAAGGTGTGGCCAGGAAGACTCCACATCCTGTGCACTGCCCTTGCCTGTAGGCACCATCCCTTCAGCTCCCATTGTCCACAGTTCCCGGCCAATGGGAGCTGCGGAGCCGCCGCTTGGGGTTGGGGCAGCATGCAGAGCCCCCATGGCCACCCTTACATCAAGGAGCCAGAGGGACATGCTGGCCACTTTCCAGGAGCCATGCGGAGCCAGTAGAGAGCCTGCCAGCCCTGCACCAACCAGAGTTTTAATGGCACAGTCAGCAGCTGCTAGGGTCCCTTTTCGACCAGGCGTTCCGGTTGAAAACCAGACACCTGGCAACCCAAACTACACTCCAAGCATCACATGGTGCTGATTCTTGACTCCAGCTTAGCTCTGATCTAACTTCCAGGCTTGCCCACTACCATGGCTCTGACCATTAGGTATCACTGTCCATGTCCCAGTTGTGATCCTGATAGTTTGCCTCTGTTCCTCTTCCAGTCATCATTTTTCTTGGATAGTACAGTGTTCACTAGGCTGTTGGCCATCAGGACAGTCTCCCACTCTATGACAGATTCTCAGCTGATGTAAAAGGTCATCGCTCCATTGACTTCAATGGAGTTATTAAGAGAATTTTCACCAGCTGTCCGGTGCTCTTTGTGTTAGTACAGTTCTTAGCCTAATGGAGCTTTGAGTGCTACTGTAATAGAAATAAATAATAATAATTAGAACTTTTCACCACATCACATCCTCTTGTTTCAGTGTTGTCTGGTTTATATCTATGTGTAGGGAATGAAATTGTGTGAATTATAGTGGGTTGAAGTTCTGCTGGATGCTAGGGAATACACTGCTATTTAATATTATTTTTGTTTTTATACTTGTATCACTGGTGCCTAGAGTCTGGGATAGGTGCTCATTTTTATTCTTTTATCATCCAGATTAATAAATTCATTAAGACTTATGGCAGGATTGTCAGCTTCTGTCAGAAGCTGCAGTTAATCAAAAACTTGAAAATGTGCAGATTTGTTTTAAACATTCCATAGTTACAGCTGTGGATTTACATCAGGTAGTAGCCTATAGTGATTTTAGTTTTTTGTCCCCATAAATCCACGCACTACTACCTTACTTCAACACTGCTGCTGACAGCAGCGCTGCCTTCAGATCTGGGCAGCTAGAGAGCTGTGGCTGCTGACTGGGAGCCCAGCTATGAAGGCAGAACTTGGCCCTCAGTTAGCAGCCACCACTCTCTGGCCACCCAGCTCTAAAGTCAGCAGCACAGAAGTAAGCATGGCAATACCGTCCCATGCCATCCTTCCTTATGCACTGCTGCTGGTGGGGCACTGCCTTCAGAGGCCATGCAGAAGTAAGGGTGGCAATGCCATGACCCTCTTAAAATAACCTTGCAACCCCCTGCAACTCCCCTTTGGGTCAGGGGCCCCAATTTGAAAAATGCTGGTCTCCCCCACGAAATCTGTATAGTGTAGGTTAAAAGCACACAAAAGACCAGATTTCAGCAAGGGAGACCAGATTTCATGGTCTGTGGTGCGTTTTTTATGGCCATGAATTTCGAAGGGCCCTAGGTATGTGTAGTTGTATGCTGAAGGCTGAATCCATACTGTGATGTATCTACACATGGCAGTGAATGCCTCTGGCAGAGGGGAGGCAGCGGAGAGTTGTTGGAGCATTTCCCAGTTGCCTTCCCACTCCCAGAGCCTTTCTCCATTACTAGAGTCTTTCTCTGAGGCAGGGAAAGACTCCAGCAGCTGCCTACAGCAAAGAAAGGCTCCAGCAATGGGGAGCTGCCATGGGGAAAAACTCCAGCAGCAGGATACCACACTGCTTAAAATACCATTGTAGATGTGGGAGGCACTGTTAGGTGTGTAGAGAGCCATGTAAGGTATATACCATAAGATTCTATCTTGTCTTCATTCTACTCACCTAAGAAGTGCCTTAGTATGTTACTCTATTTACACCTGTGCTGGGTTATGTATGCAATGTATGTACTCTACACTCTGCCATAAGCAGAGATGTAGCCTTGATACATGGAATGGTAGAAGAATCTTACTTTTTTAATATTACAAGCTATGCATTTTTATCTTATTGTATTCTGAAGCCTTAGCATTTGCTTTGGCTTCTACACTGATATGATAAAGGGATAATGGTCATGGTGAAAGGGTATACTAAGCAATAAATAGCACTGGCAGTTGATTAAATACCGGAGCAAAGCTGAGGCATTTAATCAGTGCGTAAGCTTTTTATTGCCTGGACATTCCAATATCAAGAGAGCTATTGCTATTAGAATGAAAATAAAACAAAACTGTTTCAGGCAATGCAATCTTACAAAAAGAAGCCACAATATCTTTCCTGACGAGGTTTAGTAGCGTGGTATGATGGTGACATGACTCATAATCTCTAATATTTTCCAGTGTTGGGTTTAAAAAGTGAAAAGAAAAGTATTTTACTATTGTACATGTGGAATGTCAACAGAATAGCTTTGGGACAAAAATAGATCTTTGTGGGGCCCCAGTATGAACAACCCTGTGGATGATTGTTCCCCTTTTACAGTTATTTCTTGTGATCTAACAAGTTTTCAATCCTTTAAATCTATTTAAAGCAGTAGTTGTGTGTGCACAGAATCTAGGGCAGTGGTTCTCAACCTACTTACCATTGTGGGCCACATATGCAGCTTTCTGTGTTATCTGGGTCGCATCCACACTGCCTGTACCTGTATGGCTCTGAGGGAGTCACATGCACCGCAGCTGTGTGCTGATTCGCCCACAAGTTGCTGCAAGTTGAGAACCACTAATCTAGATGCTACCATGATATAAATGACAACAACAATTCACCCTTCTCTTGGGTAATTCTACAAACTGAGTATTATTGAAATATATAGTCCACTGGGTATCATCGGTATTTAAATTAACTCTATTTATTAAAAGTTTTCTTCTATTAAACTATATCATCATTAAGTAAAAATCTGTTTGAAGCTTTGGGTGGAGAATAGATAATTTTGGAAAAACTGATTTTCAGATAAATGGGACATCACTGCCTACCACACTCTGAAGTCTGTAGTGGAGGGGTACAAAATGAGAGATTTTTGTTAGGAATAATGTGGTTGTAGAAGGGAAGACTCCCCACTGTCGTGGCCCTGTGTGGCTGGGCATGGCATGGCATGGTGATTCTGTCCACTAGCAGGGTCACTTTAAAGTTTGTCCCCTTCTGGGACATCAGCAGCCCAAACAGTGTCCCCATGAAACACCGGTGACTGAGGTTTTCCACATCTATAGAGCTCTTCTAACGTTTAACTCTTCTGTCACAGTAGTGGTCACAGGGTTTCTCCCTGGATTCCTTTAATCAAACTCAGAAGCAAACCACAACAAAAACAACTTCTGCCCCCTTCTTCGAGCTTACACTTTTAATCCATCCTGGGTGCTCTCCATTCTTCTATAAAATCCTGACTCTTAAGAGTTACCTGTCTGGAACCTTGCTTCTGCTCTGAATCTTCCACTCTCATCTACCCCCAAGGCCATCTACCTGTGGTTGGCCTTCTCTCAGGCCTTCTCTCACTCCAGATGTCTCCTTCACTTCTGCTGTCCTTTCCCACCAAGGCCCATCCCAGGGTGTAAATTCCTTCCTGAAGCTCTTCCTCAGTTCATCACCTTCCTGGGTTTTTTTTCCTGGAGGTCCAGGTCCTGCCTTCTGTCAGAATTCAGAACCGTAGCATGCTCGACCCCCAGGTCTTCTCTGTATCACTCCCAATTCTACCTTTTATTACTCAGATTGAGATGATAGAGTTCTTCCTGCTCTCCCTGCACCCCTGTTCTGCTCCAGACTTCCTTTCTTTATAGTAATGGCCCTGCTCCTTTTCCAGTGGGGCTTCATCTTTAATTAATTGTTTATAAGGTCCATATTAACCCTTTTAAAGACAAGATGATATATAACCCCATTAAAAGGATTTTAATTTATTATCATGTACAGTTAAATGCAATGCATTCTCTCTGACCTTAATGTATTCACAATGGGACAAAGTAAATCATCAAAGTCTATTGTCAGCAAGAAATTACTGAGTATTTATCTATCAAAGGGGTAACCGTGTTAGTTCGGATCTGTAAAAGTAGCAAAGAGTCCTGTGGCACCTTATAGACTAACAGACGTATTGGAGCATGAGCTTTTGTGGGTGTGTATTTATGGTTGGTTTGTTTCTGTGGTGAATATAAAAAGACCTTTAAGGCAAGGTTAAAGGATACATATGTTGTATTTATGGTTTACTTATAGCCTAATACAAAATCATTAAGGCTAAAATCAGTATAAGCAATAAAACAGGGATCTTAAAGCAGCCTACTCTCACTCCTCTGTAGCAGATTTACACATTCCAAGAACTGAGTTAGAGAATACCTGTAGTTTGATTCCACTTCGGTGTGGCTTTAAGATTTCCCAACTTCTTACCAGGTGATACTCAGATTTCAGTGGTTTGGAATCAACATCATTTAAAAAATAGAATTGAGAGTGTTCTAGGCAACTTTCTGAAGGGTTCATATAGAATTCTTGATTAAACCTATATATCACTAACAAGTTGCTGACCAGTTTAACTCTAGTCTTGTTTATCTATAGCAGCCTTGTTTTTAATGACTTTCCTCCATATTACTTGTTCCAGAAAGTGCAAGAACAGAAATGTTAGTCACTGAGAAACTCTGAGGGTGGAATTTTCAGGGGTTAGAACCCTCTTATCTTGGTGAGTGCAGAAAATAGGGAGATACACCTCTACCCTGATATAACATGGTCCTTGGGAGCCAAAAATCCCTACCGCATTATAGGTGAAACCCCTTTATATCGGAGTAGCGGCGGCAGGGCTCCAGCGGTGATTTAAAGAGTTCTGGGCTCTGGCTGCTGCAGGGAGCCCCAGGCCCTTTAAATCGCTGGCCGAGCCCCACTGCCACAGACCCAGGGTAGTAGTGGCAGGGATCCAGCGGTGATTTAAAGAGCCCTGGGCTTGGGCCGATGTGGGGAGCCCGGGCCCTTTAAGTCGCCAGCCAAGCCCCGCTGCTGGAGCTCCAGGGTAGCAGCAGCAGGGCTCCAGCAGTGATTTATAGGGCCTGTGGCTCCCCACAGCAGCCGGAGCCTTGGGTCCTTTAAAGTGCTGCCCGAGCCCCGCTGCTGGAGCCCCGGGGTTAATGCGCTATATGCAAACCTGTGTTATATCGGGTTGCGTTATATCAGGGTAGAGGTGTATACTGCCTCCTCCCTTGGGGTAATGTGTGCCTGCAAGGGTGCACGTATGGAGCTTTTTCAAGCACCGTGACTCTGATTATGACTAGCACCTGCAAAAGCCATGCAGGAATGAGTGAAGATATTTGTCTTCCCATGCCCACACAAGTGCACACAGATAACCTGGCCTCTGTACTTGCATAAGGAACTAATTCATATGAAGGCAAAGAAGCAAACATGTATGTTAAACAAACCATTAACAGTATATCCTTTCTTTGCTACCAAATTTGGTTCTGCTTCCTCTACTATTGCAGATATTAATGCTAAACTTTGGTACTACATATATCTTCCTGAACCTATACAATCTCTAATGAATGGATATGTAACTACTGTATAATAAATCCCTGTAACTTATTTCGTGATCTTTAGAATTTTTAAGAGCATTTCAATCTGTATGCCTAGTCTGTTTTCTTTATTTTCCTTTCCATCAGGTAACTAAATATGTGGATGACAATAAATATATTACCTCATTTGCACTATTTTAATAGGGTCATAATATTTTCAATATGGAAATACTTTTTTGGTGTATTCTGTTAATGATTGCATATCAAAGTTCCTAAGTTTCCTCTACATTGAAAAGATCTCTTGCTAATTTGGTTAAACTTTAATAATTCTCCAAAAAAATTAAAAGTGCAAATGAAACAAAACAAAATATAACAAAAAACCTCTGTCCAACCTTTAGTCACTAGTATGCACTGGTAGTAAAGTGCAAGATAGATTGGATATTCTGAATTTGATTTCTTTGCTCATTAGCTTCGTAGCAATATAAACATCATTCTAAACACATGTAAAACATGAAAAAAATTAAGTATGAATGCTCATACGCTACACTGCATTTTTAGGAAGCAGATTTTCTCCCTCTGTGCTGTGAACAAATCCAGTCATTGCTGTAGTTTTTTTTTTAAAATATATATATATACGACAAATAATAGAAGTTGTTGTCCTAGTAACACTGAGTCTATTCCATTTAAAAAGAAAATAACCTCCAAGATGCAAAGCAAGTAAAATAACTGGTAGCATGTAAATATCCAGATTCAACTTCTATTTACTGTAATATATATAGCTGCAAAACTGGTCTAACATGCAGATATTTAACTTCTTCATGGAAGCCAATAAAAACTCACCAAAATAGGAAGTCAGTCACACATTGGAGCATACCATACATTCAAATTATTATTATATTTGAATTACTAGGATAGAATTACTCTTACAGATGTTGTCATTAAAAGAAAGAATCCGCAGTCATTACCATACTGTTGCAATTAAATTTTACAGCAGTATTTCCTGTGGTAAAAAGTAATTACCCTAGTTTAATAAAGGTTGATTTTTGATTGGCAACAACTATAACTGCATGAACTGCAAGTATCTTTTCCCTACCATTAAAACTAATGTTCTAAAGGAAAAATTAAATTGGAGGTCCAAAAAAATAAATGTCGACTTCCCAAGAAGTGAAGACAAGTGAAAAGTAGCTTTCACTGGATTTAGTTACAGTTAAAGTGACATATGCAATGTTAGCTCTGTTCTCTTTTGCAAACACATTATGCTATGGGCTTCCTGCAGAACCCTACCTCATTCATTGCAAACTATCAATAATTTTTTTCCCATTATTCATGGACATTCATGTCTGCCACAGCCACAGGTCAGCTAGGAAGCATGTGGTACTAGATTTTTCCAGGACCAGGATTCCTGTTGTGCCACTCAGAAAGCATGTTCCAGGATCCTTGCTCTAGCTTTTATGTTTGCCAAGTTCTATGAGATCTTTTTGATAGAAGAAAGTACTACAGAGTAACTGACTTTTTAAAAGGTAGCCAGAAGGGACCTGACCCACTAGAACTGAAAACTACATTGTAAAGGATAAAAATGTGTATTTTGACATTATTCTGTGGAAACATACTGTCCTTTACTACCAAATTTAGTAAGCAGCACAAAACTATCCCTGAATACTGTAGAGGTTACATTTTCAAAGTCTGTCAAGCCAACACTTCTATAGAAATGTAATTTGCAGACTGAATATAAACTTATTATTTTAGATATAAGATAGTATTTAAAAAGGAGAGAAGAATTTCCTAGATTTTCTGTCCAAGCAGATGTGATTTTATTTTTCCTTTGCCAATTTTTCACACCCAGCAAACACCCATGAGACATGATTAAAAGTCTGAGGCTTTTTCTAGTAAGGAATAGGTAAAAATTTACAACAACTCCCTAAATAAATTAAGTTATTTTATTGCCCTAATTAAAAAAATCATTTTCCTTTTGGTGAGCAATCTGGATGTTTAACAAAGGCCTCTCTTTTTACGCATGCCCTGTAAACGACTACACCTGGCTATGAGGTTATTGCTGAGACTCCCGTGGGTTTAGAACCAGTGCTGGAAATTAAAGAGCCTGTCCTGAACATGTATCTCTCTCCATTTAAGGAAATTAGTCCTCATAGAAAATGGAGCAATGTTTCAAGAGAAAGGGGCATTGTTTCTTGCCAGACAGCTGATTTGATATAACAGTTTTCTGAAAAATGAATTGGTAACAGACTTAAATTTTAGAGGGCATTCTCTAAGCTCGTAAAGCAATCTACACTGCATTTTGGCTTCAAGATTTGAAAGTCAAACAGAAATTTTTTTTTTTGCTGATTTGCAATTTAAATATTCACAAATGAACTGGAGTGTTTACTGCTGATTTACACTGTAACATTATTGTAGATATCACTCTTATTGCAGGTAATTCTTTACTCGTTCCTACTGAGGAATGAAGCAATGGCAACACAGCTGTCAGAAGAATAAGGAACTGTCTCCCTCCAAACCTGAAGGAAAAAAAACCAAAAACCTACTGTTCTGAGAAAGGCTACTATAGCATGTTGCAGTGGACATCCTGCAATTTGAAAATCAAGCACATCCTCACATCCTTTACAGAATGCCCAGATTGTATTTACCTAAGGATTATTATTCTATTGATTCCCACATGGTGGCCTAGGAGAATGATGGAACAACTCAGAATGCTGGAGATCTCTTTGTGTGACCCGTTAATTACCACAGTTCACAGAGAAGTCTTAAAAAGGAGAAGAATCAAATACTTCACCATTACAAATTATGAGACTTAAGCAGTTTGTTAATAGTCTTTACAATTCTCCTGTAACCTGCAGTACTACTCACTCTGGGGCAAAATGTAAAACGAGTGTGAAATGAGAGAAGAAGTCAAAGCCAGTGTATATGTTATATAAAACAAAAGCAAACACCCTCTTTCCACCTTAACACACAAATACTACACGCACAATTTTATATTTGTATTTTATATTACATACAAAATGAGAACGTTAAAGTTGGAAAATCAAGCATTTCAAAGTCAGGAAATGCCAGAATTAAAGTTGCCTGTTCAACCTTAGTTTGATGCTCTTGTGCAGATGCATTATGACTAGGCTTGGAAGGACAACATTTTCATTGGTATATGTTGGTAAATGTCAGTTTCACCATAAATAATAATAGGAGAGATACCAATCTCTGAGAACCAGAAGGGACCTTGACAGGTCATCAATTCCAGCCCCCTGCCTTCACTAGCAGGACCAAGTACTGATTTTTGCCCTAGATGGCCTCCTCAAGGATTGAACTCACAAAGTCTGGGTTTAACAAGCCAATGCTCAAACCACTGAGCTATCCCCATCAAATACATACAAACTGACAAAAATTACTTCTATCAGCAATAATTGAAACTTACAGAAAGGGAAAAAAAGAAAAATGCTGCTTGAGAATTTATTAGAGTTTAATTTAAGGATATTTACTTTGTATATTTTGACATGTGATATTGACAATTTGTGTTTTAACAGTAATACATCTTTAGCTTTTTGAATCCCAAAGTCTACTGTCATTAAATCATGATTGTCTCGCTCCTCCTATGGACAGACCTCTTCATAATTTTTTGCAAATGAAAAATTAAATTGATAAATATAGGAAAAATGCTAAAATAAATATTGATATTATCTGTTGCAATTATATAAAAATAAAAATGCTAAAAGTAATTATGATACCATATATAATTACATGAGCACCCTCCCCCCTCCAGGCCTGCAGTGCTCATTAAATGGGTAGCTGTTGAATCTTCTTTTTTATCTTCAACATTCAGGGTGTGGCCCCAGGCCTTAGTTATTGCACACTATCCACATCCTGCACTAAATACAAAACTTTTAGTTTTCTGATGGGCTTTTGTACGCTGCTCTTATTATAGTATCCAAGGTATTCAGAAATGTTCATCTTCCAAGCTGAAATGTTTTGGGCCTTGTCTCTTTCTGAAGACGATTTTCGTTTTTTAATGTTTGAGTCAAAATGGTTCACCAGATATATACACAAAGGGATTACAGCTATGTCTTCACTGCAGAGTTAATACAAGTTATCTATACTCGAGTTAACTCTTAATTTAGTCTAGCTCAAGTGAGAGCAGCCACACCTTGAAATAACCCTCACTCAGCACAGGGTGATTGTGTTAGCAGATGCAGAGTTGTGTTAACTTAAACTGTAGCCTATATCCTGTAACGGGACAGTCACCTTGAACTAAAAGCAACACCACATTCAAGGTATGTGTGATTGGAACTTGATTTAGGGGCAATGTTCAAGTTAACTCTGCAGGGAAGACCAGCCCTGTGATTGCTTTGTCTCCACAAGAGAGGGAGAGAGATTTAATTTTATTACAGAGTCACCAGCACAATTAGTGCTACAGTGGCGGGTGTGGGAAGTTGAGGCTGCCTAGAAATTTGAAAGACTGGAAATTCATTTTTATGAAAAGTTCTGCTACATTGTTCCACAAGGCTGAAGTAAAAGTTTTGCCACCAAAAGCAGCCTGTTGAATTAGATGCAGGAGCATCCATCCAATGCCACTCCACTCCTGTATTGCCAAGAGACTTTTGAATTTTTCTTGACTTTACATCAAAAAGACCTTACAGTGGACTTACTTCCTGGGACATGTTATCTTGATAAGTCTGGGTTACTTCTTTAAATGCTTAAATGCTAGTGCAAGAGTGAGAGAAAGCATACTACTATAAATGCAACCCACAACTGCTTGAACATACCTCCGATCCTGTGTTGGCAGGCGTTTGTAAGCTTGTGTTAATAATGCACACATGCAGCAGTGTTAAATCTCTGTTAAAGTGTTTTTCTCCATTTGGAATCCATCTTGGATCCGCATGCAGATGTGAGAAGAGGTGTGGGAGAGATACAGAGGGGAATGCTGGTTTCTGCCCAGCAGGGAACATAGACACACCATTACTGGATGCCGGATGAGAAGGATGGTGATTTTGCAGGCACCACAGGGATTGGAAGGTGTGACAATAACTGCAGATTGTTATGTGGATATCAGAGGGAGAGGCAAAAAGGGGAGAAAGTTGTCATGCCCTGAAGGGAACATGCAAGCAGCATTAACAGAGGTGGGGGTGATAATACCTGTATTGTGAAAGGAAGCTACAAGTGGCATTTCTTAAATCCATCTTCCATCAGACAACAGATTGGTCTTACATACACAATGGGCCCTTTATGTCATCTCCTGCCAAATATAACTAAAATGTTGAATCAAGTCCTTGTCTGACTGAGGAGAGCCTTTCTCAATTTCCTCCCTGTCCCAATCCTCCAGTCTGTTCCTTTACCTCCTTCTCAGAATCTTGGGGTTAAGCAGTGTGGCTGTGGTCCCCCGTTGACAGCTTGTTCTTGGTCATCCTCAGGTTCTCTGTGGTCAGTCATCCACAAACTTCTTCAGGGTGTAAACAGGCTCCATTCTTGAAGTATTGGAGATCACCTAGACAAACTGCTCGTGCAGTAGCTCCTCAGGCTTTTACTAGACTAGAAGTTGTGATCCTTTGCCTGGTGGTACAGTATCTCTAGATATTTGATTTTGTCCCAAGACTGGTGTCAGTACAGTGGATCCCTTCCTCAGACAGATTTGGATTATGTACTGTTATAACACTGCTGTTTTGGGGTCTTGGATCCAAAATCTTATGTACTATTGGGAATCACACCAGAACAGAATAAAATGCTTGGTCTCAGCCACAGGCTAACTCACCTCATGCTGAGGAAGAAGTTTCTACTCAGTCACCGTTGACTGAACTAAAGTGCAGAATCAGAGCTAGAATGTCATACAAGGGGGGATCCAAACATTCCAGTGGGTATTTATATGGCATGGAGATAACTTCTGGTTATGAGATGTGGAGGATAGACACAACAAATATAACTGAGCAGCAATTTAGGGAAGACATTGTGAAACTCCTAGCACTCAAGTGAACTGTAGCCGAGTCCCTGCTGAATTACTAACTTGAGCATCAGTGACAGTCAAGCATCACCCAAGATCAAAGCACCACTTACCACAAGCTAGACTGAGTGCAGATGCAAGTAGGGTTGAGGGGAACACTAGAGTTATGCTGCAGTAAAGACATTATCTAATTAACAGTTGTGCAGCTAAAACAATAAAGCTTGGCTTAGCTCATGAAACCTCAAGAGACTCCTGCTGAGCCATCACACATTATATTATGCCATCTCTGAAGAACATCTTATATTGGACCTTTGTACCTTATCCTTTAATATATTTCCCTTATGCATGAGAGGTAGAAACAATTGTTTGGGAAAAGTAGTTTTATAGCCTTCTATTGTTTATTCTTTTCATTTATTAGAGCAATCAAAAAAACCATATTCTGTATGTCCCCAAACATTCTTAATATAGTGTCCAGAGAAATATTCAGTACAAGAACGTTTCTGCTTTAAATGTCACACACACACACTCAACAGTTCCATAGCATACTCCCAAGCAAAAGGAATAAATAGTTCTTGGGGGGGGGGGTTAGTTGCCAGAAACAAATGCAATCCATGTTTAACAGAGATCATACCAAAATAATTGCCCAAAGTCTCCTTATATTTTTTGTCAGACCTCTCAACTAGCTTGTGTTAATGTAGTATGCAAGGTGTAACTAACAGCAAATTGTGAGAAAAAATTTTTTGTGTTTGAAATTTAACATGATGTGGAATTTATTACTACATGGGAGAACACTTTCTCTAACCTACTTTCATGTTTCTGCACATTACATACTAAAAACATTAAAAGAACTTCTGATTATCAGTCCCAACAGTTTCAAATTGGGTACTTGGAAAATGAGGAACACACAATTAGTGACCACTTGTGAAAAGTTTGGAATATGTGACTTGCCCAGCATCTATAGGAACTTGGTTGCAGACACAGAGCTAGAGTCCAAATCCCCAGGGCAACATTCAACTATCTTAACAATGAAACTGTGCCTTTTCCCTTTCTGCAATCCTCTGCCTCATTCAGCACACACCTTCCCACTTCTGCAACAAATAAAGCAGGGGTTCCTCCAAGTAACAGCCTGTGTTACTATACAACCCAAATTCATTCCCAGAGCATGGTCAATCCTTCACAATGAATGAGGAATAAATAGTAGTGGATCACATAATTAAAGATTGAATGATAATGCATGAACACAAGTGGGCCAAATTAGGTTTGTACAGACAACCTTGCCCTCAGGTCATCTTCTATTTAGGCTCTGAAGGCAAGTACACCTCCAAGTACTCCTTGGATAGATCCAACCTCAGTTTCACACTGTTACCCCAAACTATAATAATAACTTATCAACTTGCAGTACTGGGTAAACATCAATATGGAAATAGCTTTGGCTTTCCTTTCTTTGTAGTGGTGATGTCTGAGCAGTTGTGCTTTTCAGTGTGTCAAATCTTGTAAATTACTAGGAGACATTACTGAAAATTTATTTACACTCACAGATTTCAGACAATCATCCTGACCAGATATATTTATTCCAATGTAGACATGCTTCAAAATTAGTCATTCTACAATTAAAGCAGAGCTGGCCAAATAATTCATTGTGAAATATGTTCATTGCAAATCTTGACATTTTTCATCAAAGAATTATTAGTGATTTTTTGTTATTCTATCACTGGCTGTAACTACAGTCAGCAATGATCTCCCTAAATCAATAGCTTTAGAACACTGTAATAAAAACATATTTTACTGCTTCTCTTCAACCACATCAGACTTAACCTTCCTGTTACTGACTTGAGAGTCCTGCATGACTGCCTCTCCCTACTTATCGCGCCTCATGAAATTTCTAGTCCTCTGCATCTCTTTTACTCTGCCAGCGATGCTACCCTGTTTTCCCATTTGTCACCTTATTACACCAATACAGTTTCTTCAGCTGCGTTACCCCTTATAAATGAAAGACTCTTTCTAGGCTCATCTGCCAGTCCTCTAACTCTCTCTACATTCAAGTCCCTCCTGAAGATTTATCTCTGTCACAATGCTGATAAGAAACTCGCCAATTGAAGTAGTCAGTCATGAGGAGTAACTTAGGTATAATTTCCATGTTCCTTCCTTCCTTCCATCACCCACCAGTATATACATAGAGAATAATGTTTGTACTCATTAACAAGTATATGTTTATAACTGAGTATCTGTTGCTTTTGTTCCTCCTATTCACTGACTGGATTGTGAGAACTTTGAATCAAAATTCATATCTTCTTCTGTGCTTGGAAGTGCTCAGGTACAGTGTGGGTTATTATTAGCCAAAGACCTTTGATTTAGCCAGGCATAAATTACTCCTCCAATTAACTCCCAGCAAGTGTATCAAATGTAGCAGTGTCTGTCAACTGGATTGCAGGACAGCACATTGACTGTTTTGGTGGCCTAGGGAAGTCATTTAACCTTTTTGTACTTCACTTTAATTGCCTATCTCACAAGGGTGTTGAAATGTCTAATGTAATCACTTTGAAGATGAAAAAGTATTATTTAAGTGCTAAACATTATCATTATTATTATCACTAGAGCAATCATACATAGCCTTTCCATTAGTAGCATTAGAGGACATTGCCTTATGGATCTATATTCAGAACTCTGTTTTTGCTAATAGTCTTCCAGCTCAATATGTTTTCTGATCTGTAATTATGGGAAGAAATGGGATAAACTAATAGTTACATTACAAGAGGAATCAGAATTGTCTAATTTTAAGAAACCTTGTAACAGTAAAAAGAATTGAAACTTAGAAGCCTCATCAATACAAACCACTTAAACATTATTTATGGTCAGAATTAGAATCAGATTTGAAGTTTGAAGGAAAAAATATATATATTAAAAATATTCTTTCCAGTGATGTTATTCTGATTGCCTGAATTGATATTCTACAGGACAATGCATTTAATCCTCACCTTTGTTAGCACATCTCATTTTGGCAGAGTATTGTAGTATTCTTTAAACAGTACAAATTGCCAACGAGTTGAACAGTCTTGTCAAATCTTAAGCATTTAAAAATTATGTCAGGCCTCAAAATTAAAGATATTTTAAAAAATATTAATTGGGGGCTGTCATAAATAGATAGCTAAGGGTTAATGGTTCTTTTACCTGTAAAGGGTTAACAAAGGGAACCAAACACCTGACCAGAGGACAAATCAGGAAACTGGATTTTTCAAAGTCAGGGAGGGAAATTTTGGGGTCTGAGTCTTTTGTCTGTCTCTCAGCTATGAGAAGGTTCTTTCTATCTTCTAATCTTCTGTTTCCAAATTGTAAGTACAGGTAGAAAAACAATATAGGCTTTATGTTTTTGGTTAATTACATATAAGCTCTGAAGTCAAATGGATCTTTGGAAACAGAACTGTTATAGATTTTCTAAGCAAGCCCTGTATGTCACTTGAGCGAGATTATATCTTATTCTTCTTTTCTTTTAAATCTTTTATGCGTTGTTCTACCTGTAGGCCTATAGGAACAGGGAGGGAATTTCTCTTGTGTAGATCTACACAGGTGGATACTGCCACCAGGAATGGGGGAGGGGGAAGATAGATCTTTCTGTCCTTGTATTTGGTGTTGTCTTTTGTGGATGAGGAAAGACATTTTGGAGGTGATGTAAATAATTGCATCATACTCCCAGTTAACCCCAAGAGGAAACGGGGGAGAAGAGAGGAGAAGGAAGGGGTCCTTGGGTAACACCAGGCTCTGAGTCTGGGTCCGCCCAGGAAGGTTTTGGGGAGACCAGAGGGGGCCAAAACCCTGGAATTTTTGGATGGTGGCAGCGAGATCAAAGCTAAGCTGGTAATTAAGCTTAGAAGGGTTCATGCTAGGCACCCAGATTTCTGGACGCTAAGGTCCAGATTTGGGAGTTAGGCTTATGATAGGGGTTCCTTTTTTTTCCTTGCCTCCTCTTTTTATTTTTAATTTTTTTTTTAGCTTTTATCATTCAGTTAGGTCACACACTCCAGCTTTTCTCTGTAACCACTAGGGCTAAACATTCCCTTCTATTTTAAAAAACAAATTCTGAGATTCTACTATATTTCTGATATAGGCACTGGACTCTAGGAAATGGGGATTTAAGAAAAACACAAAATATCTCAAGACTCACAAAAAATGAACAGAATTGGCAACACGAGTGAAGTTTCCAACTTCCAATTATCTATTTTTTCTCACCATCTTAGGGTCTGGCTCTTTTCCTGAGCTATTGTTTGTTATCTTTTTTGTCACTTTCTGTTTCTCAGTGTTTGGGGGTTTGTTTGTTTTTTTTTAAATAATTTCTGATGATCAGGATTTCATCTAACCTCTGTCTAAATGGCCCTTAAACAATGTGTTCTTGATTTCTTTTATTTGCTCCTTTTTCCTTATTTGTAAATTATCTCTGCGCCTTTGATTTATATGTGCTTAATTTTCTCTTGTTTGCCTTTCCCCAAACCAATCTTTGACATTTGTAATATCCTTCCCATTGGAATTAGCTTTGCCTGTTTGGTCTCATAAAGCCTGACATCTGTAGAACTTCAGGGCACAGTTCCCGTCCTCTCTCAGTAGCAGACTCAGAATATGAGAATTGTTTTTTTGGCTAGAGCAGGAAGGAGGAGGCAAAGGTGGGAGAAAGTGGAGCAAGGGCCTTAAGCTACTGAGGTCTTCACAGGCTGGGGGAGCTCCCTTCCCCAGCTCCCCTGCCTTGTGAACAGTGATGGTAGGAAACAGTCTATTCCCTCTCATTTCCCCCTTCCCCTTTTGGAAATCACTGTCTGCAGCTGGGCTCTCTCTCTCAGGGGAAGCGGGGAGAGAAGCAGGGCTCGGAGCAGCAGCAAGGACCCTCCTTAGGGCAGCATCAAGGAAGCCCTGCAGAAAGATAGGACTGGCCTACATCGATGCTATTTTATGTGGGTAGCCTGAATTAATTGTACTAGGGTTTGGTGAGTAATGGTACTGGAGTAGAGTTTGGTGGCTCATTTAATCACATTGAGGTTGGTCTTGGTTTGCAGGGGCTGAGCTGATTGCAGGGAAAACTAGTGGATGGTCTGAATTAATTTTCCTGGAGGCAACCTTGAGAAATACTTCTCTTCCCCCTCCAGGTCCCTTCACCATCGTGCCTCAAGAGAAGCCAAGGAAGGGACATTCTCTTCAGTTTCCCCACTCCATATCCCCAATCAACCTGGGCAGAGAATGTTTCTTCAATTTTAATCTCATCTATAAAAGTATACTGCTCTCTCTCATGATTTCATTGAGAGTCACTTGATGCTTGGTGTTTTTCTTAAAGCTCTATTTCCTGGAATCAGATAATTCATGAGAATTTCAGTTTTTCCTTCTCTTTTTAAAAAAGGGAAGTTTCTAACTCATATTCGTGAAGAAACTTTGAAAATGTGAACCTTAAATACTAAAAACCATAAGATAAATACAAAAGAAGTAAAAACGTATTACTTTAAAAACATAAATATTAAGCAAATCTCATGGATTTTGGTGGATTTGACTTATGATCTTTGAACATTTGGGGTTGATAAGAATATATAACACTGATTTAAATCGTTCATGCTATTTAGTTCTGAAACAACTTTTCAAACATATTTTATCCTTAAAAATATAATCTGTCAATTATGCCACAACATACAACAAAATGCAGGTGTTCTACATTTTGGTTGATTGGCACACAGTTGGATAGTTTATGTCACACATTGGCAGGTCTGAAATCTTGAAGGTATGTTTACTGTATGTGCTTAACTTTGGTCTGTTCATTTGTGTAAAATTATATCTTTTCAGGATCAAGGCCTAATCTGAAACAAGACATAAAAAGTGAACATAAACAATTTGTAAGAGTATGATAAAATTATGAGTAAAATTATCTCTGAAGGTAATACAAAATCAAAATAATTATTTTAAACCTGTGATAATCATCTTACTTCTTTTCTCTCTCTCCTTTTTTTTCCCGTTTTCCTTTCTGCTAGCTCTCAAAAACTTGTCATAATTTTCATTTTCATTGCATTGTCTCCCAAATGTTCAGGTGACAATATTTATCCCTCCACCACATAAATGTCCTGACAGGTAACTTGCAAGCATTTGCTTGTCTCATCATAACTATTCAGTATTTCCCAATCACAGCCGATGTACAATTCCTGTTTTTTTTTAAATAATAACAATAATACCTAGCTTTTATATAGCACTTGTGATCTGTAGATCTCAGCGCACATTACAAAGGAGGTCTACCATATTCTCATTTTACAGATGGGAGAACCGAGGCACAAGGAGGGACATGATTTGCCCAAGGTCACCTAGCAGGACACTGGCTGAGTTGGGAATTGAACCCAGGTATCCTGAATCCCAGTGCAGTGCCCAGTCCAGCTTTTAGCTACAGGAAACTTTCAAGATTCACCATAAAAGTGGATTTAGAAATAGAAAGGAGTAAGCATGATATTGCTATTCCAAATATTCTCCAAGTTTACAAAATGATCAAAATTGAAAATATATTACACATCAAAATAGTTAGTATAGCTTACTAGTTTAATAACAGAAATATATGTACATGCATGTAATATCTTTTAAAATCTTCACCTAAATGAAATGGCAGAAAATAAAAAGGTAAAAGTGAATTATTACCTTGTGCTGCCAATTCATCTTTTTATTAAAAATGACAAACTGCAGGAAAATTTTCAACTTTAATTTTAAATGCTACTGCAGTCACATTGTTATTTTCTCATCTGTAAATATGTAAGCAGCATGTTTGAAATCTCATAACTAACCTTTACTGTGTCAGTCTCATATCAATTCTTGCATAAGTTGTGTATCCACCACTTGAATTTGCACATTCTGAAAGTATCTGTTCAAGAGGTAGGTCTCAGACTGCTCATTAAAGAGCAAATTTGGTTGTCCTTATTTTAAAAAGTCTACTAAAAGACATCAATACTTTCTGGATTTAACTTACCAGTAATTAATTTTGTTTTCCATCTGATGTGAGGACATATGATAGGACATCTTTGTTTTCCATTATTTGATATAACATATGATCCCTGCTTCCAAGATGGATTAATTTCAGTTTACAGTAGATGGAGCTGGTTGAAAAAATGTCACTTAAATGTTTCTCTGGCTGAAATGAGCCATTTTGAAAAATGAAATAAAATAAAATAAAAATAAAAATAAAAAAAAATTAAAAAGGTTTTGCGGAAACATTGGCTTAGATGAAAACTACATTAGGAAGGTTTCTCAGGGCCAACTTGGAATTTTTGGTCAAAATGGGAGAGAGCCTGGTCTTAGCAAGTGAAAAATCAGGACTCCCTATATGGTCCTGAACCTGCATCTCCCAGACAATTGCCTTAATCAGAGGGCTACTGGCTGTGGCAGGTTAGAGGAAGGCAAGAGAGGGAAGTCATCTATCCATCTGTCTCTTTCCTGTTTATTAGTGAAAAATCCTGCAAAGTCATTTTTATTCTGTGTTGAAACAAAAAACTAATTCTGGAACTGTAATAATTTTTAATTAAACAGAATTGTAGTTTCCTATCTATTCCTAATAGTTAAGTCTGAAATAGTCCAATACTTCTTTCCTTTAATAAGTGGTCACCTCCATTTCTTACTAGAAATAAAGGCAGCTACTGTAACTTACAGAGGATACACATTTTTTCTGAAGATTCCAATTCTACAAGATCAGCCATCACAAACAGACTATATTAGGAAACTGAGCTGAATTTTGTATAGAATAACTTCTGCCATGTCGATGGGAAATTATTTTTTTAATTATTGGAGCAAAGCAGAAATGTGACAATGAATACAAAGGAGGTAAAGCCTGCACAACTAAAAAGAATATTAAAATCCTAATGTACTAGCAAGACATTGACACAATTTGCAGGATAATCTCTATTTTATTCCACTGATTCCCTTAAGAAATTATGATCTCTATAATAAAGTAATTAACAGTAAAAGAAAACTGGTATCACATAAAGAACTCTTGCAAGAATTTCTTTCTTGGTCCATGACTATGGGAATCTGTCTCTTCAACTCCACTAAAACTGGCTCTACCAGTGGCTTTTGCCTGGTCACTTCACTGTCCCTTTACACTCATCTCTTTTCTCCTCCAATATTACATCCATTCCCAAATCCTGCATAATAATCACTACTGAAAATATTACTTTCTTCTCTACCCCATCCCTATATTTCATTTATTCTTTGGTGATCTTTCACTTCTACCTGCTTCTCAGCTTCCTCTTCTTCAGTTTATTAAGACATTACTGCTAAAATTATCTTCTCCCACTACAAAGAAGGTATCACTCCCTTATCAAATCTCTGTGATTTTCCTTTTCCACACAAAATTTCCATTCTCAAACATCTGCACAACTCAAATCTTGCTTGTATCTCAGTCCTTATTTCCTTCTATTTTTCCTCACTTCTTTCTTTCCATCCCACACCATCAGCCTAACTGCTCTTTTTGTATCTTCGTTTACAGTGTGCCAAACTGCAAGATCTTTGAGGAAGTCTTTTAATTTGTTTGTATAGTAGCCATCACTACAAGACCCTGACCCTAACTGAGGCCTCGGGATTTGACTGCAATATACCATAACAACATTAAACTTAAATAATGTAAGCACCTAAACTTGCTCTCTGAGTAAGTGCCCAATTTGCATGTACATCTCAGGCTCTTATTTTTTAAAATTTAGCTTCTATTATTTTGGTAGAAAGGGTGGATTTTTAGAGAAATGCCTGACAATATTACATTCAAAAGTAGCATATCAGGAAGAGCCTGTTAATAAGGTAGGCTTCCTGGCATCAACTTTAAAATGTAGGAAGATTTTCAGTTATAAACATTATATTGTATAGAACTGCACAGGGAATTAAAAGATTACCTTCTGAAGAGACAAATATTAATAAATCTCAGTTAATACTAACTGCTACAAAAGAGAAACAAATAAAAATTATATAGTAACTGACATCTGTGTAAACTACTTTAAACAGAATTAACATAAACAAGATCAGAAAATAAAGACATATGTATACGTAATAAATGTTGAAAATCATTTAGGTGAAATAAATATTTATCATTCTGTATGTATCTAGTTATCTGGGGAAAAATCCGTCTCAGAGTCAAGTGGAGATATTTAGAAATCAGTACTAACATTAAAAGAATGCCAGGTATTGTGGCATGGTAAATCTCACTTATAAAAGTTTTTACATTACCTCTGATGATTTAGAAATAGTGTCTGTGAGCAGTTTATGAAAAAATGAATCCCATTTCTTTTAGACTCAACTTTCCTCCCATCCCAAAAGCAGAGGTGTCTTTGCTTTCCCCATATTTTATTCAACATTTCTGACAATGGAAATTACAACACTTACATGTATGTATGTACAATGTGATAGGAACCAGTGCACAGAGGGATTGCTATCCAAGAAGTCTTTACGGGGGAGTAGACTAAGACATTACAGGATCTGAACCACACTCTAAATGATAATTTAAAAGAATGCTTCCCTGAAAGTGGTGTGGTGGTGGGTTTTGATTTGCTTTGTTTTTTTAGTATATAATGGTTGTGTTATTTTGGCTTAAAATTACAGGGTTTTTTTTAGATAAATGAATTGTACATGTCTATAACATTCACATGTATATCCTTAAATTTCTAACAGTATATAAAGATACTTCACAAGCATAATGGAGCTCTTTGCAGTAATTGCAAGTGTATACTAGGACTGTAATTACTTAAGTTAGTTAAGTTTAAATAGCATTCATTGGTTATATCATTCATGACAGCCTCTTCCAAAAGTTAATTATAAGCCAGAGAAGAGCAATGCTGATAATCTTTAAAATGAATATGAAGATTCATATCCAGCTACTGGATAAATCTGATGTTATATAAACTAATGATAGGTATGTCTACACTACAATAAAAGACCCACAGCATAACCCCAGCTGGCCTGGTTCAGCTAACTCAGGCTCGCGGGGCTTGGGCTGCAAGGCTATAGAATTACATATAGACCTTTAAGCTTGGAGACCCCATCAGGGGTGAGAGTTGAGCAGGGGTCAGAGTTCAGGCTGCAGCCTGAACCTAAAGTCTACACTGCTATTTTGAACCCTGCAGCCAGAGCCTGGTGAACCCAAGTCAGCTGACCCAGCCTCTGAGACATGGAGCTGTGCATTTTTATCTCAGTGTAGACATACCCAATGAAACTTTGCTGGAAGTGAAAGAAATAGGATTACCTTTTCATAAATTGATGGTAGTCTCAATTTGTTGTTCATATCATGACTAGGGAAAGAACGAAATAAGAGGCTAATACACATTCATTTATACCATTTTCATTTCTACTATTTGGAGTAGTTTTTAAAAGCAAAATAATGTTGACAAAGTCAATATATTTATTTATTTAAAATACCCTTGCGTGGAGCATAAGTAGAATCAATTTCAACAATTAAACTAAGCAGCAGAGAAGCTATATTATTTCTTTTATGCAACTATATTGTAGAATTCCTATGTTCTAGGCTTTATAAAAGCAAAAAAGTTTCAACTGAGTTATGTGTTGCAGAGGTTAAAAGTGTAGCTAGATAGCAATGAAAATTACTTTAAATGTTGTGAAAAGTCAGAAGTACCTGCATGTTAACACATCAGCAGAATATCAGTGACTATATCATAGAGCATAGAAAGACCCTCACCCTGAGGCCACTGCCCTTACTGATATGTCATTGCAGGATTAATGCAACTAGGATGTGTATTTCCACAACACAATGATGTGCATTGCTCAATGGCTGGAATTTGAATGCTAGACAAATTCAGACTGAAAATAAGGAGCACAATGTTAACAGTAAAGGTAGTTAACCATCTGAAACAATTTACCAAGGATTGTGGTGGATTCTCCATCACTGACAATATTTAAACCAAGATGGGCCAGTTTTCTAGAAGATATGTTGTAGTTCAAACAGGAATTAATTCAGGGAAATTCTGTGGCCTCTAAGGTCAGACTAGATGATCACAGTGGTCCTTTCTGGCTTTATAATATATGAATAATTAATAATCTACCTTTTTACCACCCATCTACAGTCTTGAATCTTTAAGTTCTTCCTATTGTGGATCTGCCCCAAAATAAAAATTGCACTCTGTGGTTATCAAAAAGCTTCAAGTTCAGGTTACAATAAGTACACAAATCTGGATGTCTGTTCTAACTGTTTAGGCCTCTGGATCTGGCAAAAGTAGGCTGAAAATTTCACGAGAATAAGATCACTTCTCACTTCCTGTTTTCATTCAGAAGTAGAACCTCCCTTTATCTGAATATTTCAGAACCCCCAAAATGTTAGGTTTAAATTTGCTCCTGGAAATGGTTGAAGATTCTAGATTGTGGGACAAGATTGTTAATTTGTTTGAATCTATTTGCCCACCGAACAAGAAACATATTTATCTGGGCAGTTGTTATTCCCAATCTGAACCTGAAATTCAAAATTGAATCTGGACCTTCAAAGCAACTCAAATTATTATACAATCTATAGGGAGCACATTTTATACCTAGTAGATTGTTGGGTATGCATTAACTCAGGTGAAGACAAGTCACAAATATTCTTACTGACACATTTGTAAACTGCTTAAGTGGCTTTATGATGCACTGGGTCAACCTTAAAAAGGCTGTTGCTAGCAATTGCTTCATGGAGCTATTTTGCTTAGCCTTATCATAACCAAGTCTGTCTTGTATACCTGAACAAGAATTGCAATGTCTGACATGTATGTTACATAAGAACAGCCCTGCTGGGTCAGACCAAAGACCCATCTAGCCCAGTATCCTGTCTTCCAACAGTGGCCAGTGCCAGGTGCCCCAGAGGGAATGAACAGAACTGGTAATTGGCAAGTGATCCATCCCTGTCGCTCATTCCCAGCTTCTGTCAAACAGGGGTTAGGGACACCATTCCTGCCCATCCTGGCTAATAGCCCTGGATGGACCTAAAATCCATGAATTTATGATTTATTATTGGTATTGATGTTGGTCTTGCTTTGAGCAGGGGATTGGACTACATTACCTCCTGAGGTCTCTTCTAATTCTAATATTCTATGATCTAGTTATTTTTGAACCCTGTTATGTACTTGACTTTCACAGCATCCTCTGGCAAGGAGTTCCACAGGTTGACTGTACATGTATGAAGAAATACTTCCATTTATTTGTTTTAAACCTGCTGCCAATTAATTTCATTTGGTGACCCCTATTCTTGTGTTATGAGAAGCAGTAAACAATACTTCCTTATCTACATTCTCTACATGTCATAATTTTATAGACTTCAATCATATCTCCCCTTAGATGTCTCTTTTCCAAGATGAAAAGTTCCAGTCTTACTAATCTCTCCTCATATGTAAGCCATTCCAGAGCCCTAATAATTTTTGTTGCCCTTTTCTGAACTTCTTCTAATTCCAATATATCTTTTTTGAGATGGGATGACCACATCTGCAAACAGTATGCAAGAGTGTGCCATGGATTTATATAGAGGCAACATGATATTTTCTGTCCTATTATCTATCCCTTTCTTAATTACTTCCAGCATTCTGTTTGCTTTTTTGACTGCTGCTGTTCATTGCGTTGATGTTTTCAGAGAACTATCCACAATAACTTCAAGATCTTTCTTGTGTGGTAACAGCTAATGTAGACATCTCTTTATATGTATAGTTAGGATTATGCTTTCCAGTGTGCATTACTTTGCATTTATCAACATTGAATTTCATGGGGCATTTTGTTGCCCAGTTACCCAGTTTTGAGAGATCCTTTTGTAGCTCTTCACAGTCTGCCTGGGTCTTAACTATCTTTACTAATTTTGTACCATCTGCAAATTTTGCCACTTCACTGTTTACCCCTTTTTCCAGCTCATTTATGAAATATGTTGAATAGGACTGGTCTCAGAACAGACCCCTGGGGGACACCACTATTTACCTCTCTCCATTCTGAAAACTGACCATTTATACCTATCCTTTGTTTCCTATCTTTTAATCAGTTACCAATACATGAAAGCAACTTCCCTCTGATCCCGGGGCAGCTTACTTTGCATAAGAGCCTTCGGTGAGGCACTTTGTCAAAGGCTTTCTGAAAATCTAAGTACACTATATCCACTGGATCTCCTTGGTCCACGTGCTTGTTGACCACTTCAAAAAATTATAGTAGTTTGGTGAGGCATGATTTCCCTTTACTAAAACCATGTTGACTCTTCCTCAACAAATTATGTTCATCTATATGTCTGACAATATTGTTCTTTATTATAGTTTCAACCAGTTTGCCCAGTCAGCCTGAAGTCAGGCTTACAGGCCTGTAATTGCTGGGATCATCTCTGGAGCCCTTTTTAAAAATTGGTGTCACATTAGCTATCCTCCAGTCATCTGGTAGTTCTGCAATTTCACATTTGAGTTCCTTCAGAAATCTTGGGTGAATACCATCTGGTCCTGGTGACTTCTTGCTGTTTAATTTATCAGTTTGTTCCAAAATCTCCTCTCATGATACCTCAATCTGGGAGTGTTTCTCAGATCTGTCACCTAAAAAGAATGGATCAGGTTTGGGAATCTCCCTCACATCCTCAGCCGTTAAAACCAACGAAAATAATTCATTTAGTTTCTCTGCAATGGCCTTATCGTCCTTGAGTGCTCCTTTAGCACCTCGATCATCCAGTGGCCCCACTGATTGTTTAGCAGGCTTCCCGCTTCTGATGTACTTAAAAAAAATTGCTATTACTTTTTGAGTCTTTTGCTAACTTCCTCAAATTCTTTTTTGGCCTTCCTAATTGTATTTTTACACTTCATTTGCCAATGTTTATGCTCCTTTCTATTTTCCTCATTAGGATTTAACTTCCACTTTTGAAAGGATGCCTTTTTACCTCTCACTGCTTCTTTTACTTTGTTGTTTAGCCAGTGGTGGCTCTTTTTTGGTTATCTTACTATGTTTTTTAATTTGATGTATACATTTAAGTTGAGCCTCTATTATGGTGTCTTTAAAAAGTTTCCACACAGCTTGCAGAGATTTCACTTTTGGCATTGTACCCTTTAAATTCTGTTTAACTAACCTCCTCATTTTTGTGTAGTTCCATTTCTGAAATTAAATGCTACAGACTTGGGGCGCTGTGATGTTTTTCCTGCCACAGAGATATTAAATGTAATTATACTATGATCACTATTACCAAGCAGTCCAGCCATATTCACCTCTTAGAGCAGATCGTGTGCTCCACTTAGGACTAATCAAGAATTGCCTCTTCCCTGGTGGGTTCCAAGACCTGCTGCTCCACGAAGCAGTCATTTAAGGTGTCAAGAAACTTTATCTCTGTATCCCATCCTGAGGTGAAAGATACCCAGTCAATATGGGGATAATTGAAATCTCCCATTATTATTGAGTTTCTATTTTTTATTTTAATAGCCTCTCTAATCTCCCTGAGCATTTCACAGTCACTATCACCATCCTGGTCAGGTGGTTGGTAATATATCAGATGGTTGGTAATACATACAAGAGGTGTTTGTTTAAACAAGCCACAAAAATTGTTTTTTCTCAATGTTCACAATTGTTCAAGAAAATACTATCTTTGAGCATAGCAACAAAAAAACAAATTAGATAAGCAAGCTTGCTTTAACATAACTAGGGCCATACAATAAAACAGAGGTACTCTGGTAGTACATGTGGTTTAGGCTCCAAAGCTCAAATGCTCAGGATGTATGAACTGCTATAAAAATTATAAGATATTTGCATACGAGGATAGCAAGGCCTGGCCCACACTAAAAAGTTAGGTTGAC
This sequence comes from Chelonoidis abingdonii, assembly GCF_003597395.2. Classification (NCBI taxonomy): domain Eukaryota; kingdom Metazoa; phylum Chordata; order Testudines; family Testudinidae; genus Chelonoidis; species Chelonoidis abingdonii. The sequence goes on from NC_133769.1 coordinate 221,937,523, forward strand.
ATAAGGCAGCTTAAGTCAACATAACTCTGTCAGTGTCTACATTACAATATAAGTCACCCACGACATCAACTTAATAACTCCACCTTAGTGAGAGGCATAGCGCTTAGGTCGATATTGTTAGGGCAATACAATGTCTGTGTTACATTACTTACATCACCAGTTGGCTGTTAGCTGCATGTGGGGCTGGCAGCTGAAGCCCCACCATCCACTACAGTGTTGACAGCTGGAGTTGTGAGCGCAGTGCAGGGCACAGTTTCACAGCAGGGAGCCTACCAGCTGTGAAACTGACATTATTGTCAGTTTCATGGCTGCTATTTTTTCACATTTCCTTTCCGGCTCTGGCTGTCAGCCTCCGGGCTGGGGGTTCCAGCTATGAGAGGCAAGTTAAGTTTGGAAAAGAGGATAATGAGACTAAGGGGAGACATGATAGTGGTCTTCAAATACTTGAAAAGTTGCCATAAAAAAAAGATGGAGAAAATATGTTCTCTCTTGCCATAGAGGGCAGGACAAGACACAAAACATGGGGTCAAACTTCAACTTAGCAGATATAGATTAAATCTGAGGAAAAACTTCCCAGCTGTAAGAACAGTAGGACAATGGAACAGACTGCCTAGGGAGGTTGTGGAAGCTCCTTCACTGGAGATTTTCAAAAGGAAAGTCATCTGTCTTGGATGGTTTAGACACAAGTCCTGCATCTTGGCAGGGGGTTAGACTAGATGACCTTTGTGGTCCTTTCTAACTTTATGGTTCTATGATTACGACCAGGGCAGTATTTTTGGTATAATTTTTTTGAGTTTTCAGGATCAGCAAGCTAGTACCTGGGTCCTGTAATGACTCTACTGCAAGGGTTTGGAACTGTAGAATATACATTGGCAGCAGTAAGCAGTTATATTAAACTTGTGAAAGTCAAAGATGGATCAAGGAGGCTTTGGCATATCCATGATCCTATGGGAGAGTGGCAAGCCTGGCCTCTGCCCAGGGGAGGCTTTGAGGGCATACATGGCAATAAGACTGGGAAGGGATGGGCCCCTCTTTATGCACTAATGGGAGTCCCCTCAAAATATATGTGTTTGTTATGGTGTTGAGACAGGGACTGATGAGGCTGAGGTTTCCAGCCCACAAATTTGGTTCCCATGAATTCAGGTTTGGGAAGATAATAGCAGTGACACAGCCAGGTATGGGAGCTGGGGCAACTGAAGCAATTGGGTGTTGGCATTTGAAAGCATATAGAATGCATGCGAGACCCCAGTGGAGAGTCAGCATTATTTTATTTTATTGTATTCTTATTCCAGATGTGCGAAGATGGGCCATGCAGATGGTGGTGTGGATCTGTGGGATTCACAGCCTGAGGATTCACAGCTGGGGCTCAGTGATGATGCAATCCTGATCTGGCACAGAACAAGGGGCATATTACAGGACCAGTTGATGCCACCTCTATACACTGTGGGGGCTCATCAGTAGGCATCATATATAATAGTGGTATACCTTGGAGAAAATGATTTAGGAATTTGTAAAGGGGTAGCCTTAATGCTCAGAGTTAAGAGGGGCTTGAGGCAGATCCTGGAATTTTTTCCAGGAATAAAAACTGTGTGGTGAAACATCCTTCAATGCAGGGTGTGGCAGAGAGCTCTGAAGCCCCCTCCCACTCCCAGTTTGATAAAACTAGGAGGTATATGAATAGGGACATGGCCAAATTCATGGGGATCATAAGGGAGGTTGGTAATTTTGCATCCTGACATAGCATATGAGGCAACAGAATTATTCAGTGGGAATGAAGTTCACCTGTCAGACTTGAGCACAGATACATTTTTGGCTGATATTAAAGGGGGCAGTGAGATATGACTGGGAACCCTGTTGGGTATGTGGGGGAGGCAGCCAAACTAATTGCTGGTGCCTCCTTGCGGTGGATGTCCAGTGCAGGTACTCTGAACGAAGGGGATACAGAGATCAAATGGATGGTTTGGTAAAGCATTTAAAGAAGGTGTTTGTTAATGGAGCAGAATAGAAAGATGTTCAGGGCACTTCTGACTAGCCCAGCAGGGAGCCAAACACCCCCTCCTCTATAGCCCACCTTAATCCTCATTTGGACTGGCTGGGGACCAAGATAGAAAGTTGTGGGAGGGATGACGGAAGTCCCCAAGTATCTATTAAAATGATTATGGAGTTACCTGCACAGTACTCTTTAATCTGTAGGGTACTTCCAGACATCTAATAATAAAGTTGTGGCATAATTAAGCCATACTGGTATCGCCAGACAACAAGGAAAATAATGTAAACAGGTATCTTAGTAACAAGTCGTTGCAAGAAGAGGGATGCAGAGTTTGAAAAGAGAATACTGAGTATTGATTGCTATCACAGAAATAATATGTTGTAATTCAAGCACAAACTCTTACAAATATCTACACAGCATAATGACAATGTATAAAGTTCTTGTCTGTCTACACAAAAGGCTATTTTTTCTTAGCAGCTGTACATTAATGAGTCACCATGCAGTAATAATGAACAAAAAGTTCATGATCTAGAGAAACAGACTTGATCCTAGAACTGAAAAGGTAAGGTTTTTTAATAAAAAATCTGAGAATTCTTCAGAAATATATTCTTTCAACAATAGTGCAATCTGGCAAATGGAATAGATAACAGTGTGATGGAATATCCACTGTAAGCCTTTATTTTCTACAGCTTTCAACTGCCTCAGGGTCTCAGCGCAGAATAAGGTCACAGCACATGAAAGTACTTTTGTATAAGATAAAATCTGTTTACTTTTTTTAGATATGTAAGGCTGCTACAAAATAATGGGTGATATGCATCATTACTGTATAAGTCTAGCAGTCTTCTCAATGTTACTAATGTGATGGTGATCAAGGAAGATCAGGGACAGTGAGCCTTCTCCTCCACTTCCAGCCCAATCTGGTGACCTCTCCATCTTCCCTCCAGGAAGCATTAACTTGGTGAAAGGTATCTATAGCAAAAGGTATTGCAAAATGTTGACGATGCTGTGCATGTTTCTTATGGCTGGCAGCATTTACTGAAGGGCAAAGGTGAGGGCTAGAATGGGAAGTTGGAGAGAATTGATGTTGCAAGGATTGGAGAGGGAAGTGAGAGGATGTAGATGTGTGCGTGCACGTGCATGCACACACACACACAAGCACCAATCTTTAGCTCCTGAAGTGAAGTGAAGGGAGTCAGACTGGCAAAGAACTGTCCTCGACAAAGTGGGAAGAGGCATTCCACTTGGGTTCAGATTATTCGCTTCTGCTAGCACATCCTTTTGGGATGCTGCCCAAACCATGTATCAAAACATTTATATACAGTACTTCACTTATCACCACATCTATATATTCACAATTCAGTGTCCCAGTTGCTCTATTCCTTCTGCAAGTCGAGAAATTTCTTTTCCTCACAGTTTACATAAGGATCAGGGGTACAGGACTGGGATAGGATACCAGCAGAGGAGAGGAGAGCAGTTGCAAAGGGCAAAGCAAATAGCAAACTCTGGGGCACTCCACCCCTTCTTCCTATGTCTGGGATTGGAGGAAAGCTGTATATAGTTTTTCTAAAGCTCATCTTCCTTACTTGCCTGTTTATCTGTTCTTCCTGCTCTGATAGCCCCTATGTGCATTTCTGATGGCCCAAGGACTTGTCAACCGTCAGTTTCTGTTCTCTACCTCTGTTGCTTTTAATAACAAGAGGCAACCTCCTTCCAGAGGTTATGAGAAAATTCTTTCCAGAGATTCACTCCCTTTCTCCCCAGCAATTTAACTCCTCTTCTACTCTGTGACAGGACTTTATTCACTAATGGATCATTGAGCCTTTGTCCCCCAAGACATATGGCAAGTAGAGGACCACAAATGTCAGAGAAAGAATGGATGTGGCAAGAGGGAAACTCTTAAGAATATTTGTGACACACATTTGGGAGTAGGAGCCTACTAACACCACTGATGTGATTCAAGTATTGCCAAAGCAATATATCTGATGGACAGAGAGGACAAGCTGCATTCCAACCTACATTTTAGTTCTCATAGAGGAGTAAGTGTGCAAGGAATTTGAAGTCAAAGCCAAGGTCTCTTCCTGAGTTATGAGTTCTCCTTAAATATGAACTCATTTGCTATAGTCAGAAATGTGATTTCTCCAACACCATCATTTTTGAGCTTTAGAACTCAAAGAGTTGGGTTATTTGCTTTAAACTTTTTAAAAAGTTTCACTTGAAGCACAGTTTTTTTCCTGCTCCATACAGTACTCAAAACAGTGCAAGTAGTCGCACTATGATCATGAGTGTATCACCATGCATCCCCTTTGCCTTAACTGAGCTGCTCAGCACTGGGTCTTAAAGTAAGCTTGGCATCATTGTGTAATTGTTTTAGAGACCCTTTGAACAAGAACAAAGAATCTTAAAACACACACACACACACACAGATTTTCCAGTGTTTTTCTTGGCAAAAATTACGTACAAGCCTACATATTCCTCTCCAGATTCTACAGCTCATGCTGCCTCCTGGCACCATCTACAGGACAGCAGCACAGAATGTTCTAGTAGTTTCAGTGGAGATGGCAGTAACAGAGCTGTCATGTTTTTTCTAGCTATTTCAACAGTGATAGCTTTGGAAGAGCTGCTAGAGCCCCACTGAATTTTTCTGCACTGCTTCATCTCAAAATCTCAGATATTTTTTGTAAACTTATGTTGTTAAGACCATTAGTTCATAACGTGAGAATTTAGGAGAGGAGGCATTCACTGAGTAATTCACTGTTTTGTTTTTTGATTGTTTTGCCTCACATTACATTCTCTAATAAGGTCACTGAAGTACTGTATATATTAACTTTTGGGATCCAAATTTACAAACTCTTATTATTGGGTGTAGAACATATTATCATAATTAGTCCCACTGATTTTAAATGCTAATTTATACCTGACAATAAAAGATTTCAGGATTTGGACAAAAAGGCCATATTTATCTGCCCTCTATCCACACACACACACAACTCCTGTTGATATCCAGCTGAGTTTATGGGTGTTTCAAGAGTAGCATTTCAACCCAAGTAAATTATATGAAGTTCTTAACCATCATAAACAAAATCTGTTTTAAAAGGTGCATTAATAGAGGCTACTAGGATACAAACATAATAGTTTTCTAGGAGTTTTAATATTTATCACATACAGTGGCTCCTGATAAAAACAAGCATTTACCTATAATTCCCACAGTGTTATGTGAAAATAACTGTGCTTTTCCTCTGCAAGCAGTTTTTTTTATTTGCATCATTTTAATTTATCTGTAAAAATAATTCTATATTGAAGATAGATGGGTGGCCAAATGGTCTCTATTTTCTCTGTGGTGCTGGAAACAATACATCAGCATGACCTATCAGAAATGCAGAAGGAAGTGGAACATTCATCTCCAAGATAAGAAATAGAACTATGCTTGATTTTGTGATAATGGGGTTTAATAATACATGGTGCTGAGCACCTTTGGAAGGTACCCAGCATCCTAAGTTCCCAATGCAGGACTGAGCCAGTGACAGTTACAGAATGGTGCATATACTGTAAATTTTTAATGAGTTTGCTTTGATTGCATTTAAACCCAATTTTAATTCACTTTATGAAAATATTCTAGTGAATTAGTTATTGGAAAAAACATTTTGCAGAAATCTGTCTCTACAAAGGTAATATTGGAGAAAATGTGTAGAAAATAAATTCTGAATTTGTAAACAATCACACTAGAAACCTAATTCTCATAGTTATGCACATCCAAACAGGGGACTGTCTCATGACTGATATGTCCAATAAAAACTAACCAATATACCTCAAATTTTGAATATAGATCTATAAACTAAAATTATAAATTATACAGCAAATAATTTTGAATATTGAATACTTTCAAGAAAAACCCAAGTTATTCATGAAATATTCACAATCAGAAGGGGAAAGACCAAAATCACTGAAAACATTATGTGCTGTGGATGGTAGCATAAAGGTTCAGTATTAGGAGCAATAAGTCTACTGTGTTTCACTGTATTCAAGCATATATATTTTTTAAAAAGTACCTTATAACACATGCGTAAAGACCGCTGTCTTGCACCACTGTTGGCCGAAACCAAATAGAATCCTCTTCTTTACTCATTCTAGTTCCATCAAAAGCTATAGGTTCCTCAAAATCTCCAGGTCCAGAGCTTTTGTACCACATCAAACTAAGGCCAGCACTTTGTGCTAGAGAGTAATTTGCTCTGATATAGCCATAAAATAATGCACATTTTATACGAACAGGTTCTCCCACTAGAACTTGATACTTCTTGTAATCCACCGACCAGTCAGTGCATCCATCAGCTAAAAGAAAAGAAAAAGAGAAATAAATGTGTGTGTGTGTGTGTGTATATATATATTAAATATATATATATATAAACAGAGGCTTCAGCCAAGTAAATACAGTAGCAGCCTAATAGCAGAGCTGCAGTTTAAAGTTACACAGCTGGGGTAAAAACACTCTATCTTACACTATTACATTGAAACATCTAGCTGCACTATTAATTTTTAAGTACCATGCAAAACTTGTCTTTTTTTTTTCTTTTTTGCTATTAACACCATTTTTCTACTTGCAGAAAAGAGTTATTAGATGAACTTATGGTAAATCTTGATAATACCTATGATATATATGCAATTATTGTTTTTATCTACTGTGTAACTTTAAAGTGAATTATTATAAAAAATTGGAATTAAATTAGTGTAACATGGTGGGCATCAGCCACAGAAGGTGTCATAATCAGTGAATTGCATTAATCAAATCCCTTTAAGGTAACAATATAAATGAAAGAAGGAAATTATTCAGTCTCAGATGATGTTAGGACAAGGAGCAGTGGCCTGAAGCTAAGAAAGGAAAAGTTTAAGTTAGATCTTAGGGGAAAAAAAGTTCTTAACGGTATTGGTGATCGTGCAGCAGGACAGAGTATTAGGAAAAAAGGACTCAAGGCATCCTCACTTGATAAATGAAGGAACAGGTTAGATGAAATGTTATTAGGAAATCCTGAGCTTCCCGTGCTACAAAATGCTGAGGATGAGATAGTATGACCTGTGTTTGGTATTTTACTGTTCCTGCTACTAGTTATTCTGTACTTCAGTTTTCATAAAGTGCTAAGCACAGACTAAACTCTCAGTCAAGACTGATGCTGTCCAATCATAACTGCAACATAGATAAACAAAGTAAGTCTTCAGGACAAGATCTATCAATTAGGCCAGGTCTACACTGCGACTTTAAATCGGTTTAATGGCCGATATACCGATTTAACGCTGTACCCGTTCACACGACGTCGTCATTAATATCGAGTTAAACGGCTCCTTAAATCGATTTCGGAACTCCTCCCAGACGAGAGGAGTAGCGCTAAATTCGAAAGTGATAACTCGGATTAGGGTTCGTGTGGACGGAAATCGACATTATTGGCCTCCTAGAGGTATCCCACAGTGCACCACTGACCGCTCTGGTCCGCAATCCGAACTCGGATGCGGAGTGCCGGTAAACAGGAAAAGCCCCGAGACCTTTAGAATGACATTTCCTGCTTTCACGTGTCCAGCTCTGATCAGCACGGGTGGCGATGCAGTTCAAATGCAAAAGTAGCTCCTGCATTGAACCTTACGGGAGATACTAGATCTGATCGCTGTATGGTGAGACAAATCTGTTTTATCAGAGCTCCGTTAAAGAACAGGAAATGCCAAAGCGTTTGAAAAATAAACTCCAGGATACACAGCGGTGCGTGACAACCGTAACGGGAAGCCAGAGACTCAAACGGATGCTCATGGAGGGAGGGAGGGGGTAATGAGGACTACAGCTACCAGTCTCCACAGCAGTCTCTGAAAACTATTTGCATTCTTGGCTGAGCGCCCAATGTCTGTAGCTTAATACACGGTGTCTTGCGTGGTTCACGGAACAGCTCGTCAGTCTCTTCCCCCCCCCCAGCACGTGAAAGAGAAGTAAAATAAATAATTCCTTGAGTACTGTAAATGTCACCCTCTGTGTACTGAATGCTGCTGGCAGAGAGTACGCGAGGTGTTGACAACGGTCAGGATACCGTTTGTGATCTCAGGGTCCATGATTGCTGTGCTATGGCGTTTGCTCAATGCACTCGGGGAAAAAGGCGCCAAAGGGTTGTCTGCTGCCTTCACAAAGGGAGGGGTGAGGCTGTACCCAGCACCACCCGGGGCAATGTTTTCTGCCCCATCAGGCACTGTGCTCTCAACACGGAAGTGGGAACTATGGGATAGCTGAGGAACAGCTACCCACAGTGCACCGCTCCTGAAATCGATGGTAGCTTTGGACCATGGACGCAAACAATCGATTTCGTGATCCCACTGTGGACGCGCTAAACCGATTTTATTAGATCTGTTTTGTAATATCGGTTTAAGCTAATTCGAAATAATCGTGCAGTGTAGACGTACCCTTAGACTTGCTCAAAAAAGAGTGGGGGGGTGGGTTTGTTTTTATTTTCATGGGAAATGTTGACTTTCTACCAAAAAAACCTCTGAAACTTTAAAAAATGGTATGTCAATAAAAAATCAAAAACTTTCAAGGTGAGCAGACACTTGCAAATAACTGTTTACTCAAAAATCCAATTTTTATCACAAAAAAATCTTTTGTCAGAAAACGTACAACTAGCCTTACTATCTATTGCTATGTATTTGTACAATGCCAGATTTAAAAGAAAAATTGGGAGAAAAGCCTTTTTTTTTTTAAAAAAATTATTTTTAAGAGTCCACAGATAAGTAATATAACAAATATTTGTTATAAATGTAAAGGAGTATATATTACATATAGTCAAATGTTATGATGACATGAACATATAAAGTCTGACATAGTAGTATAACTGCTGCCCAACATTGTCAATACAGTACAGGACAATATTAAAATCAGGTTGTGTAAGGAATGGTCATCCATATAGTGAAACATTCCATGTTGTTCATGGATTAATTAGTTTCCTTATTTAATTTTGGAGGAGGCCAGAGGGTGTTCCATTTTCAGATAACCAAAAGTGAACATTTCTTCCCCTGCCAAAAAAAATCACCCACCAGAGGCCTAGATCAGGCAAGATCCAGTATTGCAGAAGAAATGAGTTTGTGATACGATACATAAATGTATTTTTTTTTAAAGTCCCATATCTTGGAAATCTGCAGGCGTTGGAATGGGAGGTCTATACAATTTAGAGGGGGCATATGCCCAGTTTTCCAGCATTCACATCTACTGATTTTAGAATGAATTTCCATTTCTGATAGCTCCAGCCTTTACCTTACTGAGCACCATAAATCTGTCAGCTTAGAAACCCAGAAATAATCAGTAAATTAAAAAGCATCTTTAAGCAGTGTTAACTCCATTATATGAAGTATTAGGTAACCACTTCTTCATGTTAGTTCATTATCAGATTGTAATTTTGACCTTTACTATTTAATTTAGTTTGTATGCTTTTGGTTGACAATGCCACTCTATTAGCCTTGGTTTCTCTCTCAGGACCTTCAATTTTAGTGATGCCAGATCCCTTGAACATGATGAATCCATGGAGACATACTATGAAAGAATACCTATTCCATGACATATTTTTGTTTGTGTTGAATGGAGGATCAGCTATGCAGAGCGTTTAACCTTGATTTATTTCAGTTTAGAATTCCCCATGGAAAAAATACCAAGACAATACATGTATTTGTGTCACTTGCAATCTAGTTTAGTGAGCTTAATCAAATGTGTTGGAAGGTAAAATACACTCATGCAAAAAGAAGAGTTAACTATTACATGAATGAATGCTTTTAAAATTCAGGAGATGGAGTATTAAAGGAGTATTAAAAATAAATTGGCTGTACAAATATTCTACTTGCAATGAAGCTCAGTGAAACTGTTATTGCATATGTAAAAATGAATTTCTAAGACAACAAACAAACCTGAAAAGCTTAAATGCAGACTGTTTTTCTGTATTTTGCTCTATTGCTGTTTGCTGTAAAGCACAAATATTATTTAAGTATTTATTACTTACACTGTAAATTACAGATTTATATTTGGTAGTTTTATTGTAATTTTGGAAATAACGGATTGTACTGAATGCACTATAACCAGAGCATGTTACACCAATTTTCTGAAGAGTGTACTAACTTTCTGTTAGTTTCTGGATTTGATTCAGCTTCTTGGTGTTGATCTCAAGTTTTACATGACTTGAGTTCTGACTTCTTGAGAAAGTAGCTCTTTATATGTTACAACACCTGGGATTAGCTAGGATGCTTCTTCTGACTGTGCCTAGATTTAAACATCTGGCAGTTCGAGTCAAAGCTCCCAGCTTTGAGACTTATTTCCCCCACTGGTCTGAAATAGCCCGTTTGTTGAAATTCAGGGCACAATGTAAGACCCAACCATTCCCTCGGGCTCTGAGAGTATAGCCAAATTCTACTTTGCCAGTTGAAGTGGGCAAAATTTGAAAATAAATCCTTAGAATTTCAGTGGAAATTTACAGTTGAAAATCCAGAACCAATCACACACTTCTATATGTTTTGGATCTTGGTTAGATCCGAAAAGAGACTGGGGAATACTTTCCAGTTGGGATGTACTCAAAATCAATTCACAGCTATTCTCAAAATGTCTGCACTATCTAAATCTAATTCCAATCTTAGTTCTAGCCCTGACTGAGCCTCAAGTCAAAACTCAGATGAGAATGACTGTGGTCCCGAAGAAAGGGCATGGAGCTGATAGGAATCTTAGGTTCTGCTCCTCTCTCTGCCACAGACTTGGACAAGTCTTCTAATCTACTTGTTCCTCAGTTCCAATATGTAAAATGGGATAATGATCATTACTCTTGTTTGTAAAAAGAGCTTTGAGATCTCTTGATCTATACATGCTAAGATTCATTGCCGAGTTTATCAATAAACCCGATTAGAAATCAGATCACCACCTCATGAGATTATTTCTGTTTACGGTAAACTTAATGCTACCAGAATATGCCATATTCAAAGGGGAGGAACATTACCACAAAATGCCTTGCTATTTCAGAATATTTTGAAGCAGACAAAAAGTGCTAAAATTTTAATTCCCTTCAAAAACAGGCACCTTAATGCCTAGGTGATATCACCAGTTTATTTCTCATTCTCTCTCTTTCTTGCCTTGTTTTACTGGAAAATGCAACAACAAATTTGGACGCTGATTTGTCTATAAGATTTTGTGCTGCACGGATGTATAGTCCCATTTTGTACAAAGACTCAAGAAGAGATCCTAACTGAGTGAAGTTTAAGCTTGAAGAGATAGTGTATTGTCTGCAAAGCAATTTTCAAAATGTAGCATTTTTCAAATTTTCCTGATGGATTAACCATGATTCCCATCCACAAAAAAAACAAAACAAAATGAAACTCTTCCTCATATTTTGAGTTGATAGGTTCACCACTAGAGGCAATATGTCAGAGTTTTGTTGTCAAATAGCATCATAGAGTTACTGGTTGCAGAAACACATGCATATAATGTACTGATACCAGGGGATTAGTATTTTTACAGCCAACAAAAAACACCTAGATTCTTTTTAAACAGATTGATCCTTTCTGAGATCAATGACTTATTTATAATTTATCTTCCTCTACTAAAAAAATATTCTGACTTGTCACTGGGCAGTTAAAGAACATAAGACAATTTTAGGATTTGTCTTCTGAGAAAAGGAACTGCAATAGCTCCCTATATGGACACTTTTATTCTGAAATAAGAATGTCTACACACAAACTATTCCAGCATAGCTATCGTTCTTTAAATTATACCATACCTTAATCCAAAACAACTGTGAAGCACAGAAAAGCCCTTAGGTTTCCAAAAACATTGTGCATATATCTATAGACACATATAAATGCATCATATCAAAGTGAAGCTTCTGAATTTACATATTTATGATGCATAGAGACTAATTACCTGTGTGGTAACTCCTAAAGTGGTTGTCAAAAGTTATTATCAGAATATAATCCCTGAGAAAATTACAAGCCAGTTCCGAGACAAAAAATGAACAAACAAAGCACATACACTTGGATAAATTTAAATATAGCCACTACTTTTCTCAACATAGGTAAAAGTAGTAAGAGAACCCCCACTAATATTGTCATGTCCCCTTATACACTCCATCTTTTTCCTATTAAAAGTTCATATTAAAAAGATGTTTGGTTGTTTTAACAGAGTTAAACTATAAGTAAATAATTTCCCAAACACACAACAACCCAGGAATATATGCATAATAGCATCAGAATTTATCCTGTTGTAAAATTCAGTTGATTACTGATTATGCATTAAGGTACAGAGCTGTAGAATCACGGTCAACACTAAGCTTAAGGAAATATATTTGTCCCTTTTTCGTGTGTGTGTGTGTGAGAGAGAGAGAGAGAGAGAGAGAGAGAGAGAGAGAGAGAGCACTGTCCTGATTTTGTTTTTTCTTACACCAATTTTTACACCAATTTAACTCTACCAACACTTCTATTCAAGTCAGTTGTAGCTGCATTAAGCTCATTTCAGCTGGGAGGGACTGTAAATATGTTAAACATAAGATGTGGGATACCTCACTCTGCTCAAGTGCAATACCAATGGCCTGGATCTATGAGAAGGTGAAAATGGGGTTTTGACAGAAGGTTTAAAGCACTCATGCCAGAATGGAACTGTCTATCTGTTATTCCATTAGGGATTTTTTTTTTTTAATGGTACTGATAGGGATATTTTAGCAGGCAATCATCTATCTATATTTGAGATATCATAGTGATAGGGTAATACAATAGATAAAGAAATATATACAGAGAAATCGACAAATATATTTAACAGATACTTAAAAAGGGGACTTGCTAAAATGCATGGCAAGAAAGATCTGATGACATACACTTACCATGACTAAGAACAGATGGAGGCATTTAAACAGATTAGAAAAATTTTTCTTCTCCACTGAGAATTTGTACATATTTAGTTAAAATAAAATAATTCTAGGTATATGAGGGTCAGATTCTTCTGTACAATTCACATGAGGTGACATAGGGTTGCCAATTTTGGTTGGATGTATTCCTGGAGATTTCAGCACATGACATATTCTTTAATTAAAGATTGATCTTTAACTCCTGGAGACTGCAGGGCAATCCTGGAAGGTTGGCAACCCTAGGTGACACCTTACTTGAAGAATACTCTCACTGAAATCCATGGGAATTAATGTCCTGGTGCACACACAACTGCAGCCCATAGGGATGTATTTTCAAAGGCACAAGTATCAATTACATGCCTAACTCTCACTGAAAAACTCAGTGGGAGTTAGGCACCCAACTGACATTTCTGTTTGAAAAAATATCCCATACTTAATAACTTCACTTCTGACTTACTAAAGCACACATTTAAGTGTCTTCCTAAATAGAGGTGTACTAAAGCAGATGCTTAAAGTTAAGCACGTGCTTACATGCTTTGCTGAATCCCCTCCAAAGACACTACTTAGAAGGGTAATGCACCATGCAGAATGCTATTTGTGCCACTGAGATATGTTCTCAATTTTGGCCCACTTCTGCTTGATCATATGCTTTTCTCTTCTTTATCTTTCAATACACTTTGTAAAATCAGATCCAGTGTTACCCTTCTTTGTATATGACAAGAATGATCACAGCATCACACAATCAATACACACATTCATGCTGGCAGAAAACAATTATGACAAATAAATATGTACTGAGAATTTTCTCAAGCTTGAGCCTCTCTCTGTCTATATTTCTATCATCACTCCATCAAGCAATCACATATTTATTTTATAAATTGAAAAATACTTGAATAATTCAACAGCATTGAAATTTCAGAGCTGCATTCAACTGAGTGGCTGTACTCCCTGATCTCCATTTTAATATGCTGCCAGTTATTGCTACTCATAATAGCACAATACAGGGACCATTCACACAGTTATTTCCTCGAATGGCTTCAGAGTATGAAGTAAACCACACACTACATCACTGTCCTTATAATGAGATCGTTCTGGTGGATAAACAAACTCCCTGCACGCCCTACCTACTGATAGGACCCAGTGAACCAAATATTTAACACTTCTAAGAGCATCCTCCCTGCCATTTCTCAGTATTGTATGCATCATTTTCAAGGGAAAATTTAATGCAGAGAAGTAGAAAATTGAGCTACTGACTTGTGGGTCCATTGCCACAACCTGGCATAGCAACAAAACCTCAATTTAATTTCTGGTTCTTGTGAAGTAATAGAGGTGCCCACATTTCCAGTATGATTTCGGAAATCTAAATTCCTGTTATATACTACCAATTTAGGTATGCCATTATGTGAAAACCACACTTTCAAACAGAGTGTTTCTAGCAATAACCCACACTTCCTAATACTGCATCTGCATTTTTTTTAAAGATGTGTATTAAAAAAGATTCCCCCATCTAGATTTTTTTAACACATTGGGATTATTTAACATGAAATCCATAAACTTTTAGGAATTCATGCTGGAACACTTTCACATTTAAAGCACATTTTCTAATCAGCATTGTTATCACATAGCCAATTTTGGAAAGGTAAAACTAGCAGTATATCCTGAGGCATCTCCTGTACCTTTTTCAGGTTGTTTCCTTTACTTATTTCAATTAGAAAAAACAAACATTAAAAAGGAAGGTGGAGGGAATGCTCTCAAAAGAATAGTGCTTGAACACAGTGTGCTCAACAAAATACTTGAACCGATTAGCCATCCACCCACTTCATCTAGTGTCTGTGTTCTGATTATATTACAAATTCTGGATTGTGCTATTTTTTCTTACAATATCATTCTAATTGATGGTAACAATAATAATCTCCTCCCCAAATGCAGGAAAATAGGGTTCAAAAATGTAGCACACATTGATAGGCTTAGAATGAGAAAGGAATGTGATCAAGCTATTTTTTTTTTAAATACATCATTCTGTTGTCATACTGTATTTTTTAAAAAAGTTTCAATGTGAAATTGGAAACATGAAAAGAGTGATGTTTCATTGATGCTAATAACTTAAAATGACAGTCAAGTACATTTTATATATGATTTAGCTCCTTTTGGATTAACATTGTTTTCATAGCTTTGCGCATTAGTAGGCTTAGCACTTTCATTCCAAGCTCCTATCTTCATTTTGCTTCTATCTCAAAAATTACATTTTGGGTTGAAATGTCTCATGCTTGAGTTTCGTTCCAAAAGTGCGTGTTATTTATATTTTTAAGAGAGATATGTAAAAATTCTAGATATTTTCAGTTGTTAAGGAGTGCTTCAGTTACATTTCCCCACACAATTCCCCATTTTTCAGTCAGTTGCGTGTTTAAAACATTAGATTTGGCCCTTTAATAGGACTAATAAGTGCATTTGCTATATGTAGGGGAAAGAAAGATGAAGAAATAAACCTGAGAGTTGTGAGTGTTTGCAAACAGTTAACTTAAACTGCTTCATTCATTATTTTCCTTGATTCCCAAGTGAGGAACTGGAATGATCACAAGTGTGGATAGTTGATTGATTCAACTAGAACAGAAGAGAGGTGAAAAGACCTCTATGCCTAATATGTTTATAATATATGCTCTACTCACTGAAGAATTTGGGTCTTTCGCCCTGGACAGGCCCCGCTCAAGATCACACCTCTGAAACAGTAATCCCCCTTAACTCATCACTTGTACCATGATTTATAAAATCGGAAAGCTCATGATAGAACAAACTAGATAAGTGATGACAACTGTATCAGTCATCAGACGGGAAACAGCAGCATGCTAGAGTGCATAAGGTCTGAATACACTTCTCCCCTCAAACAGGTTTCTCCGTACCCGGAGCTCCCACCCTACTCTGTGCCACGTCTTTGACCTCCTTCCATAAGGTTCACTGTGATGCTCAGCAGGAAAGAGTCAATATTAATATATTTTAAGGAAAGAATTTCCTTGTCATTACCTCCACTGGCCTCCTACTTTGTACGGTTGCATGTGCCTGTCTTGTTGGAATTGTATGTCTTCAGGTCAGGGACTGTCTGCATTTGGTATCCTATCACTGGTATTTAACAAATAATAATGAACAAAAACCAACAGTTTCTGAGCCTTTTTTTA
This sequence comes from Chelonoidis abingdonii, assembly GCF_003597395.2. Taxonomy (NCBI): domain Eukaryota; kingdom Metazoa; phylum Chordata; order Testudines; family Testudinidae; genus Chelonoidis; species Chelonoidis abingdonii. Next base: position 221,953,566 of record NC_133769.1, read on the forward strand.
CTTTAAAATCTGACATTTGGCTCTTACTAGGAATTTCAACTTATGCCCACTGGAGTGTGATTAGGGATCTAGATTTGCTGACTCTTGTCTATCTATTTTAGAGATTGGGATGGGGGTAACTGGATAAAATTCTATGCTCTGTATTGTACAGGAGTCACATGAGATCTAATGGTCCCTTCTGGCTTTAAAAATCTATGATTCTCTTAAGCGTCTTGCCTAGAGATAGTGCTCTACATTGTTATATGAAACACTAGGCTTTGATTTCTGCTGCCTGCAGTGCCCTCCCTGGGGCTTCAAATGACAACAACAAAATCACTAACCTACAGGCACACTGTAAAACCATGGACAGCAACTCTGCTACTTCCTGTAAACTAATCAAGGTTGGACTAGCTCAGGTCTTGGAAGGGACTTCTCCAAGCAAGAGAGAAACATAGAATCAGAAATGTAGAACTATATAGGTCATTGAGCCCAGTCCCCCGCATGGAGGTAGGATGAAGTATTAGCTAGATCTTCCCTGGCTCTTTTTTAAAACCTCCAGCAACAGAGATTCCACAACCTCCCTAGGTAATTTGTTTTAGTGCTTAACTACTTCTACAGTTAGGAAGTTTTTCCTAATGTCTAATCTAATTCTCCCTTGCTGTAATTTAATGCCATTACTTCTTGTCCTGTCCTCAGGGGTTAAGGAGAACAATTTATCACCTTTCTGTTTTATGTACATGAAGATTGTTATCATGTCCACCCCTCAATCTTCTCTTCTCCAGACTAAAAAAACCCCTCTTTCATCATTTTTGTTGCTCTGCTGTGGACTTTCTCCACACCTTTCCCAAGGAGTGGTGCCCAGAACTGGATCCAGTGCTCCAGTTGAGGCCTTATCAGTGCTGAATAGGGCGGAAGAAATACTTTTTGCATCTTGCTTACAATGTCCTAAAATATTTGACACATCCCAAAATAATGTTCACTTTTTTTGCAGCAGTATTGCATTGTTGACTCAAATTTAGTTTGTGATTCACTATAACTCTCAGACCCTCTTCTGCAGTATTCCTTCCTAGACAGTGCTTTTTCATTTTGTATTTGTGCCATTGATTTTTCTTTTCTAATTGTGATACTTTGCATTTGTTCTTATTGAATTTCATCTTATTTCAGACCGTTTGCCCAGTTTGTCAAGACCATTTTGAATTCTAATCCTGTCCCCCAAAGTGCTTGCAATCCCTCCTATCATAGTATTGTGCAAACTTTACAAGGGTAATATGTATTGCATTATCCAAATCTTTTATGAAGATATTGAATAGAACTGGACCTAGTACAGATCCCTTTAGGACCTCAATCTATATGCCCTTCCAGCTTGATTGTGAACGACTGGTAATTACTCTGAGTATGCTTTTCCAACTAGATGAACATCCATGTTACAAGAGATTAATCTAGGCTATATTTATCTAGTTTGTTTATGAGAAGATCATTTGAGACTATATCAAAAACCTTACTAAAATCAAGATATATCACCTCTACTGATTTCCTCTTATCCACAAGGCTGTCAAAGAAGTATATTAGGTATTGGTTTAACATGATTTGTTATTGAGAAATCCATACTGACTGATACTTATAACCTTATTTTCTTCTAGGTGCCTACAAACTGATTGTTTGATTACTTGTTCCATTATCTTTCTGGGTACCAAATTAAACTGATTGATCTATAGTTTCCCGAGTTATCCTTATTCTCCTTTTTTATAGATAAGAACTATATTTGCCCTTTCCTAGGCTGCTGGGATCTCTCGCGTCCTCCACAAGTTCTCAGAGATAAGCATACATGTGTATCTTTTGTATAGCAGATTACAACCATTTCCTATAACTGTAATTGTACTCCTCAGTTCTCAGAGTCTGCTGCAGTCCAAGGTATTAACTGTAATTTATGAAGGAGATGTTCAAAGACAAAAATAGGCTCTAAGGTTCCCATCCCATCAAATTTCAATGGCAGTTCAGCACTGAATTGCCCTTTAGGCCTTTGAAAATCTCCTCCTACATGTCAAATACAAGAATGAGGAACACCCTCAATAATTACCACAAAAGGCAAGGAACAGTTGGAGCCGAGAATGGCCATTCTATTTTTGTAGGGCATAACAGCAGGGCAAGCCTTTGGTGCCCATGAACCCCAACTCTCGTTTTGAAGGCCTATAAATGTCAAAGCTAATCTTGGCTTTCTCCAGGCATGTACACACACACACACACACACACACACACCCCTACATGCACACTCTCCGTTAGCCATCCAGAACTGCCACTTATGGTGTTAGCCTCATCACAAACTCCTTCCCAGATAGGGTGACCAGACAGCAACTGTGAAAAATCAGGATGGGAGTGGGGAATAATAGGTGCCAATATAAGAAAAAGACCCAAAAATCGAGACTACTCCAATACAATCGAGACATCTTGTCACTCTATTCCCAGAAAGCTGCGTATGGCCAAACAAGCAGCTCTACTGAGCAGCCAGTGTGCATTCTAGCCAAAAGGAATGCATATGAGAAGACACATCAGTGGTATGAGAAACAGCCTGTTGGAGAGGGACAAGTGTGGGAGTGAGACTTAGGGACCACTGTATTTTAATCCCAGTTTTGACACTGTCTCCCCTGTGCTGTGTTAGTTAAGTCATTAGATTTCCACATTTAACAATGCTATGGGATATGGGTCTCGGTGTTTCCATGTCCACATCAAATGAATCAGTTATTCATGGGACTGCTCCTAACAACAACACTAAACATGACTATTTTCTTAGTGGGGTAAATCTAGATTTAAAGGGCCTGGGGTGCTAAAGGCTCCACCTCTTCCAGTTACGACCACACCTTTCCAGTTGAGGCCCAGGACCCTGCTCAGGACTCCCGCGTAGCGATAAGTCCTTTAAGTTACTTTCACCCCTGGGCAGGAAGATGGGTGAAAAAAACATTTCACATGCCCTTCTGGAGAGTTAACATAAAAGCTATGCTTAACACATTTGGGAGATGGATCCTCCAGATAGATCACTTCAGTGACTTCATACAAGTGAGTCAGAGAGATATAAGCCTCAGAATTATTGTTGATATGAAATACATTTGTGTCAGAGGATGATGTTTATGCAACTAATGAAGTCAAAGTGCAAAAAGTTGGTAGCTCTAAAATTGTTCAATAATGTCATGAATATGTATATAGACATGCAGTGTGATTGCCTACAGTGGGGGTGGCCAACCTGAGCCTGAGAAGGAGCCAGAATTTACCAATGTACATTGCCAAAGAGCCACAGTAATATGTCAGCAGCCCCCCATCAGCTCCCTCCGCTCCCCACTCCCAGCACCTCCCACTCACCGGCAGCCCTGCCAATCAGCGTCTCCTCCTCCCTCCCTGAACCTTCTGCTCAGCTATTCTGTGGCATGCAGGAGGCTCAGGGGGTGGGGGGGGAGAAGGAGCGAGGACACAGCCGATTCAGGGGAGGGGGTGGAAAGGGGTGAAGTGGGGGCAGAGCCTGTGGCAGAGCCAGTGGTTGAGCAGTGAGCACCCCTCAGCACATTGGAACATTGACACCTGTAGCTCCAGGCCCAGAGTCGATGCCTATACAAGGAGCCGCATAGTAAGTTCTCAAGAGCCCCGTGTGGCTCCAGAGCACAGGTTGGCCACCCCTGGTCTACAGTAACATACAACATGGTATTAAATACACATTCATATTTCATAATTCATTTCCACTGTTACTGTATGAATGATGGTACTACTTGATAAATACATGAAAATATTAGTTTTACTAAAGTGTCAATCATATCTTCAGTGGTACTGTTTGTAAGCTGTCATTAAACTTGCATTAATTACACAAAACTCCCTTTGACTTAACTGGGCTCATCTAATTACGGATAATAAGATTTGTCTCTGTGTTATATTTCACAGTGAGCCCTGCTGTACTCTAAATACATTTTTTTTTATTAATGATATGTGTGAGCCAGACATCTCAATCCACAACTATAGCTATCAGTATATCTGTAACTATAGAATCTCTACATATTGTCATATTTCATAGCATAGACAAATGCTGTTGTGATACATACTGAAAAAGGTTATGAAAAAATATGTAACTCATGGGACAAAGTATTATGTAACGTTGCCAAAGCAACTATTCAAATGATCTTAAGTGGTAACTGTGAAATGAGTGCATGTCTCTACTTTATTTGATTAACTGTGTGTGTGTTTGTACACATCGGTGCCTAGAACGTAATTAAAGTTTTCATGGATAGAAAGATTATGTCAATATTTGCATCAACATATTAATGTGAAATTTACAATGCAGTTATAAATTAGTTTTGAAAGGATTTGTGGTAATTATTAGTGTTATTTTATGCTCTCTACAAACATCTGAAAAGTAATACTTGAGACAAGAACCCACTTCAGTTCCTACTACAGCCATGCTAGAGTAAGCTGCAGGGGCAGAAGCACTTCATAAGGCTAAGCATGGTAGCTAAGCAGCTAAGGTTCCATAGCAGGTAGCGCACAGGTGTTAGGAAACCGCAGTGATTTCATAGCTACCCCATTAAGCCTAGTGGTGAGTCATAAATGTTATGGCTACTACTGCTCTGTCTAGCAAATAAGTGAAGCTGGAGTGGGAGTGTTTCCCCTGCTTCTGATCTGCCTAGATACAGAGAGCGTCAGACCAGGATCTCGGTTACACCAGCATAAATCTGGAGCAAGCAATTAAAGATTGATGAGGACACAGCAGCCAAATGAGAACAGACACATGCATGGAATGAAGTGGCAGGCTGCAACATTTATTAAACTTTAGGACAGGGAAGGGGTGTAACCTGCCCATGACTCTTACTCTCTTATACCAGACATGTAATTGGTTCCAGAGTAGGGTTTATAGGGCTCCCTAACATATAACCTGTTAACTGGCACCAGGGTTAGAGGCTAGGTAACCCATAATGTGAGTGGCTCTCCTCAGCCTACCTCCCCAAGAATCAGCTCTCTCTGAGTCCCAGCACCATCTCTCCTGCAGAGGGGACAGAAGGTGCAGCAGGGTGGGGACCTCAGCCTGTGAGGGCCTCAATTCTGACTTTCCCAACAAAAACCACAAGGTTTCATCCTATCACATGAGCCCAAAGCCCATCACCAAAATCCCAGGTCTTTTACCTCTGGAAACTGTTCATTTCATTCTCTTAATCACATTGGAAACTGGCTGCAAGTGGCTGTGAATGAACACCATCATCCCAGTACTTCAATGAGGTACTAAGCACATTCCTACTTTACTCACTGTAGCTTGAAGATGCTGCAAGGAAAGCAAAAAAACCCTCCCCAGTCCTCCACCAATTGGTCCATGGAAGAAAAGTTTCCTTCCTAATCCCTTAAATTGGTGATAGATGCTGCAGGTCTAGCCTGTCTGGTCAGGTTCCCATTGCTAGTTCAGGTGGGCTGCTGGAAAAGAGCCAGCAGAGGTTTCACATGGTCCTCACACTGGACTAAATCCTGGGAATGGTGGCCTTGAGCACCCCTCTCCCAGCTACCCAATGGGTTCCAAAGATGACTAGTGGAAGGAGCTACCTATTGTTTTTTGGCATGTGTCTTTCTCTCTTGCTACTGGAACTGTCTTCCTTTCACCACTGGACCCTCAAGTTATCCCACCTATTCATGGGGGTAGGTGGCATTTAGGAAAAACTACCCATCGCTTCAACATGAGAAATGCCCAATTTTCTTTACCTGTAAAAAATATAAAAACTTCCTTGTGATGAGCTGCACTAGCTAACAACAACAAAAACAACTATATCTGGAGATGCTGCACTTTGAGAGCCATTTCATCAGCATCGACTACATAATACTGCATAAGAACTTGGGGGGAAATCCTGGACCCATTGACATAAAATAGAGTTTTGCCATTGACTTCAATGGGGCCAGAATTTCTCCCCAACATTTACAGAGAGATGACTGGCTGGCACTACAGGGCTGTGGTTTCTTCTCATCTAACACTAATATGGCTACTTTCAGTCTCAGCCTTGCTGCCTGACATTTGCCAGGAAAACAACACAATACTTGTATTATTAAGGATTAACTATTCTGGTGCTTAAATTGTGTATTAAAATAACAATAATAGTAATGTCCAAATCACACAAGCACAGGGCATGGGTGGGGGGGGCAGTATTTTTCATTTCCTATGGTGACATCTATCAGAAAGTAAAAGTTTCAGTGTGAATCTGTCAGCAGCTAAAGCAATTAATGGTATTTGTGATATGCTTACCCACAGACACCAATCCAGAAACATTACTGCAGCAATTAGAGGATATGTATTAATGTGAAAATAAAAGAACAAGCCATTGCCAATCCAAAATTTGTTAGATTGAGTAGGTCTCCTTTTATGTGCAATGACTTTTAATTTAATGAATGCTGAATGCATAATGTAAGAAAAACAGAAAAGAAAAATAAATTATTTAAACTATGTTTTAGTGCCAACAGTTACAAAACCACAGATTGACTATGTTTACAAAAAAGGCTTCTCTCTGTGTATGGTGTGCAGGGATAATTGAATGTTTCTTAAACTTTTAAAGACAGATCAGATTTGTTTGTGCACTAATCACACAGCAATTCAATTCTAATTGAATAGGTATTATGCTGTAATTGTTTATTAATATATATTCCCTTCTTGCAGATGCCGCCAGCCAGAAAAGAAGGCTATTTATTTCCAGTAGAAACTTCTTAAAAACTCTAGCAAGGAACAATAATACACACCTCAAGTTTTAAGTGAAAGATCTATCAACAATCGTGCGTCTACGAGGTAAGTATTATGAAAAGTCATTGTACTTCTTTCTGTACATTACTTGACTTTAGAAGAATTCATCTTCCCATAACATCTAGATTCCCTCCCTTTTTTGCCCTGATAACCATATTAAGTCTGGGAAGCAAAGCTTATGAAAGATATACTAAATCTGTGAAGCTTTGCTCCCAATATCAATTCACATGCCACTTGTCATTCCTTCCGATCCTATGTTTGATAAGCTTTCTCAAGTAACCTACAAAGAGATAGAGTCCATTGGAATAATATTGTGGATTGATACTGTAATCTCATTAGGCAAAAGAAATGAGAAACACTGTTACTTTAGTGGAAATATATGAGAAGAAAAGCTTTATTTTATTTTATTTTATTTATTTATTTTACCAAAGCTTATTTTAAAGTTTAGTAGGCATACTTAGGTTAAAGTAGAATGTACTGAAATCTAGGCTACAATTTTTGAAGACACCTAAGTGAGTTAGGTGCCCAAATCACATTGAAATTCAGAGGGAGTTAGGTTCATAACTTTGAAAACCATAGCTCTAGTCTTCTGCTGATTGATAAATCAATGCAATTAGCTCCCCGTAAAAACAAATCAAAACACATTAGTGTAAATCAGTTACCACAATAAAGAAATTCAGTTTATTGTTGAACTGTCTTGAAATAAAATGTTTTGGGTCAGTTAAACAAACCAAAAAGATTCACTCCCATTTTGGAGATGAAAATATTGCTGGACTCCAAACTGGATGCATATCAGCACTGGGGATTGCTATATCATGAGGAATATCTTTCTCTCCTGGTGTTTATTTTACTGTATAGCAGTGTGATGCCATTCAATTTTGTGTGAACCACACTACTTCATCAATCAGTAATGTACTGAATGTGTAACAATATCCATTATTCGGAAATGAGGCAATAGAAGTGTCCAGCATTATGATGTGTATTATATTTTGACACTTAGCTTCAATTTTAATTCACTGCATATGCCTCGGTGATACCAAAAGCAATTTTGTCTGTATATTTGATTGGGGCTGAATTTTTATTTAATTTTCTATTGAGGTATGATTCTTTACCATTCTTTTAGAACAAATTGTCATTTCCTGAGAAATATTACATCTTCCAACACCACATCAATGTTGCAGTAACAACGGTGAAAAAAACCAGACACTAATAATGATTGCACTTCTAAAGGAAGAGTGCTGCAGTCTCCAAGAAAAGCTCTTCCAGTTGTCCAAAGAATGGACATTTTTATAAAGGGTGTCAATGAAGTTGGAGCTGGTGGTAGAACAACCTTATATCCCAGGTTTCCTTACAGCAGTTTTAGCGAGTGATGCTTCACTCTATTTGATCTCTATGCAGCTTTTATAATACCTCAAATGCACAGAGGTAAAGAAAATGCTGGTATATATTGTAACTTCACAAAGATGAAACAGTTTTTGATCTGTGATTATTTAAAATTTCCTTAGAGGTTGCTCAATTCAATGTGTAATCCCTCTTCTATCCAGCTCCTTTCCCTCCCCCCCACACGGTTTATTTATTAAAGGTGGGTGTTGCTGCAGTTTGGATAAAGAGCTGATGAGATTCTGAAGTCCCATATTGTAAACTGGAGGCCTGCCAGCTCAAGGGTCACTGGAGTCAGAGTCTAATGCTAACAACAGAAGAAATCTAATTTGGAATTTACAAATGGAAGCTTGGATCTCAAGTGTGTGCTCGTGTCTATGGAAAAAATGTTATTATGACATTCGGTGTCAGCATGGTGCCTGTGGTGTTCCATTGTCACGCAAAGCTTTGTTTTGCATCCCAGCTTCCATTAGTCTTCAGAGAGGCACATAAATGACAACGTTTATAATATACTGAGTAGCAGGGTTGGGTTAAGCAGAAAAATAACTGGTATTTTAAAACTCGCCTTTATTTCCCCCTGTTGGCTTCTATAAGACAAAAAGAATTGTCATTTTTAAGTATTTTTATTACAGTAATGCCGAAAGACCCACACAGGACCGGGACCTAACCATGCTATGAGTTGTACAAATACACAGGAAGATAATGATCCCTGGCCTGAGGAGTTTACAGTCTATTTATGTGAACAGCAGGGAAGAAAATGAATGCCACCCCAGATTTGTTTATTATTTTTTTGGCCTAGAAATGCTGATTACGTGTTCTATTCATGCTTGAGTTTTTAAATGAGAATTTCTGAGTGCACTGTTTTTGTTTTTATAATTTGTATTATCGTAGTGTTTAGGATCTCTAGTCACACACAGATACACACTGTGCTAGCCGCTGTACGAATACAGAAGAAAAAGGTGGTTCCTGTCCCTGATAACTTATACTCTAAGTAGAAGACAAAAGACCACAGATAGTTACAGATAGATGGGGGAGTACAAGAAAACAATGAGAATATTGGTCAGAATGATAGGCAGTGGTCTTATCTCACCAGCAGCCTAACTGATGTTTTTTGTAGAAAACCAAAGTTGTATGGAGGGTTTTGGAGGAGGATAATGAGGTGCCTGTGTGGATGATTATAGGGAGCTCCTCCAAAGTGCGAGGGGCAGCATGGGAGAAGGCATGAAGGTGTTCATTTGAAAGTATGCCAGCCTCCATTGCCCATGTTATCATGGTCTAAAGTCAGGACTCGACATCACAATACTGAATCAGAAATAATATTTGGAGGGGATAAGCCGTGAAGGACTCGGGGCTAGGAAAACGACTTCTGAAGCACCGTGGATATAAGAAGGGCAGGATTATTTTTGTCAAGGCCAGAGAAAAAAAGGTTGCAGTAATCAAGATGTGAGATGATGAGAACCTGAACATGAGTTTTACCTGTGGAGCTGTACAGGGAAGGCTGTATTTAGAGATGTTATGCAGAAAGACTTGGCAAGTTTTAAATATAGCCCGGATATAAGAACCTAGAATGAGGTCCGAGTCCAAGATGATGTCCCAGTTTATAGGCCTGAGCGTTAGGCAGGATGGAGGTGTTGTCCATAGTGATAAAAAAAAAAAGGAGGTAGAGGGATACATTTTGGGGGAGATTACAAAGCTTTGTTTTAGCCATGTTAAGCTTGAGTTGATGACTAGAAGTCAGTAAGAGGATGTCAGAGAGACAGTCTACATTTTTCGTTTGGACAGAAGGCGATACGTCTGGAGCACAGAGGTCGCTCTGTGAGCTATCAGCATAGAGGTGGTAGTAGTATTTGTGTTTGTGGATCAGATTACCCAGAGATAAAGTGTAGCAGCAGAAGATAAGGAGATCAAGGACACAAACTGGAGGAACCCTCAGAGAAAGCTGAAGGGGGAATGAAGAGTGTGTTAGGGCACTTGGAGGGCCAGGCAGGCTAGTGGTTAGTTCATCTTACTTTTGTGTCTCTGTCAGGGATAGAAGAAGTGCTTGGTTCCTGACCTAGGCTAGGACCATTTGGACCTTCACCTATGTCTGGGCCTTTGCCCTTAAATGGATGAGGATAGGGGGGTCTGGGCCCTCTGTCTACATTGGGTTCAAATCCAGGGCCCTTTGGGAAGTGAAACTGGCAGGGTCCTTCCTGAAAAGAGTCTAAGTCTAAATCTGTTCTCAAATGGGGTGCTGATTGGGGAAGGTTCTGCTCTGTGATCCCCTCTCAGCCTTCTGTCTGACTCCTTAGCAGCGCCGGCGCTTCAATTTAGGTGACCTAGGGGGTCACCTAGGGCACCAGGATTTGGAAGGGCAGCATTTTGCCACCTTCGGCGGCAATTCGACAGCGGGGGGTACTTCCGCGCTCTGGGTCGTCATTGGCAATTCTGCAGCGGGTCCTTCACTCATTCTGGGACCCGCCGCTGAAGTGCCCCTAAGACTGGGAGCATGGAAGGACCCCCCCCCGCCGCAGAATTGCCGTCAACAACCGGAAGTGCAGAAGGACCCCTGCCTAGGGTGCCAAAAACACTGGCACTGCTCCTACTTTTTAGAGGAGGAGTCCTCTCTCCTGCAGCCTCCTCACACTCTTTGTCTAGGCTTCTGGGCTCTTTTTAAGTCACTCCTCCAGCTGGTGCATGCTTGGCAGAGCTGGAGGAGTAGGACTACCCAGGTTCAGATTTACCTTTTAATCCTTCCTGGCCCAGTGTGGGGATTGAATAAGTCATCACAAAGAAGAATATCTGAAGGGGTGGTAGAGAGGTAGGAGGAAACACAGGAGAGGACCACATTGCAAGAAGAGCACAGTTTATGTTGTCAAAAGTCGCATGTCTATCTTTTGATTGCAGGGTTTTATACTGCTATCCATCTCCGTAGTATCTGAGCAACTTCACATAAAATTGGTAGAGTGAAGTTCTTCCTGGATTTCCTGAAGTCTCTGACACACCTCCATTTACAAAGTCTGCTTGGCTTACAAACAAATTGTGTCGTGTGTCTATGTATGAGAGAGAGAGAGTGTGTATGTAACTTTCAGGTCTTACTTTTTTTTGTTTTTAGTGGGGAGAGGCAGGTACAAAAAGGGTCAGTGCTATGAATGTCATTACTGTTTTGGTGAAAAGGAGAGAAGTAGAGAAGGGCCCAAACTGCTCAGTCCAGATCCAGATATGGATTTATAACACTTCACCTGTTGGGCATGTGACATAATGGAATTTCGGCTGGACACAATCTCGACTTCTGATACTTCTGGGGGTTCAGGTGGGTAACTGGGAGGCATAGACACTGACTCCGTGGGTGCACCCATGAAAAAACGAAAAAATGAGTGCTCAGCACCCATTGGCAGCCCTGAAAAATCGGCTCCTCCCTCTCCCTCCCAGCGCCTCTGGCCTGCCATGATCAGCTGTTCCACAGCATGCCGGAGGCACTGGGGGAAAGGAGGGGAAGAGGAGGACTGGGGGCAGGAATAGATGGGAAGGTGAGAAAAGAGGCAGGGTGGGAAGAAGCAGGATGGGGTGGGGGTGGGGCCGGGGCAGAGCAAAGGCAGGAAGAAGCCCTTGGAGGAAGGGATAGAAGTGGGGCCTGAGGTGGAGTGAGGATCGAGCACCCACCAGGGTCTTAGTAAGTCAACGCCTATGCTGGGAAGATAATTTTCCACAGACTTATAAGACGGCCTTGGATTTGATCTTTGATTTAATATGAAAGTAATGTTGTCATTTTTAATATATCAATGCCCTCAGTGGGCACCTCCACTAATGATGGGCTCAACTGTGGCCTACTGTGGTGGTGGTGTGGAGCTACACTGCACTGGCAGGGCAGCAGAATGCCTCCTATAGATCCCTGGTGAGTAAAAGGAAACATGGTCATGGCTACACCTGCTTATTAGGTGCATCGTAGTGCCAGGGCAGCTCCAGGCACCAGCGCAGCAAGTGCGTGCCTGGGGCGGCAAGCCGCAGGGGGTGGCCTGTCGGTCGCTCTGAAGGCAGCAGTCAGGCAGCCTTCCATTGCATTTCTTCAGGAGGTCCGTCAGTCTCACGATTTCGGCGGTAATTTGGCAGTGGGTATGCCAAAGGCAAGGGACTGGTAGATCATCCGCAGAACCTCCCCCAAATCCGCATGACCAGCGGACCTCTCGCAGAAACGCCGCCAAAGCTGCATGACCAGCGGACCTCCTGCAGAAAAGCCACGGAAGGCTGCCTGATTGCCATGCTTGGAGCAGCAAAAAACAGAGCCGCCCCTGCATAGTGCCATATGGGTCCCATGTTACCAGGTGATGCAGAGGGAGGAGGGACAATGGTTCCATAAGCTCTCTGATCCGGCATTTGCATCTTAAGAAATAGTTTGTCCTTCTGAGTCCATGCCTTCCTAAGCATAGGAGCTACAATTTTATCTTGCCCCTATGGAGGTCCATATAAGGTATTGTATAGCTCACAGCCCCTTCATGATATTGACCAGAGATTTTTTCCCCTTCTATACTGTTTTTTCTTAGTATTTAGCACTCAATGTCATTCCTTATCCATGCATGTAATAATAAATTAGTACCACTAATAGCTATTCCTCTGGTGTGTTCTTTTTGCACCTAGTCTAAGCACTATCAGGGTAGAAAAGAAATCCGTTTCTCATTTGACATCTTAGCTTTTAACCTGGGTCTGCAAACAGGTAGAATAATAATATTTACTAAACTCTCCTAGTTTACTGCAGTTTTCTTAATGTCCACGGAAATGTCTGTGATAATATTTTTTTTTTCCTGAGTACCATTTTATACACTGCTGTACTGCAGTGTGTATGTAAACTCAGCTCTTATAAGGGTTACTGACAGTGTTATCACCCTTTCATGGAAGGCTCAGTCTTTTATGGGAATAACATACCGAATAAACCCATTTACCCATTTTGGGTCACTTAACCACAGCAAATAAAGTCTTCCACAAACACAGTCTTCTATTCAAAAGCACAGATTGATCGGATGCTTAAATTAAGCATTCTGTTAGCAGTTCCATTCCTCTCAGCTACCTTTTAAGTGTAATGTTGGAAAAGCATCACTAAAGGATTAATTTTGTTTATAAAAAACTCACAGCAGGCTGTCCAATGTTACAAGCAGCATTTTAGAATAATGAAAATAGAGCATGAGACAGTTTTTGTGTGACAACTGTAAATCAGTACTTTAATATTGCACTACCCATGAAGACTAGGCAGTGGAAAAAAAAGCATTCCCTGTATGTATGCTATATGCGTGAAAGCTCGCTGTATGGCATATTATTTTACACATATAACAGAGAAAATACATTGGATGAGGCGCAGAAGTATTCATACCATGATTTTCACATTCCCCTTCCCCCTCTCCCACCAAATCAAGGAGTTCTCTTGTTTTCAGATTTCTCAAAGTTCATTTTGTTAATGGCAGTGGAGAAAAGAAAGGCTTTTTTTTTTTTTAATTGCAGGGATTGAAAATTTAATTACAAAACCTGCATGATTATATATGTTCTGTAGATGACATGACATTTTGTATTACGGAAGTATTGTTAGCAACACCATAGTTAAGACTGCATTGAGATTTGCACTTAAAATAGGATTAAAATCTCTCTCTATCACACTTCATTTATTGAATTTAGTTTCTAGATTTAACACAACAACTTTTCAGAGCAGAGCTGAATTTTCTATTCTATTTTTATTTAACATTTACTTTTTTTCTAAACAGAGGGAAGTGTGATTTTAAAAGATCCCTTTATGATTTCCCCCTTTGTTCCCCTAAAAATCAGTGAGTTCTGGATTTTTTGTACCCAAAGAGTGACAGTGACCCAAACTTCAAACCTCACACATACATACACAGCCCCACCTCAGATAGGCCACTTATCAAAATGTCCCATTATTCCACTGCTTAACCATACCATAATTTAGCTCCAGAAGGAAAAGTGTTGGAATTACCCAGACCCAACAGCTGCTTTCCTTGCTCTCCTACTGCTCCTTTTCGCTATGTCCGGCAAACACCCTCATCACTCCTAACTAGAGCTAGTCAGAGAAACTTTGATGAAACCACTTTCCATTGGAATATGCAGTTCCAACAAAATCAAAGCCCTCTGCAAAACTGCGTTGATTTTGCCAGAATTTCGTTTTAAACCACAACTAGAGAAGAAGAGTTCAAAACAGAACCACCTTATACATACAACCTCATCTCCAACCTTATACTTTTAACACTAGATAAACTGATAAAATATAACACATTATACCACTGCACATGTCTACAGCAAATAAATCTTAGCTTAGCTGAAGTTGCATATTGTGCATGAAGAGTACCTTCTGCATGGATTTTCTCACTAACCTTATGAAGTTTGAAGTTTAGAAAGTTGCAGTCATCTGTGGTTAACCTAGTTATAAAGTACAGATTGCACATGAATTCTGGCAAGAGGAGGAGGGAGACATGCAACTTGCTGGTACCTGCTGGTGGCAGGTGCCCAATGCAAGTGCTTACTCAATAGTGAGTGGTTTCCTCGATAAATCAGAATTGGAAGCGGATTAGAAGACAAGAAGCTGGTAATAGGGCTGGAGCTCCTAATTAGTGCTACAGTAAGGAAATAATCCACTCTTCCTCACCGCCTTAACCCTCAGAGAAGGGAGGGATGTGGAGGTTTCAACAATGGTGCTAGGACCAGTTTAACGGGGATAGTGGCAGCTGGGTGCTGGCAGCAGCCCTCCACTGAGTGGAATGGTCTACAATAGAAAGGATGACCTGCTCTGTACAAGTTACTGCCAGATAGTCCCCAAATGTGTTACATAATGAAGTTGCAGCCTAATTATATCATATTCTGGTGTCTTGTCTTTCTTCCTGAAGTGTCTGGGACAAGGGCTGCTGAGCTTGTAAGGTGAAAAATGTTAGGGAAGCCTCTTTGCAAGATTTGCAGTCTGATAAATTCCCCACCCTGATACACTTCAGCATCTGTGCAGGTCATATGGTTTTCTTGCAATGCAAGACCTCTTAAGGGACAAGGCACTTTGATGTCGTCTAGCCAAAGAGTCACAGGTTGAGGGAATTAAAATGCACTATTTTCAATTTGTTGCAACTTATCTAAGAACTGAACAGTGAAGCTTCTCTTTGTTCCTCCCTATTCTATGTGTTTCTATTACAAATAAAAAGCCTTGGATGTTTCATACAAAAAAAAATTATTTGCCTTTTCGGAGAGGTTGAGCACCCAAATCTTCATTTGACTTCAAAGGAAGTTGCAGGTGCTCAGTATGTTCTGCACTCAGTTAAAGGGTCCACTCATTCTCACCCGCCACACATTATTTTTATAATGAAATGGAATCAAGTTTTCTGAAGTGACTAGTGATTTTGGGTGCCCTAATTGAGATCCTTAAATGCCCATGAAATAGCCAGAGGATGGATGCTCTGTACTTTCTGAAAAATCAGGCTCAAGTTTGTCTCTCAACTTTGGAACATGGATACTGAAACACCCAGAATCACTAGTCCCTTTGGTAAATTTATACCACATTGTAAAAGTGTGATATTATGGTTATTTCAATCCAGATTACCTAGTTCTCATATCACAAACAGAGGATTATATCTGCTGGAGAGAAAAAGCAGAATGAGCAGCTTCAGAAGTAAGGATACTAAATATCTATAGAAATTTTTCAAAGTTTTCCATGAGTTGTCAATAGAAGCATAATTTTAAATTTAAATTATATAAAAATGCAATTTTTCTACTACTCATAGATAATTTGTGATGTTATAACGTTCATTCATTTAAATCAAGGAGCCAGACATAAGAAGAGGTGGAGAAGGGAGAGAACAAACACAATTCAAACCACTACATGAAGCAAAATTACCTTAAACAAAAATTCACACTGTGAATGAGTGCAGAAATGAAAATGAAGGTGCCACAACTAAAAAATAAAAAGCATTCATTTCAGCTAGGAAGTAAAGTATATTATGACAGATTTCCCTCAGGTACAGCCTCTTTCATTATACCCAATATAACACAGCCAATTATTGTGCAGCACGATCTGTTTCCTCAGACCTGCATCTCGCAGGTTGGAAAGGCTGTCTTACCTCCTTTTTGGATCTGTTAAATTTATCTCAGACGCAGTGGAGAAAGAGTATGTAAACTCCTGTTGCAGGAAAAATGAACATATCCTGATTATTACAATATAATAGGCATTACCCAATGATCCAATTAATGATTTCCTTCCACAGATCAAGTGTCCTGCTGTAAAATAACTAATACTAATACACCTACTCATAAGCATATTTGTAGCATACAGATGATCTTTTACTAATAAAACCTAGTATTTTATCCTTTGAATATAAATTCTGAAATTTGGAATATTGTAACTTTTCAAAAAGAACCTACAAAACATCAACATTAAAAATAACCATTATAGGCCAATCCTGCCAAGGAAAACAGCCTTCATCAAACTTATTAAAATTATAATATTGAATGGAAAAGTATTTTCAGTCACCCCATGACAATGCAGGATCGTACATTATAGCATATTCTTGAGTGCTTTGTCCAGTCTAATTATAAATGACTCAAGTGAGGAGCTTTCACCACTACCTTTAGGAAACTATTTCACCATTTCTCAAAATAGTTAAGGCATTTTCCTTTGCTTAATTTCCTTCCGTTACTCCTACTTATGATTCAGAACTAGAAACTACGGGTGCTATTTGAAAGAACTTGAGACCACTCAAAGAGAGTGTCAAATTGATTATACCCTGTATAGAAGATTATATTCCAATTAGGTCATTCCGATATATTATTAAAATTTTGTAGCAATTGGAAAAGTACAGAACACAGAGACAGTGTGCAACAGTGGATCCCAAAATAACAATTTGGAATAATAAAGAGAGACACTTACAGAAACAAGGCAAGCAAAATATTGTGGGCAATGAGTTTTCAGTATGGTACATGGAAAAGTCAGATGACTCAGATGTAACCATAAAAGTGATATAATTGGAATTCCCAGTTCTCTATAGAAAGCACAGAAAATGAACGCACATCTACCCTTAATATTACTGCCCATTTAGCTGAATGATAGCTCAAACTCAGGCTTTTTGTTTCAATGAGAAACTACTGACTAAGTCAGTGCATTTTTTAAGACCTTGTGTACACTGGCAGCAGCATGTAGGGTACAGGCATTACACATGTACCCAGATACTGCAGTGAAAGCCAGGTGGCATCCATCCTATGGTATGCAGCTACACACAGAGGTGAAAGGCTCTGACAGACAGGAGGCAGCAGACTATTACACTGCTAAAAACAGCAGTGTAGATGAGGGAGAAACTGTTGGGCATGTAGACAGCCTTGAAGGTTATATACCGTATGTCTGCCCCCTCTCACAGCAGCTGTGCATCGAGGTTTCGGGAATCAGGTTTCAGGTTTTTCCTACTGTGGGGAGGAGACAGTATGGGGGGCGAGATTTTGCTTCACAGCCCCCTGCCCCCAGGTTAGTCTCTCTGGGACAGGGAGATGGGGAGCAATCAAGCCTTGCACAGGTAGATTGATGCCTGGTGTTTGGTCCAAGGTGAGCCCAGGGCAGGATACTTACAAGAGTGAAGGGCTAGGGGAGCCTGGGGTAGTGTATTTGATTATCAAAGGCAGCCTATCAAGCTTGGGGAAGGGGGCACTCCAGATGAAGCACTCACCCAGACAAGTGAGCTGGCTGTGTTTGATGGTGGGACAATCAGCAGGGATTTGATACAAGTAATCAGGTATTGATACAAGTATTGTTTCTGAAGTTGTTTCCACAACATTACAGGCCACACAAAGTGTAATGGATTGCCAAGATCCAGGACATTTCACTCAGATGATTGCAATAGAGGAGGGAGACGCTGAGGGCTAGGGTGAATTAAATCAACAGTGGATAAATGTTCCTGATTGCATTTTCAGATGCACACACTTCTGGGAAGTGGCAGCAGAAGCCACCAGCGCTATGGAACTCTGGCGTAGAATGGTTGTCAGTATGGTGCAGAGATCAGTTTCTCCATGCTCATGACAGGGCTGAGAGAGAAGTTTTAATGGTTTCACACAATTTCAGGATCAGGAAGGGCGGTCAGCAATATGGCCCATTACAGAGGAACAGGTGCTGTGGTACATGGTCCTTAACAACCCATCGACTGCTGTGCTCCACAATCTCAAATTGCCTTTCTGCCATTACATTCATCAATAGGCTAAATGGTTATCCTTATCCTTGCAATGTTTTTTTAGTTCAAATGTTTTTGGCAGGTTGGTCCCGTACTGGTGACTCCAGGGAGGATTCCTGTCGTCCCATCACAGTTTTCATGCTCAGGGATCTCATGCAGATCCTTGGCACCATCTGTCAGAGTGGACAGGAGGTGGCCCTGTTCAGGGGAGCATTCCTGATAGCATTTTTTGGTGCTTTCAGGATCAGCGAGCTAGTACCTGAGTCCATTTGGGACTGTACAGAAAGGGCTTTGGAACTCCATGATATACAATGGCATGTGCATTCAGTGATACTATACTTGTGAAGATCAAAGATGGATCAAACCGGCCAAGGGGGAATTTGTTATCCTCCAGGAGGGTGGTGAGCCTGTGGTCTGCCTTGTTCAGGCTTTGAAGGTCTACATGGTGATATGGTGAAGGGGGAAGCCGCCTTTTTATGCACAGTGAGGGGAACCCCTCACAGCATATCAATTAGTTACCGTGTTCAGACGGGGGCTGACGAGGTTGGGTCTGCCAGCCCATAAAT
This sequence comes from Chelonoidis abingdonii, assembly GCF_003597395.2. NCBI lineage: Eukaryota > Metazoa > Chordata > Testudines > Testudinidae > Chelonoidis > Chelonoidis abingdonii. Next base: position 221,972,396 of record NC_133769.1, read on the forward strand.
TTGGTTCCCACTCATTCAGAATTGTGGCAGCAATGGCAGTAGCGCAGCTAGGTATGAGAGCAGAGGCTATTCAGGCAATCAGGCATTGGCATTCAGATGCGTACTGAACGTATATAAGACGTCAGGCAGTAAATCAGCCTTAATTTGTTGTAATCTCATTACAGATGTTGGATGTCCGGCCATGCAGATGGTGATGTGGCTCTTCAGGCACAGTATTGTCTTTTGGGCACATAGGCACACATCCAAGAGGATTCACAGCTGTGATTCAGTGGTGAAGCAGTACTCAGTTGGCATACAAAGAGGGGCATGTTATGGGATCAGCTGATACCGCTGTTGTATGCTGTGCAGGCCAGTCAGCGGCCACCACATATAATTGTGGTATACCATGGGGAAAATGATTTGGGAATGCTTAAAGGCAGGGAACTAATGCTCAGAGCAAAGAGGAACTGATTCTTGAAATTTTTCCAGGAGTTAACACTGTATGGTCAGACATGCTTCAGTGCAGGGTCTGGCTGGGAGCTATGAGTCCCCTCCCCTTCCTCCCCCCCTCCACCCCCGGTGGACAAGGCAAGGAGGTATGTGAACCGGGAATGTGGCCAGATTCCTTGGGATCCTAGGAGAGGCAGTAATTTCACATACTGGCATAGTACATGGGGCATCGGAGTTGTTTCAGGAGGATGGGGTTCACCTATCAGACTTAGGCACTGTCATGTTTTTAACTGATATAAAAGAGGGTATGAGGAGATGTCTGGGAACCCAACTTGGTTTGGGGAGGAGGCAGCCAAGTTAATGGCTGGATGGGGGGAATGGAGGGTAAGGGCTTGGATTTGCTGGAGGGACTTGGATGGAAAAAGAGGAGGAGCTGGTAAAAGCCCCCCGGTAATTATGGAAAAAACATGGGCCTACCTGCCAGGGGCGGCTGCAGGCCCCAGCATGCCAAGAGCATACTTGGGGCGACATGCCACGGGGGGCACTTTGCTGGTCATCAGGAGGGCAGCAGGTGGTTCTGGTGGACCTCCCACAGGCATGTCTGCGGAGGGTCCGCTGATCCTGTGGCTCCAGTGGACCTCCCGCAGGCGTGCCTGCGGAGGATCTGCTGGTCCCACGGTTCTGATGGACCTCCCGCAGGCGTGCCTGCGGAGGATCCTCTGGTCCCGCAGCTACGGTGGACCTCCCGCAGGCACGCCTGCGGGAGGTCCACCAGAGCCGCCTGCTGCCCTCCCGGCGACTGGCAGAGTGCCCCCCACAGCATGCCACCCTGCTTGGGGCAGCGAAAAATGTCTAGAGCCACTCCTGCTACCTGCACTGTACACTTGTATCTGCCGGGTAGTCCCAGACAGCTAATAATAAAGTTGCAGCCTGATTAAACCCATGTCTCATGTCTCATGTCCTTCTTTCGGTATGGCCAGACAATATTCACATCTCCTATTTCACTAAACAAAACAGACAACTCTCTTTTTGCAGAAGCATCAGGACATGTACACTTATTCTATCCCAGGAAATAGATTTCTTGCCTCTGTTTCTTTCTAAGGATGCACACAGACTCACAGCAAAATAAAGGCTCTCCTGCAGATTCCCACTCAACAGTTTTGTCTCAGGTCTCATCCCCTGAGATTGAAATCCCCATTAGTCCTCTGGGCTCATGATGATCTTGCTAGATTGCTCCAGGCATCCATCTCTCTGCTGTTTTTTGCTACACAAACCAGTTTCACTTGGGTGCTTTAACATACCTATTTTCTTTAACAAGGTCTGTAATTGCCTTTGCTTACAGTACCCCAATGATTGTACATTAACACCTCCTTCATAACAGAATTTCAGTAAGTTTGTGGAATAATTTATCCCTTTTGCCATTCCCCTAATGTAAACAATCCCTTTCTACCATGATCACAGCAAGGCCAGAATCAGGATTTCGAAGAAATTTTGTGAAGAAACTTTTTGGAGCCCTTCTGAAGCTCATTGACTCATTTCATGTTAAAAAGGGAAAGATGATCTTGGTGTTAGAATCGGTCTCCAGAGGAGGGAGAAGATGACCCCCAACTTTTGTGCTGCAGTCCTTGTATAACTGCCAACATTTAAAACTGTTTTTAAGGGTCAATTCTCCTAATAAACAACGGAAAGTTGTGTCATTCGTAATTGAGGCAGCACTATTCCTGCCTGACACTACTTGATCATGAGTTCCCCTCCTCCCACAAGGGAAGAATGTTGTGACTTTTGACCATGGGTTTCAGTCTCCAAAGGCCAACTCTAAGCTCTGTATGTCATACTTACAGGATTGAAGACTATCACTGGGAAGCAGTGACTATGAAAAAAATTAGGGTTGTTTTAGAAAATCAGCTGACCATGAGCTCCCAAAGCGATGTTGTGGCCAAAAGGACTAATACAATCCTCAGATGCATCAGCAGGACAATGGGGGCAGCAGGAAGCCACGGCCAGCACATCCCTCGGCCTGCGCCACTTCCCACAGCTTTCCACAGACCTCATTGGCCTGAAGCAGCAAACCGCAGCCATTGGGAGCTGCGATCGGCCGAACCTGAGGATGTGGCAGGTAAACAAACTGGCTCAGCCCACCAGGGTGTTTACCCTGGCGAGATGCATGCCAGAGGTTGCCAATCCCTGTATTAGAAAAACATCCAATCTTTATTTTTTAAAAATGGTCAAGTGATGGACAATCCACCATAACCATTGGAAAATTACTCCAATGGTCAATTACCCTGGCGGGCCGCATACCAGAGGTTGCCGACCCCTGTTACAATACATAGACACACACAATTATTTTGGGGGAGTTCTATGGCCTGTTTTATATAGGCAGTCTAAACAGATCAATACAATGGTGCTTGGAATCTATGGTCTGTCAAGAAGGACCATGAGTAACTGAGATCTTTAAAAAAAATAGCTGATAAACTTTCATCACTAATGATTAATGTATGTTATATGAAAACTATTCCTGAAACTAAAAGAGGACAGAAACAACCACTACTGTTTTTCCTAAATGAAAGAAGAGGTTAGCCTTGACGTAAAAACTTGTATTGTAATGGAGACACACTCATCCTTCCAATATGATTTAGAAGAAATCAGAGCACAGACAACCAAACAAAAGGCTATGTATGTGGCATTTCATATTTGTCAGTTTGTCTAAAACAGCTCAAAATTCAGACAAAAAAGATCAGATCCATTTTATCCACTGAGAAACATATAACCATCAATACAGAAACCAATACTGTACTGCACTCTCTCCCCTTCTTTTTAACTCCCACTCCAATTTCATTCCATTTTAAATTCCTACTCAATTGTATTTTTCTGAATAGTGAACCACTCAGGGAATGCAACTCTGACCTGTATGTCTGTGTGTTTTCTAGTTAGTGGAAGAAATATATATGTTTTCAGGGAGGTGTTCTAGCCAAGACAAATACAACATAAAACTAAGTGATTCTCATTATTAGGCCTGCTTTGTCAGATATGGGATTTCAGAGTCCCTGAATTCAGTAACAATATTATCTGTTATAGGAGATAAGGCAAACAAGTGCTAATTAAACTTCTGGACAACAGCCAAGCTATCATTGCTGAAACAAACAAGAAAGGCAAGGGTATGATTTTAAATATATTCCATTTAAATATATATTGCTTCTTTTTTTACTTTGCCAGACCTTTTAGGTTTTAGTGACATGAACAAAAGAGTTTAAAAAACACAATGATACTTAATGATAAGGCATAGAGTCATAGAATTTCAGGCCAAAAGAGACCATCAGATCATCTAGTCTGACCTCTTGTATATCACAGGCCACCAATACCAGCCAAGACATGCACACTAAACCCAGTAACCAAAATTAGAACAAAGTGCTACAGCCCACATTAGATAATTCTATTATGTGCCACTGGCAGAAAAAAGAGGAACCAAGGTGGACCAGCGCCAGAGGCCACCACAATGGCAGGAAAAACGATTAAGTGTTCAGACCATGTTTAGAGATTGTTTAAAAAGAACTAGAATTTAGTTTAGTAGTACTGCTCAGGTTAGAATATAAATTGCTACAAAACAAGGAGGCAATTTCTAGAAATAACTATGGGACCTCAGTGATGTCATTACATTACTCTTTAGAGATAAACTGCCAGAAAAGGATATTTATATGTACCCTTTGCTACTGATCAATGTAATGAAATTAGCTATTGAGAAGTTCTGTTCTGAGTGACACCTGCTACCTGTAGTAGTAAGTATCCTATATATCATGGTTAAAAGTAAATGAAATAGAATGTAATAAATGAGGATAGAGACTGATTGTGCAGTTAATCAGTTAGTGAAAACGCTGCATAACGTGCATATATTCATTAGAAAATGGCTACATCACTGGAAGATCTTTGACATATGAGTTTTGATATCTACCTGAGTGGAGAGATTATAATTTGGTGATTGGGTCAGTTGTGGCATAAAGAGTGCTGTCTCTGAATAAGGTGGTACAGAAAGTAGTTTATTGTTCTGAATATCCAGTCAGGGACTGATTCTAACACTTTTGTTCCAAGTAACCTTTTTTGTTCCAAGGAGCTATGATCTCTTTAGGCCCACTGAAGACAGATCTGGATACTTTATCAGTCCACACAACAGGTGGAGTACAGTGAGAAATATTTGCACTTCTCTTAGTAGAAAATTCATCCAAAACTGCCAATTCACACACACATAGTACATGAAATTATCTGTGAAATAGCTTGTTTAAAATGAATAACTTCCAAGTAAATTCCACACCAGTAGCATTCATCAATGCACTTCACTCTGCAAACAGTGGGATATTCAGACAACATACATGAATAATTAAAGAAAGCACAAAAGTAGGCAGAGAACAAGAGGGAAAAAAATCAGAATCATTACCAGGTCATTCATGCAAAACCTAAAACATTATCTGAAAAGCCAGTATTCAGATCCAGGATTTGATCAAAGTGATTAATATGGACAGCTATACTGACTCAGTATAGTTAAACTGCTGCTACTGTTGATACCAAAGATGATAGTCTTGAAGCAGTACCACAGTACTCCTATTTATTAAAGAATGGATTATTCTTTGGACGGAGTGTAAAAGTTTCCTTTCCCCTTGGGCAATCTTGTCTTGTTTACTAGAAAAAATAAATTCTTCATTTGTCTTTGATTTCTCCTTTGACCTTCTAACAGGTACCAAAGCAGTGACACAGACCAAGATCATACTTATATCATCATAACTAGCAGCAGAGGCTTTAACTATCCAAAATATCACAATATTATTTATTCTTTAACTCTTTCTAAAATTGACACTTTAACCAAATGTCATCATAGTTTTCTGAATTTATTTATAGAGAAACATATTGAATTTTATAATTCATATTTTGATTAGTGAAGAACTGCATGCTGTCAAATTTTCTAGCTAATAGAAATAAAATCTCTGCCTTTTATTGCACCACAACTGATTGCCACATGACCTGTATTGTCCACAACAACTTAAAAAGCTGCCAGTCACCAGTGCAAATGCTGTTAATGGACAGATCATAGTTACTAAACTTAGAAATAAAATATGCTACATGAAACCGTTTTGATCTTAGTAATTACCTTAATTTTTGATCCTTTCTTCTTTTGGTCTACTATGTAAGTGTTGTCCTTACATATTAATGATGATGTTATCATGAGAACACAGTACACAGAGTATAGAGAGCCCTCAAGGAATCAACCAAATGAATACAAGATAATGAATCCTAGGAAGAGTTGCTAGAACTACAAATCTTTCATTTAATTGCAATAGAGATTCCCCCTATTTCACTAATGTTTCACAAGTTTTTTCTCAGGTTGTCATTGTAGTAACATCTGGTAACATTTCCCTTCATGATATCTCAGCACAAAATGCTTGAAATATTCCAATTGGATCAAAATGTTTGAGAGTTACCAAAGTACTGTTTGGAAAACTATCAACATCTTTAAAGTGTTTTTAAATAGAAAATAACATTTACCTTCCTCGTGGTATTTTGGAACATAAGCATTGCTATACTAGATGAGATCAATGATCCATCTAGCCTAGTATCCGGTCTCTGACAGAGACCAGCTTCAGAGAAATAAAAATAATACAAAAACACAAAAAACAAAAAAGAGACCTCACAGAAAACAGATTTGCTGTAATCTGCATCCCCATGAAGGTTTTATCCAGTCCCTGATAGTCAGATTGTTTTTAACCCAGAGACATAACAGTTCTTCCTCTCAATACTCTTTGTTATTATTAACAATTATAACTGTGGATATTTTGAACAAAAGGTTAAATTAATGAAGTCAGGCTTCCAGAATAGTTTAGTGTCCAGTAGCAATTATTTGTGCTGCCAGCTGGGGTCCTGGATAGATTCAGTTTCTGGAACTTGTCATCTATGATGGACTAGGGATGTTAGGGAATCAGTTTCTCAGACCCTAAGAAAAGAGTCTTGTGTTGTTCAACAGAAGGCACTAAGGGTAACAATTTTTAAAATGACTAAATGACTTGGGCATTTAACAGCCTAAATCCCACTAAGGTGGATACAGCAGCAAAATGAGGACAGACATGCATGGAACTGAGCAGCAGGCTGCAAGTTTTATTAAACATTTAGCACAACGGAGGGGTACTACCCTGCCCAGCATCCATATTCTCCTATGGCATTTAATTGGTTCCAGTGCAGTGGTTACAGGGCTCCTTCCCATATAACCCATTAACTGGTGCCAGGGTTACAGGGTTCCTTACCATATAATCCATAACCTCAGCTCTCTCTCTGATTCCTAGAACCCTCCTCCCCGCAAAGAGGACAGAGGATGCAGCAGAGTGGTGACACTGGACACTGAGCATCAGAAAGTCTCAACGTATCATTTGACCTCAAGGCTCATCATCAAAATCCCAGGTCTTTCTGTGAATGAACAACACCAGCCCAGTACCTCAGTGAGATACTAAGCACGTTTCTACTTAACCTACTGTTAAGCCATGTTGGCCCATGGAAGAAAAACATCCTTCCTGACTTCCTAAACAGGTGATAGCCCACAGCACCTATCAGGTCGGGTTTCCAGTCCTAGTTCAGGTGGGCTGCTGGAACAGAGTTGAGAGGGACTCCACATGGCCCCTGCACTAGGCTAAATCCTGGGAACTGGGGAATGCTGGGTAGTTGGCACCTCTCTCTCCCAGGTGGCCAACGGGTGCCAGAGAGTTGCAGGGGGTGGAGTTATTTTTTGTCCCTTGGCAAATGTCTCCCTCCCTTGCCACTGGGACTATACCTCTTTCATCGCTGCCCACCTCAATTGCCTGCACCTGTTGATGCAGGTGGACAGCATTTGACATAGGCTTCTCAGTGACTTTTGAAAATGGAATTTAGGTCCCTACATCACACTTAGGAGCTTTGAAAATATTTATCCTAAGTCTCATTAAGGAATAGTATTGATGAGTTCCAGTAGGAATTCTGCCCAGTCCGCCTTATGAGAGGAAAAATTAGGGCTGTTACAGTGGGTCTTCTCCACTGCATTGCAGTAGTAATTTTCACCCATAAACTAAGTGAACAACAATATCACTTATGAAAATGAATGGAAGATTTGGCATCATTTAACACCTAATTTGAGTGTGTCACTTAGAACTGATCAAAAAAGTGTCAAAAAAGAAATTTCAGTGAAAATGGTAACAAAAATTGTCATAAACTCCATTCACCACCAATTTCCCCACCAATTCTCATGTAGATAGACAGACAAAGTGCAGGGTAGTTGAGCATCAGGTCAGGTCAATATAAAGAGAGACAAAAGGGAATATGGATTCCACAATTAATTCTGACAGTCTTTTGTGCTAACTTTTAATAGCATATTGGCAATGTACTCTCTTATTAGGGTACCAGTTTTTGGCATTTGGTCAAAGGACTAATGAATAATAATAAAGAGTCAGATCTGTAGTGCTAGTTTCCAACTTTTGACTTCAGTCTTAGCAAAAGTAACAGTAGCAGAGTAAAAAGTAATATACTGTTTTCTGCTCCTTCATTCCCTAGAACGTTTTGCTTCTGCAACCTGTAATTGCTATGAAGTAATAAATATTTTGATTTCATTATTCCATAACTGAATATGTATCTGCTTAATAAAATTCGTAATAATTAGAACATCGCAGCATAACCGGTATTCTGTTCCAAAAGGGAAAAATAGTTAATGTATAGAGCTGTCAGCATTTATGAGCTACATATTGAATGTAGTAGTACATTATTGCATTGCTGGATTCATTCACCACTTGTTTTGATACAATAATTGCAAAAATTACCTTGATTCCAAGTTACAGCAACTATTGTGGGAAGGGTCGTTCAATTATTTTTCTTCTTTCCCATATCAAAATGTTTAGTAGAATATCACAGCATTCACTTCTTGTACTCTGAAAACGATCTTTACCTCAACATTTCTCATTTGTACATAGGACTATAATACTTACATACTTACCCTAATACTAAGGACATACTTACCCACATGACAAAGGCATTTGCACCCGAAGATCATAGGTTTACTTTTCAGCAATGATCTGGCAATAGGTGCACTAGTGGTGGTGAGTGAACTCAGAAGCATTCTTCAGGTGAGATTTCTTAACTATACAGTATTACAAACCTCAAGCATTCAAAAATTGTGATTCAGGCACCCAAAGTAATACGATTGGCTTGAATTTTGACATTAAAAAAAACGGGAGTTTTTATTTGCCTGGTTTTTTTTTTTGGTTTATTTTAATCTTACAGGTACACACAAGTAACATTTTAAAGCTTTTCTTGGCAACCATAAGAGCTAAAACTGTTTTTTTTTCTTTAAATGAAAGCTTAACCTCTTACATATTCTCATATTTCCATGAGCTTTGGCTTCAAGAAAATCACTGTCATAAGAGTGCATTGTTGATTTGCAGGCAGAAGTTAAGACTAGAGCTAAGTGAATATTTTTTTTTATTTGGTGACTGAACCCAAACCACCTGGTTTATTTCCAACAAAAATTGATTTTTTTTTCTTGCTAAAATGACCCTCCTCCCACTGAAAAAAAATAATCCTTTGGCTTGAATGAAACATTGCAAACATTGATTCAAAAAGATATTTTCAAAATGAAATGTTAATTTGAAACTTTGAACATTTTGAAACAAGATATCAAGATGTTTGTTTCTTTTTTTTTGAAAATGTGAAAATGAACCCTTTCAAACTTTTCAGAAAAAAAAAAACTTTTTTTTTGTATTTAGCTGAAACTATTGGCTGAATTCCACTCAAATTCACAAATAGTTTCACAGCCACCCCAAAATTGCATTTTTTGGCAAATTTACTATTAGAACAAAAAACATCCCCCAGCTCTATAAAAAATCCCACATACTACTGTAGAAAAGAGCCTTTTTCCAGTTGTGGCAAACCCAGGACAAACAGCTACAAAGGGAGGGGTAGTAATTAGTCCCATGGGGTTAAAAGGCCTCTCTCAATCTACTGAGGAGAGATAACCATGGGGAAATCAGGTTCAGCTGGAAAAGGAGTTACCAGGGAACTAATTAGGTTCAGCTGGCTCCAACTGCTTGAGACCTTTTTAAACCCTCCCCCCGTGTGCAAGTGGCACAGGCCCAGGCCTGTTGCAGCAAGAAAGGCTGCACTCTGTCCCCAGAAGGGAAGAAAAACAAGCACAAGGGACTGACTGAGGGAAAGAATAGCCAGACCTTGTGCTACCTAGAAGGATTTGCTTTGCCCAAGCCCGTGTCTCCAAGGCTAAAAAGGACTGAGCCTGCTGAAGAGAAGAAGGTACTTTGCCCCACAGTCAATAAACTTTTTTCCTAATGAAAGTAGGTTTAGTGCCATAAACCTGATCCTGAGCTATTGAAATTAATGGTAATTTTGCCACTGACTTCAAAGGAACTGGTTCCAGCCATCTGTGAATTAGTACTGAGTAACGAATGGATGCCACCCTATCTCCCTGAACAGTTACTGCAGTGCCAGTTATTCATTAGTTATCTTAGACTCCATCTGTGTAAACACAAATCTTTCCACTGATTAGCATGGCACCCATTTTCAAGATATATATTTCTTAGGAAGTCACTGGATTTCCAGTAATGTCCAATAATGATCAAAGACACTGGTTAACCAGAAAAATGACAACTACATTATTGACAGTCTTTACAAGAATATATCTATATGTAAATTCTGTACATCTGCGGTATTAACATCTTAGATCAAATGATGCAGAAGAATGAGTGAAAAATCAAGACTTAAATGCTCTCTCATCTGACAGAGTCTGAATGCATTTAAGGCCTGGTCTACACTACGAGTTTATATCGAATTTAGCAGTATTAAACCGCATTAACCCTGCACCCATCCACACAACGAAGCCCTTTATATCGATATAAAGAGCTCTTAATACTGGTATCTGTAATCCTCCCCGATGAGGGGAGTAGCGCTGAAATTGGTGTTGCCATTTTGGATTAGGGTTAGTGTGGCCAAAATTTGACGGTATTGGCCTCCGGGCGCTATCCCACAGTGCACCATTGTGACTGCTCTGGACTGCAATCTGAACTTGGATGCACCGGCCAGATAGACAGAAAAAAGGCCCGCAAACTTTTGAATTTCATTTCCTGTTTGCCCAGCGTGGAGTGCCGATCAGCACGGGTGACCATGCAGTCCTAGAATCAAAAAAGAGTTCCAGCATGGACCACACGGGAGATACTGAATCTGATCTCTGTATGGGGAGATGAATCTGTTCTATCAGAACTCCATTCCAATAGACAAAATGCCAAAACATTTGAAAAAATCTCCAAGGCTATGATAGACATAGGCCACAGCAGGGACTCAACATAGTGCTGTGTGATAAGTGTAACGGAAAGCCAAAGAATCAAATGGATGCTCATGGAGGGAGGAGCGGGGACTGAGGACTCGAGCTATCCCGCAGTCTCCGAAAACCATTTGCATTCTTGGCTGAGCTCCCAATGCCTGAAGGGTCAAAAACATTGTCGTGGGTGGTTCAGGATATATGTCATCAATCTCCACCCCCCAGTCTCCGTGAAAGAAAAGGGAAAAAAATCGTTTCTCACCTTTTTTCAATGTCACCATATGTCTACTGGATGCTGCTGGTAGATGTGGTGCTGCAGCGTTGAACAACAGCATCCCCTCCCGTTCCCTTCCTGATGACAGACGGTGCAATAGGCTTGATAACCGGTCTCATCATCCCATGAGTGCTCGGTGAGGTTGGCCGGGGGCATCTGGGCAAAAATGGGAATGACTCCCAGTCATTCCCTTCTTTAAGCTTTGTCTCCTGGAGATTCAGTCCTGGCTGGAATATCATAGCAGCTGGAGGCTGCCTCCCCCCATTTTGTCTCAAAGTCAGTGTTTCTTCTTCATGCATTCTATATTACTTCATCACACAAATGGGGGGATAACTGCCACAGTAGCCCAGGAGGGGTGTGGGAGGAGGGAAGTAATGGGTGGGGTTGTTGCAGGGGCACCCCCCTAGAGTGGCATGCAGCTCATCATTTCTGTGGGATGTCTGGGGCTCTGACCCGGAACGGCTGTCCTCTCTGGTTCTTTAGTAGGCTTGCCCGATATTCTAGGCAGGACTGACTCTACCTTTAGACAAAACTTAAAGAAGGGAATGACCCGGGGAGTCATTCCCATTTTTGACCATGCGCGCCTGGCTGACCTCACTGAGGCCAGCCAGGAGCATCCATGACAGCAGCAGACAGTACAATAGGATTGGTAATCATCATCGCCAATTTCCAAAGCAGCAGACGGTACAATAGGACTGGTAACCGTCTCTGCTACCTTGCAAAGGCAAGTGAATGCTGCTGTGTAGCACTGCAGCACCACGTCTGTCAGCAGCATCCAGTAGAAATATGGTGACAGTGAAAAAAGGCTAAACGTGCTCCATGTTTGCCATGCTATGGTGTCTGCCAGGGCAATCCAGGGAAAAGGGCGCAAAATGATTGTCTGCCGTTGCTTTCATGGAGGGAGGATTGACTGATGACATTTACCCAGAATCACCTGCAACACTATTTTTGCACCATCATGCATTGTGATCTCAACCCAGAATTCCAGTGGGCGGGGGAGACTGTGGGAATAATGGGATAGCTATGGGATAGCTACCCACAGTGCAACGCTCCGTAAATCAACACTAGCCTTGGTACATGGATGCACACTGCTGAATTAATGTGCTTAGTGTGGCCGCGTGCCCTCGACTTTATACAATATGTTTCCAAATACCGGTTTCTGTAAAATCAGAACAATCCTGTAGTATAGACATTCTCTAACAGAGCCTGTGATAAATGAAGGGGTGGGGAGAGTAGCTCCCTTTATGGACACCCAACCAGCCAGTTAGCTATAAAATTCCTCTTAGCAGTTATTCGCTACTTGCTTTACCTGTAAAGGGTTAACAAGCCACAGGTAAAAGGAAAAGAGTGGGCACCTGACCAAAAGAGCCAATGGGAGGGCTAGAACTTTTTAAAATGGGGAAAATACTTCCCTTTGTGTTTTTGTTCTCTGTGAAAGAGGGGAACAGGGACCAGTTATTCTGTGAGAACCTTTAAGCCAGGTATGAAAAACTGTCAGATCATACCTAAAAATTGCTTATCTGAACCCCAGAAATGTAAGTACATTAGGGAATGTCTAAGAAGACACAATTAGAGTTATTTCTTTTATTTTTTATTGGCTTGTGGACTCCTCTGTGCTAACCGCAAATGCTTTTTGTTTTGCTTATAACCTTTAAACTGGACCTCAGGAAGATTATTCTTGATGTTTCAATTTTGTAAGTGGGTATTTTTAAATCTAGCAAAAGGCTAAGTTCCAAATGTATTTTCTTTCTTTTTGTTTTTAATAAAATTTACTTTTTTTAAGAACAGGGTTGGATTTTGGGTGTCCTAAAAGGGTTGTGCATATGTTGTTAAATTAGCTGGGGGCAACAGATAATTTCCTTTGTTTTTCTTTCTCAGCTCTTCCCTAGAGCAGTGGTGAAAGGGCTTGAGGGTACCCCACAGGAAGGAATTCAGAAGTGTGCCTTTCTGGTTTCAAAGGGTGTTTTTATTTTTGTTTTTTCATTTGAGTGGTTGCAGCATCTACCCATCCAAGTCAGAGAGAAACTGTAACCTTGGGAGTTTAATACAAGCTTGGAGTGGCCAGTATTAATTTTTAAAATCCTTGTGGTCCCCACCATCTGTACTCAAAGTGCTAGAGTGGGGAAATCAGCCTTGACAGGGCCGTTTACATACTTAAAGTTAAACATATGCATGCGCATTTGTAGAATTGGTATTTAGTGTAGATTATATTCAACTTCCCCTCCTTTTTTTTTTTTCTTTTTTTTCTTTTTAAAGAAACATATTGCTAAGACATCTTGGAGATGTGGTGGTACCAGCATCCTCCATCTGGAGTGCAACAGTAGTCTTGTGAATGGTAGCTGGCAGTTAAGTTCCAAGGGCAGAGACTGTCTGTCTTGTGGTAGTACCTCTAATTTGTTTCTTGCTTGTCTCATGAGTAATAAACATGTCATACTGTAGTTTAGTGAAGAAATCACAATAATCCTTCCCCTCTTTTACTAAACAGTCCCATTTTCAGAAACTCTTACCAGGGTCAGAATTACCAAGCCACAATGGCACAATACACAATAGTTTCAAGCAGTAGCTATTTATGATTCAAAAGATTCACTAGATGTATATTATACAGATGTTAATAGGTTTTCCAAACTTTAGCTCAACCCTTCCCCACTCCCAAAAGAAGGAGGCAGTGTTAAAACTGTGAAATTAAGCACACAGAAGTCCTGGGATTCAAAAACTGAAAGCTTTCACCCCAATACTAACTCCGCCAAATGAGGTTTTTTGGCAAGGGACTCTCTTTTTGTTCTGTGTTTATACAGCACCTATCACAATGGGGTCCTGCTGCACGACTGCGGCTCCTCGTACTCAGTACAAATAAATAATAATAATAGCAGGACATATTTACCATTCTCTATCTCTGTATCCTCTGTTAAATTTAAACCATGTATTACTTTTAAGGACACTTCATCTACACAGTAATTAAAATACACAAGTTATGCATGAAGGCTAAAGCTAACTTTGTGGTAAAAAAACTTCAATTTTTGAATGTTGAAGGTTTGATTGATCAAATTCATCGGTACATTAATGACAGCTTTTGTAAGATGTTATATTATGGAGGCATCAGTAGAGACACTATAGTTAAGACTGCATTGAGATTTGCACTTACAGCAGGATTAAAATTCTTCTGTTTCATACTTTAGTGATTGAAACTGGTCTCCAAATTTAATGCAATAACTCTTCAGAAGATAACTGCATATTCCATAACACTTCTTCGCTAAAATATTAACGAATTTGTAGAGGGACTATTTCAAAATGATTCTTTTCTGAATATTTTCTGAGACCCTGTCTGGTTTTGTCCCACTGTAACACAACAATAACCATCAGTACAAATTCCAAACTTCATACACCTATATGTACAATCTCAGACACAGGACACATTTCAATCTTAAACTCAACCACAAGAAAAGTTATTACCAATACTCTTTGTCAATGTAAGTTTCATAAAGATGACCTAAAGGAACTAACCAGATGTTTCCATTCTATGTAACTTCCACCTTCCTTTAGTAGCACTACTATTTGGTCTTCCCCCACAGTTCCTCACTTCAGTTCTTCTTAATTCCTTTTCCTGTTATAACAACGTTGAAGTGCATTTCCTGCCATCATAATAATTACAAATCAAGTAAATACAACATTTATCCTTCAGATCTCTTCTAAAACTACTATGTCAGGAAACCTACATAAATCAGCTAATTAATGGTGGCTAGATTGAGGGGTAGAAGGAGATAACTGGTACTTTTTTGTATTTAAAATAATAAAAGTAAAGTTATATTATAAAGGTATATTTTATGCTATCCTTCTGCTCCCACGCTTCATATGGCATTTGTCCTCTTGGACTGTAAACCGTTCAAGGTAAGAACATATGTATTTGTACAGCACCTAGAACAAATGTGGTCCAATCCTAACTGAAGATTCTGCAAACTAGTATAATATAAATACTAAAAAGTATTAACAACTAAGATCCCAGATCAACCTCAAGTCACATCTCACACCAACCAAACATCTCAGTACGCAAACACTCTCAAAGATCCCTCTGCTAAACAATAAACTCTCAATTCCAACCTATATCCAACCACAGTATGTAAATCTGGTACCTTACATCCATAACCAGAGTTCAGCAAGATTAAGAGAAAGTGTGTGTGTGTGTGTGTGTTCCTTCACGCAGTGGTAGAGTCTATAAACTATTATTTGTAAATGAAAGAAAGAGCAAAGGTTGTGCATTTGAATAGGAACAAGAAGAACTGGATGTGGTGATTGTTGTTTAGCTTCCACATATCCTATTTTGTCATTTAAAGGGCTGATAAAAATCAATTTAAAAATAAAAAATTATTGACATGTACCACAGTCTAAATGTTCTTCACAAAAACTTTTGCTAATTTTACCAAATTATTGTCAAACACACTTTAATCTATGGTTTAATGTTTCTGTACCGAGAATTCTATCTATGCTTGAAGGACTAGTTGTTTGCAAGCCAAATCTAATTTGTGCCATATTTCCATTAGCAAGGCCTAGAATTTTGCCAACCCTATTTTAACTGCATATTCAATAAGCTTCTTTCTGCCAGACTGACAGGATCCTACCTGGTAGGCTTACCAGTGGTTTATTAAATACACAGACTTTCAAAATGAGGTGATACCGTGTTTGACAGTTTCTGCAAACTGACATTTTCATTTGCTTGGTTTCTTGTAACAACCCATCGTGCAGATATATTACTTGCTGAAACCTCATAAAAATACAGTTTCTCCTTGGGCTGCAAGCATGAATTTATAATCAAGCTTACACACCAGCCCCTTTCTGTTTAGCAGAAAGAATGTTTCCATAGAGTAAAAACAGACTCTTTTCACTACACAATGCCATATGTGTGAACAGCAAAGCAGGCAAGCAAGCAAACAAAAAACAAAACCCAAGCAAGCAAACACTTTGCCTTTAATATCACTCTTTTATCATATAATCACAGTTTTGTCCTGCATAGGTACTTTTTACATTAGAAATGAGAGGTTCCAACTTGCTAGTCTTGCCTAGAGCTAGAGGATCAAGAATCAATTAACCAGGGGCAGGGAAGCACAGTTCCTTCCGTCCTTCTACCCCCACCAGGTATGTCATATCACTCACTCCCTCCCTGACCTCAAGCGCCTGCTACTCCCATGCCTTCCATATTTTTCCTATTTTATTGCAACCATACCTCACCTCAGTCTGTGAAGCTGTGCTAAGGACAAGAGGGTGCCACACAAAATCACATTTGTTTGTGCATCACTAAGACTGCTTCTTTTGGAAAAATGTTGAAGACAGACTATCAAATGAGGTTAACATTTGAGTAGTGGCACTCAAAGGCCTCCACTGTAGGAGAGAGGACTGAGCCTCATTTAGTGAGAACTTCAGCTTAGGTTTCAATTTTCTGTGATTTCATCCAAACACTGCCAAAATCCCCCAGGAGAAATCAGGAACTGTATAACCGTGCTTCCTTTGATTTCACTTAGTTGGTTTTAACCTATAAATCCCCAAAGGGTGTGGGGCCTCGAGAGATGGCCTCTTTCCCTGTTATGTACTGCCACAATCTATAGCCGTAGAGCTGTTGGAGGTGGAGCTCTTTCAGTATAAATGAGATGGAACTGATGACATGGCACTGTTAGTGAGAAGTCCTCTATCTGGAGTTAGCTACCCCCTGGTACACCTTTACCTTGATATAACGCGACTTGATATAACGCGAATTCAGATATAACGTGGTAAAGCAGTGCTCCAGAGGGGGCGGGGGGCCGCACACTCCAGTGGATCAAAGCAAGTTCGATATAATGCTGCTTCACCTATAACGCGGTAAGATTTTTTGGCTCCCAAGGACAGCATTATATCAAGGTAGAGGTGTATCTGCCAGACCCCATATTTGTTAACCTCCCAGACATGCTGCAAAGCCCAATTTCAAGACCATTGATGAAGGTTAATATTTCAGACCAATCCTTCATTTGTTCATATTGTGATTTTTAATTTATGGGCTAGGCATCTGGAGCACTGGGAGGACATCTACAATTATATAATTTGAATAAGTAAATATATACAATTTCTAATGTCTCAGTTCTTTTTCTTTGGGGGAAAAACATTGAGAAGGTTGTGGCAGGAACTTCATCAGCATTGAGTCTTTAAACCTGGGCTTAGACTATGGTTTGTCATATTGGTTTACTATATCTTCCTGTTTAGATGAAGATAAGATTCCACTTTGATTGTGGATGTGTCAACTTCTTCTACATTGTTGTCCATGCGGTGTTGACTCATCTGTGGTTCCAAGCAAAAAGTAGACAGAGTTCTTCTTGAGAGGCTCTGTTCTTTTCTCCCCAAGACATCCACAGAGTAGTATGAGGCAGTTCTTCCCTTGTGTTCTACCATCCAATTTATCAGATTTCTTTTCTATTCTGTCACCCATTCTGTTCAAAGTGTACATCTGTTTCCCTTGGGCAAATAGGATACCATCTTCGCTCCAAGGTATATATTATATGAACATCTTGGACAATTGACTGAAATAACCAACTTGCACAGACCAAAAAGCTATCAATCAGTAAGCCACACAGAGTCTCATTAGAGACAATAGCCTTTCACTTGAGTTGTCCAGTCCCCCAAACTGAAATAAATTTGTAAGAACAAATGAGTATGAATTCAGTTTAGAGTATCTCTTCAGCACTTAACTGTTTGTTTTTTGTTTTTTGCTGTGCAGGCAGGCATTTGTTCAGCCTAAAAGAAATGATTCTGCTGGAAATTATCTCACCCTGCACAGAGACAGCATAATTTTCATCTTTTTCAAGTAATAGTCAGGGCTATTTTGCTTTCAGAAAGTAATTATCTGACAACAAATCAATCTCCCTATTTATGTTATAGGCTGAATAGTATGAATTTCTGGAAGCACATAAGTGCAAGGAAACTAAAATGTATTGATTGACTTTTTCATACTAGGCATAAAGTATAAGCCTTACAACCTCAAGATGGAGATTTTTGTTAGGGCAGGTGGGAAAAAGGATAGTAGCTTCTTTAAAGGTCTCCCCACTTGGAAGTCGGGAGAAGCTAATACCTGGGGAGAGGAGAAAGTATCACCTGAGCTAGTGAGCAGGCATGTCAGTCTCAGGTAAGCCACTGACCTTGCACATCTGGCGGAGGGTATATAAATCCTGCCCTCCCAGATCATGACCACCTTTATCCCCAGCCAGCAGTTCTCAGTCTCCCACTCTTGGGATTAACATAGGTTTGGGTGTTTTGGTCTACAGGGGCTCCCGTTCTATGCAGCTGAAGGTGGATTTAGGGGGGAAGACTTCCCCTAAGAAGCTGGGAAATGAGGTTGGGGCTCCTAACATCTGGTATAGTGAGGAGCTCCACCCCCTTAACCCCAGTTCAAGGGGAGGCAGTGAGGTTCTAGGAACAAGCAGAGACCAGCTGGGGAGGGTACTGGGGGGTGGGGGTGATAGCAGCCCTCCACCAGGTGGCAATGACTATGAAGGATTATGATGTGCATCTTGAGTTATTGCCAATAAGTACCCAGTCAAATAATAAAGTTGCAGCCTAATTACACCCTCCCTTGCATCTTGTCTGTCTTTCCTTGTTTCTGGGACAATGTATATCATGTAAAAGTCTCTGTCTTATTCTGTTGCCAGAGATTTTTCATTTGACATGATTAGTGCAAGTGGAGGACAGAGAATTGTAATCTTGTTTTGGAGTTTGATATAAACAAGGTCACTGTGTAAATCTGAACATATCAACTTCTGTTCTGGGGGGAAAAAATAAATCTTAGTGTGATACTATAAAGTTAACTGGGCCACTGGGAAAAGCTATCTCAGGTAAATGGCTACACTAAATGTTTCTTTATTACCATGTATAGATTTTCTTCTCCTTTGAATGCATCAGTTCGGGTTACATTTTCTCTTGGAGACTCACATTTAAATAATGCATAAAGTTTCTCTTCTTTTATACAATATCAATACAACATGCAAGAGTCCGGCAAGATGTTCTTGCCAAGAAATGAATATCTGTCTCAGCTGTACAAGACTCAGATGACAAACAGTGATGTTTTCCCCAGAAGAGTGCTAATCAGCACAGGCTGTGTTTTATGCACGGTACAGGATGCTGCTCTTGTTGCCGCCGCACCACTCTCACATAATATCGGAACTTGATTATACTAGATATTTAAGCTCTCGTGTAATGGTTGTATACGTACAATCATGCAAGAAGTTTAAAGCTTTAAAACATTTTTATGCCTAAAGGAAAAGGTATAGAACCTCTGCACCTTCAGTATTGCAAAGTATTAACATTGGATTGTATCAAATTTCAGGACACAAAATAACATTCCCTCTAAGGCAGAGACAACAGCAACGAATATATCTTCCATAATCAGCAGCAATTAGACAGTTGCTCTCCCTCCAACCCATAAACACTAAGTCCCTACTGAAAATTCAGCTTGAAATTTTTGAAAGGTTTTAAAATCCAGTCAATATTCTTGTTTGTATGGAGTAAACCACATCTGATACCATCACCTTCAAATGATCACTTTGCTATCCAGGGTGAGGATTCAATGGCGCTGGCTGGAAAAAGGATCTCCTAATGGAGCCAGGCATTGGAGCATCTACCCCACTGCCTCCATGGAGCGCTTAGCCTCTGCCTTTCCCTCTTTAGTCTTGAGATTCAGTATGGTAAAGCCTCAGTGTCTTGTCTTGCATAGCTTGAGACTCCCTCACATAACTTAGGTGAGGAAGGGGACAGAGACTGTGGCTATCCAGGCAAGTCCCTTACTTGGAAGTTTAAGGATGAGTGGCACTGAGGTCTTACTGATTTCTGTTATGTCTAAGGTCAGTGTGGCCATCTTGAATTTGGCACTGTAACCCCCTGCTGGGTAATGGTGGATTACTTTTTCCTCAGATCAAATAAATGGTTAATGAATTAAGTTGCAGCCACCACAAGTAACCCGCATTTCTGAGCCTCACTACATTCATAGTGAGATCACTGCACATTTATATCACCTGCTTTAAAATGTTAGTAAATGTGCAGAACCTATATTACGCAAGGCCATTGTTATTGGTGTTCTGTGCTTGAATTTTGGGATGTCATCATGCCATACCCCTGCTTTTTAAGTTGGAGGATACTATCTTTTTCACTTGCTTATATGGAGCACTGGTTACAACCCTTTAAGGGATGTGGCTCAAAACAGTTGATTATAAAGTGACCCCACACTAAATAAAAATCTGAGTCTGAGTGAGAAAATGCCATCTTTGACGCATCTTTGACGCAAACTGGAAGTTGTGAAATCAAAGGATGATATTTTGCAATCAGTATCTGCAGTATTTAAACACAGCTGAGTGAATTAGGGCACAGAGCCCTCTTAAGTTTGATTTCATTTGCTTCTGTCACTATCAAAATGTTTTATTTAAGCTTAGTTTTAGTGTGTTAGAAAATGAATGGCAGCTTAGATGCACACTGCACAATGAACAGAGGCAAGATGTAAAACAGACATTGTCAAAAATATACCCTATACAGTATATGTTTCCTTACCCACCCAAAATAGAAAATATGGGATATATTTGCTTAAGATAATTATTTCTGTGGAAGGAGTTATTAAGATGTGACTTTGTGACTGACTTTTAGAGGCCATATATACATAATGGGAAGCTGGGGGTGGGGTGAAGCAATGTGTCAGAAAAAAGGCAGTACAACAGAGTAATCTCCACAGAATAAAATATCTGCATATTTTCTATAGAAAAACAAGGACATATCGTGAAACACAGTATCTGTGAAAGACAGTAAATAGTCCTAGTTTCAAGGGCTCCCTTGAAGCATATATGTTAAATTAAAAGTAAGGAGTTGCAAAGATATCCTGGACATAAAATATAGTGATTAAGCACTAATTCCAGACATTTCCAGGACACCTGTTTATTAGGGTTTCTTTTTCCTTTCTTAACTATGGTATACTGGCTAAATTCCAACTATATTTATTATATTTTGGCATCCTATAATTTCTCCTGCAGCTTCAGTTGGATATGATATTTTGCCCCCACTTTCTGCACTGAATTGCTCCGCTGCTATCTACTGTTAAACATCAACTGCACTGTGCCGAGAGGTAACTGCATATTCCAGTGGCTGGACGAGTAATCCATATATATCTTATTCCTATAGTACAGATGTTTTAATAGGCTTACGTTAATGTTTACGCAATTTGAGATCCTCAGATGAAAGGTTTTCTAATAAAAGCAGAAAATATTATGATAATTATATGCTGTACTCCCCTGTTTGATATATAGGTGTTGCACTAACCCACTTCAGTACTCTAATCTATCACATTCAAGGCCCAATTCTAGTACACTCACTCAGGTTGTGAAGCACCTTACTTCACAAGTAGTTCTAGGGAGGGAGTGTATCAGAATCTGGCAGTAAGAATTGCTGTTTAAAGTGGTACATATTTATAGATCTTGTATACCTCTGAAACCAAAGTAGCACCAGTCAGTCATCAGCCATACTGTGCAACATCAGGAAAACTAGGCACCACAACTACTGAAGGAGTAGTATCTCCTACAGTACAACCACGCTGTAATATGGCTGCCTCTCAATTCCTTGGGCATTGATCTATTGTAGTTATCATCAGAACAGAAGCCCCAGGCAGACGTCTTATCTTCAAATAGGAAGTGGAAGCAAGAGGTAGATAAGCACTTAAATATCTTTACTTATTTTTTTAAAAGTATTGAAAAATATACTGAAAATCTTTTTTTTGCCTTCCCCCCCTGCACTGACCTCTCTGACCTCTTCTTGTCTGTCCTTAGACTGCATGCTCCTCGGGGAAAGAAGGAGTGTATGGCTCTACCACCAACAAATTAACAATAACTCAAATCTCCATAAAAAGAACAGGAGTACTTGTGGCACCTTAGAGACTAACAAATTTATTTGAGCATAAGCTTCATTGGATGCATGCAGTGGAAAATACAGTAGGAAGATATAGATATATATAAAGACAACACACCAAGAAATGAAACAATGGTGTTACATATACATTCTAATGAGAGTGATGAGTTAAGGAGCTATACGCAGGAGAAGAGAAAAAAAGGTCCTTTGCAGCGTACAAAAGTTTAAGGAGCTGGGTGGGGGGATAACAGAAATAGCAGCGAGAATCCTGTGGACCTTATAGACTAACAGAGTTTTGGAGCGTGAGCTTTCGTGGTGAATACCGCACTTCGTCAGACGCAGGTAGTGAAATTTCCAGGGGCAGGTATATATATGCAAGCAAACAGCTAGAGATAAGAAGGTTAGTTCAGTCAGGAGGGTGAGGCCTGTTTTAGCAGTAAAGGTGTGAAACCAAGGGAGGAGAAATGGTTTTATTGGCAACATTCACATGTTTGTTTAGCCAGAGCTGATGTGTCAAATTTGCAAAGAACTGAAGCTCAGAAGTTTCTCTTTGCAGTCTGGTCTCGAAGTTTTTTGCTGCAGTATAGAGCACTTAAGGTCTGCTATAATGTGGCAGGGAGGTTGAAGTGCTCTCCTACAGGTTTTTGTATATTGCCATTCCTGATATCTGATTTGTGTCATTTATCCTTTCCGTAGTGACTGTCCATTGGCCGAATGTACATAGCAGAGGGGATAAGCTGCATATGATGGCGTATATTACATTGGTGGACGTGCAGGTGAATGAACCAGTGATGGTGGTGGCTGATCTGGTTAGGTACCTATGATGGTGTGTGGTGTAGATATGTGGCAGAGTTGAATGAGGTTGCTTGCATGATTGGTTCTTGAGCTGGAGTTACTACGGTGCGGTGTGCAGTTGCTGGTGAGAATACGTTTCAGGTTGGCAGCTGTGCTGTGGGCGAGGACTGGCCTGCACACAAGACTGTGAAAGTGTGTGATCATTGTCAAGGATGGGTTGTAGATCCTGATGTAGCGTTGGAGGGGTTTTAGCTGGGGCTGTATGTGATGGCCAGTGGAGTCCTGTTGGTTTCTTTTTGGTTTGTCTTGCAGTAGGAGGCTTACTGGGTACACGTCTGGCTCTGTTGATCTGTTTCCTAATTTCCTCGTGCGGGTATTGTAGTTTAAGAGAAATGTTGGATGAGATTTTTTAGGTGTTGGTCTCTGTCTGAGGGGTTAAGCAAGATGCGGTTGTACTCAGTGCTTGGCTGTAGACAATGGATCTGTGATGTGCCAGGATGGAAGCTGGAGGCATGAAGGTAGGCGTAGCGGTCGGTAGGTTTTCGATATGAGTGGTGTTAATGTGAACGCTTATTTGCACCGTGGTGTCTAGAAAGTGGACTCCCGTGTAGATTGGTCCAGGCTGAGGTTGATGGTGGGGGGAAGTTGTTGAATGTGGTGGAAGTTTCTAGATTCTCCTTCCATCGGTCCAAGATGTGAGATAGTCACAAATGATAGCGTAGGTAGACAAGGGTGTGGTGGACGAGCAGGAGGAGCGTTGATTCTATAGGTCACGCTATAAAAATTGGCGTATTGTGGGGCCATCGAGGTCCATAGGAGTGCCCACTGATCTGGAGGTATATGTCATCAAACATTAAAATAGTTGTGTGTGAGTATAAGGACAATTTAGAGCTCGAGCGTTGTAGTGTGGCTGACATTTATTCCAAAAAAGGATCGTAAGGATGGGGAAGCCGAGACATGAATTCAATTAAATGATTAGATAAAACCAATTTCTGAATTTGCGGGTCGATGACAGTCTGACCTATACATTGAATGTTCCCGATGTGACACAGGCAGAATCGATGAAAACAAACCGATTGCTCATAACCTAAGTGTAGAGAAACGCAATGCTACACGCCTAGAAACCACTGACATTAATCAGCGAGCCTGATAAGGAGGTCTGTTGTAAATGAACAGGTTGATACAGAAGGAGCCGCCAAGACAAACTCCAATCAATTCTACAGGCCACTTCCTCAGATCGAATGAGGATAACTAAGAATGGAGATCTACGAGGAACTCTACACTACAAGAAAGAGCATACATTAGAGCCGAAGGGTTATTATATCTACTCCAGATCAAAACACGGAATCCTGGACGCCCATAATACTGGCTTGGGGCAATCTCCTGAAGGATGTCTGTATGGTGGATCTCTGCTCAGACTTGCACAGCACTCAGCTATCTCGTGACACACTGTTCCTGAGGAAACTAAAGGCTTGGTACTCCAGAAAACATCTAGCACAGGTGTAGAGGCCTCCTAAACCAAATCCAACAGATGATACAGAGCTTGTTGGAAAGTATGCCTGATGATAGCAGCACAATGGCTGTGAGCTGTGTTCATCTCAGGCACAATATTTAAGTTTGATGACAATATATCTCAGATAGTGGCACTGCTATGGCACCGCATGGCCAAATACGCAATGTTTTTATGTGACTTAAGACACGTCTTCTCGTCTGGTCTATATCCCTATAGTCTACCTACGCTACATGATGACTCTTAAAATCTGGACCATGGGAAGGAATCTAGAAAAATTCACACGATTAACAATTCACATACTAGCTGGCAATTAACGAAGGTACTTTCTAGAACCAAGGGAAATAAGCGATGGTCAATTACAAAATCTATTCGAACTACGACGATGGCGTACTTCATAGCTCCAGTTCATCCCGGCACATAACGATCCATTTTCTACGCCAAGCATGATGTAAGATTGCTTCTAACACATCAGACAGAGACACCTAAAATTACCAAGATCTCTACTCAATACCGACGAGAAATTGGAACAGAATCAGCCAGAGCAAGACGTGTAACCCAGAAGCTCTACTGCAAGACAAACAAGAAAGAACCAAATCACTGCATGAATACAGACCGCTAAACTCAACGCATCATCAGGGATCTACACGCCTACTGGACATGATCGACACACTATATACAGGTTCTTGGGGGCGGCCATCTGCCCACAGACATGCACTTGACAACGTATTCTACCACAAATGAGCACGCACGTAGTAATCAGCTCAGGCCAAATATGAACAAACTCGATGCACTTGCCACATATTACACAGGACACATCATAGGACCTACAATCACAACATTCACTGGTTCAATCCTGCAGTCCAAAATGTAATATAAGCCTCATATGCCAGATGCTCTGTTGTACA
Organism: Chelonoidis abingdonii; assembly: GCF_003597395.2. Lineage (NCBI taxonomy): Eukaryota > Metazoa > Chordata > Testudines > Testudinidae > Chelonoidis > Chelonoidis abingdonii. The sequence continues at coordinate 221,997,523 of NC_133769.1, forward strand.
ATCCGGCAATGGAACATCATAGAGAAAGGATAATGGACACTAATCAGAATATCAGAATGGCAATACAAAACCTGTAGAGAGAACTATAACCTCCGTGGCAACAATAGCGAATAGGTGGCTAACTGGCAGAAAAAATTCAGGAACGCAGACTAGAAAGAGAACTGATGAGCTTAGTTCATCATTTGCAATTTGCACATCAGCTTGGACTAAACAAAGACTGTGATGGCTGCCAATTACAGTAACCAGTTTCTTCCTCTTGGTTCACACCTCTACTGCAGAACAGGCCTCACTCCCCATGATGAACTACCTCGTTATTCTAGCTTGCTTGCTAGCATATTAATATGCCCTGAATTCATTAATGGTTGACGAAGTGGGTATTCACCCACGAAAGCTCACGCTCCAAAACCTCTGTTAGTCTATAAGGTGCCACAGGATTCTCTGCTGCTTTCACAGATCCAGACTAACACGGCTACCCCTCTGATACTTGACACCATGGGGAAATAGTTTTACTTTGTGTAATGATCCATCCACTCTCAGTCTTTATTCAAGCCTAATGTAGTGGTGTTCATTTTGAAAATTAATTCCAATTCAGCAGTCTCTCATTTTTTTGCAGCATTCATTTGAAGTTTTTTTGTTGTAATATTGCGACCATCGAAGTTGAAGTGTTCTCTGACTGGTTTTTGAATGTTATAATTCTTGACGTCTGATTTGTGTCCATTTATTCTTTTACATAGAGACTGTCTGGTTTGGCCAATGTACATGGTAGATGATGGCATATATCGCATTGGTAGATGTGCAGGTGACATTTCCAAGTATTTCAGTGTTGGAAAGCGAGCAAACACTTAGTTATGTTTTCAAAACAAATTGAGGACAAACTTGGCTTTGAAACCTGTCAAACTAGAATACAATCTGTGTACAAACACATTCTTTCCTTGCAGGTTTACATTAAGTTCATTTAAATGATGCGCCAGGATATCCACACCAAAAGTGAGGTTGCACACCCAGTCTGAATTCTTTAAATCAGGGAAATAATTTTCTTTCCCCTGCATCTCCAGCAAAGTACTAATTTCATCTCTGATCTCCCACACTCACTGCAATACCTTTCCTAGGCTGAACCAGTGGACATTTGTATGATAAAGGAAGTCCTGGGGTTCAGCGTCAGTGTCTTCAAGAAGAGAAATGAATTTCTGACGATTAAGTCCCCTCACTATTACATAGTTCACTATTTTCACTACTGTGTGAACAACATGATCCATGTCCAGGACAGTTTGCAGAGGGCCTCCTGATGTATAAATCAATACAGAAAAATCTTTATCAGGGTCATCTTCTTATACTTTATCCTGAATTCTTTTAAAAAGTCCTATGTTTTTCCATGTTAAATTTGGTGATCCATCTGTGGTTACATTTGCCAGTTTACTCCAGGGGAGCTTCAGATGTTCAAGGCACTCAGACACCCTCTCGTATAAATCCAATCCCTTAGTTTGTGCCTTTCATTGATTCCATTGATGACAATTCCTCTGTGACTGCAAATTTGTCGTCAATTCCTCTGACAAAAATTAGTAACTGTGCTGTGTCCTCAATGTCAGTGCTGTCATGGAGAGCTAATGAAAATAATGTAAAGCCCTGTTCTTTCTCGTTCGACTCAGAAGCCAAATGTTCATCAATCACTTCTACATGACGAGTAACAGTTCTTCGTGACAAACTAATGTTCTCAGATTTGTTTTGGTATTCTGGGCACAGCATGCCAGAAACCTCAACCATGCATTCTTTCAAAAACCCCACTTCAGCAAAAGGCTTATTTTGTTAAGCAGTTTTAAACACCAGAATGTAACTTGCCTTTGTAATGACTTCCTGAATTGCAGATTGTTGCACATAAATATTTTGCTGAGTTTTTAAATATGTGGCGAGTTGCTCAGCTTTTTTTGCCCTTTCCTCAGTTATTAAATTGCTGCCATAAATAGTATGTTTAGTTGAAAAATGGCGATTCAAGTTGTACTCCTTGAACGCCGCAATGCTCAGACTTTGAGTTCACATTTTTGAAAAAAATATTTGGTATTCCATTCCATTCTTTGTTGAAAACCTGACACTCGTTGTCCACTTTTCTTCTTTTTTTTTTGCAGCATTCATTTTTGAAAGGGAAAAGAAAATCCTAACTGCTGCCCTTATTTCAGACTGCTGTTTTACAAGATGGCATGCACTGTGGGGAAAAAACTGGGCCCTCTCTCTGGTCTGGATTTCTTGGACGTCAGCACCCCTGACAATTTTGAGCCATGGCACTCTATCCCAGAAAGAGGAGGCAGGAGTAAAATCACCTGTAAATTTATGCCCCAGCCTTCCCCCAAAAATGTTCTTACTGTTGTACTTTGATTTCTGTTTGCATAGTTGTGTTCATTAAAAGTTTATATAGAATAAGGGATGTTACCTTGGTGTGGCGAGAGGACTCATGGGATGTGGCATGCAGGGGGCTTCACGGGGTGGTACCAGGGACTCCTATGGGTCCTGCTGGCAGTGTGCCACGTGTGGAGGAACCTAGACAGGAGCAGCTGCAGCACTGGGCAGTTTCTCTCCGCTTGAGGATCTTGAGGGTGGGGCCATAGGAAACTGTGAGGGGATTTGGCACGCTGATGCATAGAGGTGCTGAGGTCATACCTGTGCAATGTGGTGTTTTGAATGCAGAATCTTCCTCGAAGATGGTACTCAAAATGAACTGCTCATCACTGAGGAGTGCTGGGCAGAGCACAGCAAGCCCCTGGTCATGCTCCATCGGAGCTCCAGGTGAAGAACAGCAAACCCCCTGGTCCTGCTCCACGGGCAGGAGTGCAAGGTGGAGTGTGGCAAGCCCATGGCCTTGCTCCCCCAGCCGGAATACAGCAAGCCCCTGGTCCCACTCTCTCTGCCGGTGCGCCACAAATCTGCTGGTCCTGCTTCCCCAGCCGTAGTGTTGGGCAGAGCGTGGCAAGCCCCGGCCTCAATCTCCCTGCCAGAGTGCAGCAAGACCCCAGCTCCACTCCCCCAGTGGAACTTGTGGGCCAGATAAAAATGGCCTGCGGGCCGTAGTTTGGCCACTCCTGCACTAGAACCTACTGGTAGATTTCTGAAAGACCCAGAATGGTATAAATATTGTGAATTGACTTGTTTAGGTGGTACACTGAATTTTGATAGGTACATTTTCATAAAGATAACCCCATTATTGCACTTGTACTCAAGCTGTGGATGGAAAACCAAGTACTTAAATCTCCTATTAGCTGAATGAGAGTTAAAGTGAGATAATAAGAAACATCAGTATCCCGATTTTTGCCCAGAATTAATTTTATGGGTTAAAAAAATGCAGGGCAAAAGGAAAGCAGGTTCTCAGCCTGATAAAAAATGTTCTCTTCTAAGAAGTATAGTGTAACCTCCATTCATCTGATGATAAAAAACTTCCATCCCATTTGCTATATTTTATCAAAATGCTAAACCCTGGAAGTTGTAAAGTCCAAACGCTCACACCTCAGAAAATAGCTGTACTTTAATACTTTGATGGAGTACAATTCCCCAAATCTCGCAACCCAAGGATAAAAGGTAGTAGTATAATAAATTTTGTGTGCAACCAGTAAAGGGTTCACTGGATTCTGTGATCATTTTTCTCTTTAAGTATAATATAGAATTGGAAAAGTATTTTGACGAGGATGTATGTGGCATGTAGCCTCATTACAAACTGGTATTTACCTTTAAATGTTGTTTTCTAAATAAATAGATGTATCTAGTCTTCCGCTCTATCATTTTATTTTGCTTTGGGTTTCTGATCACTCATGCTTTATCTACCAGTTTACTTTGTGCTAAGTAACTCTTATCTGATATCTTCCTTTTCTCTTAAATTTCAATGGAAATGTGAAATGATCAGATACAGCGATTTTGTTCTTCGGTGCACTCATACATAAACACTGGCAATATGCTAAACACCATATTGTGCCCTTCCCAGAACTATAGATAAGACACCTAAATTAATTCTTAAGAAAAAAAGAAACAAGTTCTTTTCCAAAGATTGGATTTCAGCAAAAAAGGCTTCACCCAATCTAGGATCATAGGCTGCAATGAAATCAGCTTCAATCATCCTCTCACAAGTAGCCCCACCTTCTGCTAACCAGTTGAGAACTATGGTAGCAGGATAGAGCTAAATCAATCTAAACTCTTGCACATACCATATTCTGTTTCAGGTGTAGACAACCTATGGCACATGTGCCAAAGGCAGCATGCGAGCTGATTTTCAGTGGCACCCACACTGCACCCGGGTCCTGGCCACCCATTTTAAATGAAGTTTCTTAAACATTTAAAAAACCTTATTTACTTTACATACAATAATAGTTTAGTTATATATTATAGACCTGTAGAAAGAGACCTTCTAAAAACATTAAAATGTATTACTGGCACACGAAACTTTAAATTAGAGTGAATAAATGAAGACTCAGCACACCGCTTCTGAAAGGTTGCCGACCAACTCCTTTTTTATATATTTATTACTCTTCCCAGGATCACTTGAGTGTCCATAGATCTGTAAAGAAATCACCTTTCAGATCCTGATTCAAATGTCTTTATATTGCCAGAGCTTACAGGAAAACCAGAGCTCCTGGAGAACTCAACACCAGATAAGGAGACATTTTTATATTAGTACACATCTCTCTGCTCTTGCCTTTGGGGCAGACTTAAAAACTTTCCAGGTGAAAAGGTCTTCTTGACAAATCAACTGGTCAGTTATCTCCTCAGAACACTTAACAGAATTCTACTCTCCCCCTTTAAGCTACAGATTTATTTCATCCTACCCATGGAACACGGAGGCAGTGAGACAAAGGCCAGGTCTGTCCTTGAAACTTTTGCTGGTATAGCAATATTGATTAAAGGTGTGATTGTTTTAGGATATTTTTATAATGGCAAAAGCTCTAGTGTAGATGTGGTTATAAAAGGAGGGGAAAAAAGAGTTCTTGCTGGTATAGTTTATTTAATTCAGGGAACAGGTATAAACTACTCTGGCTAAAGTACTCTTTGGCCAGTATAAACTTCGTCTACACTAGGAGGGTTTGCTGAGATAGCTGTGAAGACAAAGCATCTCTAGTGCAGAATAAGGCTAAATTCACAGACATCAAAGTTGTAGTCCTGGTTCTTGAGGAAGAATATTTATGGCTGTGCTTTCTTATACACAGTATCATAAAGGACAGAGGCCTTTTTTTCTAGAGAGTGATTTGATGATCCTCAAATGTTTTGCTACTTTTCTCAGGTGGAGAAAATCTGATCTATCACAGGGGAGATTGAACTGGATGAGTTCTTGGTTTCCACAGATTTAAGAAAAACATAATGGGATATTATGGCTGTTCTACAGAACCCGTTAATCCTACATTTGCTAGTGTGGACAGACAGCTGTGATTCATCATAAACTTGTTTCATTTCAACTCACCTAGGGCAAGTTTTTTCCCCTTCACAATGACTAGTTTATCTGGAAATCCCATTTGATACCCCCAAGTTTCAGTCCAAGTGCACAAGATGGGGATATCTTTCTAGATCTGTTAGCCTCACTCTAAGCCTCCTGAAGTTCTGCACCAGATGTCTTCTCAGTTGCCTGGTCAGAGTGTCTTTGTTCCCCCTCTTTCCTTCATTGCCTGCTCTCTGTGGAAGGGCAAAGCAGACAAGGCAATCCACTGTCCCTGACTTTCTTCATCAATTATAGTATTCAAGCTTCTGAAGAATCTTCTCACTCTACATCTCCTATTTCAGCATGTGATTTTTCCCTAACTCTGGAAAGATTCACTCCATGGTTCATAAAACAGGAGTCCTCTTTGGGTTTTGGAGAAGGTTGTGATTAAAATACTACTACAGTCCCACTGGTCTTTTCTCTAGAGTAAAATACCTCAAGGGTGGAGGGCACATATTTAAGACTGTGTTCTTACAAGGGGGTGAAAGAATACTACGTGCTCATATTTTTTCAAGTATAAAGTAGATAGAAGTTTCCCTCTATTTCTTTCTCACTCTATTTTTGACCCAAAGAAGATTTGTGTGGCACACTTTGAATTGTGGGATGAGATTTTCAGAGGAACCTCAGGGAGTTGTGCTCCCAACCCAGTGGGATTTGAATACTTGACTCCCTTACCATCTTTTGAAAATCTGATTCATGGCTCTTAAGCAATTATCTTCATAAATCACTAGAGTTGAGGACATCCGCTTGTTTGCTTTGTTTTGTTTCAGCAGCCCAAGAAAGCCAGAAAGCATTTGCTCTGTTTAAGCTAATAAGATCTCCATGTATTAACAGTTCTGCATTGCTGTGATTTAAGGCTTATTCTGCTTAGAGCATGTTGGTCTCAAGGTCTGCGATAATTCTGTTTTCTCACGAATAAATTCACCTGGAAGATGTCTAGTGACCTGGCCACACCTGTCCCTGACATTACTGGATAAATGAAGATGCATCCAGTGACTCAGTCACTACATATATGTAGCATTATGTTAGGATGTGTACTGTTCCTTTAAATCAGGACAGGGTTGAACAATCTGAGTAATATTCTAGGAGGAGCTCCACAATGAAGCAGAGAGACAGATGATAGTTCTCAAGATGATACAGTTGTCCATAGTTGAATAAAGCTTCTTCTGCTCAGTGGTGGAAGAAAACAAATCTGTGGCTCTTCATTATTGCCGCATGAAACACCACTCCAGTCCTGCCATATACCGGTCACCTCCATGATCACTTCTTACCCTTAGAGTTTAGATTAATTTGGGTTATACAGTATACGGTTGCAGATTGGTTCAGTAAAGGAATATTTGTTCTTGCCTCCAAAATGTTTATCACTACTAATTATCTCCACTGATCTGAAAGCACACCCAATTATTTATCTTGTACAGGGGAAAATTTCGTTTAAAATTAAATTAAAATGTGGAGCCCCCCAGACCAGTGGCCAGGACCCGGGCACTGTGAGTGCCACTGAAAATCAGTTCATGTGCCACTGAAAATTAGTTCGTGTGCCACCTTCGGCATGCATGTCATAGGTTGCCTACCCCTGCTGTAAAGTCTGGTCCTCAAGAACCCAATATGTCACATTAAGGAGTGTGGAAACATGACAGTGACTTAGACTGAAAGTTATAATGGCAGGTTCAGACCAAAAATCTCTCTCCTCTCAGGAGAAAAGAGGACAATATCATAATAGACAAAGAAATATTATGAAGGAATGTTGAGGGTAAGCAAAAATTCTAAGTTTTCCTTGTACTCTTGAATTCATAGAGAACTTCTTGCTCCTGCATCTGTAGTTAAGAATTTAATGCCTGTGTACAGAGAGCAGCCATGATGTCTGAAATGTATTTATTCATTTGGGGAAAAAAAGGAAAGAAAAAGATGTTACTTGTTGTCTCTCTTCCACAGTGGTGACGTATGCTAGAAGCCTTGATCTTTTTGCAGTCTGGAAGACGAGGCCAGAAACGACTTGAAAGGAGCTCACTGGGGAAAGGAAGAATGGGGTCTGAAATATGTGAAGAATTTCTTCCACCAACGCCGCCTCCACCCCAACCTCACACATGCATCTGAAGATCTGATAGGTGCCTGATTAGATAGGGATTAACTTTAATAGATCTCAGGAATTCCTGGGCTTCCATTTTGCCTGCAACTGTGTCTTGTTTCTGCCAGAGTTTGACCTTCAATGTTGACCAAAGAATTCTCCCAGTGTTGACTCTGTAAGGAAGCCCTCACGGACCTCACTAATTACGTAGGGCATAATCACTTTTCTAAATATGAAGCACTTCCACCCTTGCCTTTTCTCCACAGATGTCATATAAAATACAGCAGCAATCTTGCTAGATGCATCTGAATACTCTAAAAGTAGAGCAAAAAAGACATAGAAGGGATGCTGGATGCAGAAATTACTCTAACTGGATCATGTAGGTAGAGCAAGCTTATGACTGAAGAGGACACTAAACAGTTCTCAAGTTTTCAAATGTCCTTGAAGTAGATCTCCTTTTATTTTATTTCTGTATTATATTCCCTCAGTCTAACTATACTACACTTGTTTAAAACTAGATTAAGTTCTCAAAATAGCCATTTATTTTTCTATTTTGACAAAATCCTTATATTTTGCTTTTGACACGTTTTATGGAAACAAACAAAGAAAAAAGCAATTTCAAGGGTCAATCATCCTAGGCTGTACAATGTTATTTAAATAGGTCATTCTGTTGGAAACAGAAATTGTCCTCTTATAATGCAGTTGCCTATTACGCCACATTGGTTTTGTGTTGTCTTGGACTATTATATTCAATATTTTTGTTAGTTCAGTGACGGAGTGGTCACCATTAAAAAACTTCAGTTTTGCCTTTGTATGAAGATAACTATTTTGATATTCACTGTATTTCCTATGCTTATAATAGACCAAGGACTACAATAAATGTTGAAATACTATAGCAATATCAGTTACTTGCAAAGACAATAGTAGGCATTCTAATTTGATCGAAATTGATTTTGTCCATACACTAGCTTTTCTTGGTATTTCAGTGTTGGGGTTTTAGGGGTTTTTTTGAAGAAAATATAGACCATCAACATATTTTAATAAAGTATTTATCCACAGTTAGATAATGACAAATGATGGCAAACTGATGGCAAATACAAACACTCACAAATAATTTTCGAGTAAATAGCAAATGTTTTGCTAATAAGTTTTTGAGCTATTTAAAAATGACCCCTTTTAAGTTTTTTTAAACATATTTTTATGGTAGGTCCAAGCATCTTTTTTTCATATCCTCCTACCAAGTAAACTAAGATTTTAATCTTGTTTTCTATGGCAAAATCTAAGATGTAGGCTAATATTAATACAATATATATTCTATTTAAGAATAAATAGTCATAAATGTTTCTATTTATATCACAATGAGTGTCAAAGAACCTCTTCTCTCTCGCCAGCCTTAGCATTTCTCCCCTCTGGTGATGGTGGGCCTGAGGTAATCAGTCTCACTTAGACAGGGTTCGCCTTCTCCCTTTGGTGCTCACTTGGTTGTGTCATCAGGGTAGGCCTGAGGGTAAATCTAGGTGTGCTTCTTCCCCACTCAAAAAAGGGAAATAGTTCCAGAGACCCATAAGTCCCAGAAGTCCATAGACATTCTAGGGCTAACATACCTACTTTCCATTACCCTCTTGCAGCCATCTGGCCTGACTTTATCACAAATGTTAATGAGAGTGTATTTTTAAGACAAATATGGTTGTCAAACAGGTAACCTTGAATTTAAGCTTCCTTCAAAAAATGATCAATTTAGAGATATGCTCTTGCAATCTGATTCATGCAGGTGGATCTTTATGTCCCACAGAATGTTTTGAAGTTAATAGACCTCTACATAGGTGCAGGGCTTCTCAGAATGTAAGATCTAGAATATTATTTTTAAACACAAGTGACCTATGTAATTTTAATCAGAGTAGTTACAAGGGACTGACACTATATATATATATTTTTAAATCAACCCATGTATCACCTAAGCATTGTCTGCATACTGCCAGAGATACATATGCCACAGTGTGAGAACTGCAGTACTATGCTATCCACAGTGGATGTCCCACTGACAAATGATTTAAATATAGTCTGATTATGGCCCTTACTTGTAACTAAACCTGGCATTATTGAACATAATGTTGAGTTCAGAATTTCTCAGTGAGAAAAAATAATGCTGGGCACTTTTAGGACCACTATTATTTCGATGTAGGTTTGGCCATTTGTGCTTCAATTGGCCAGTTTCAAAGTATTACTGCAGAGAACCTATTAAAATTAAACTGCCATTGCACACCTATATAATTGGGAAAAAATGCCCATTGAATTATAACAGTAGGCTTCAGACTCAATATCCCACTTCAATTGTTTCAGGTAAGATAGCTCTGCATTGCACATTTTTTAAAAGTACCTTAAGAGCGAAAGTTCCTTTTTAAAGAAAAAAGGAATGCTTGGATTCTTCAGAATGTGAATCTTTCTCTGTCACGAGGACCTAGATAAATACATCAAGCAGACCATGAGTTTGACATCCCATCTCTGCAGGGTAAAATCATTCTCTTGAGTTAAAACATCTGATTCTAGCTCATGCCTTGAAGTAATAATTCAATGGTCAATTCTCCTTTTCTTCTCCTTATCTAGGAAACACTGACAGTACTTAAAACACGCCCCATGATGGCACCATAAAGATCTGGAACACTGCTTCCCTTGATGTGAGGCAGAAAGCTTGGTGTCAGTGTAGCAATATATGGAAATTAATATGTTCAACCACATGTGGGATCCTCAGCAATATGAACAGTTATCATATAGCCTCCTAATGCCTGACCTTAAACAGTTCTTGACAATACTGTCAAGTTGACTATTAAGAGGAGCTGGACAGAACAGCTCACAACAATATGCTTAATACGTGCTGTCTATTCCTTCTGCAAAATTATTTAATTTCATTCAAGAGGATTAAACTCCTAATTTATTTCTTTAGAAAATTCACAAACACATAACTAATATTCAGAATCTCTTTAAAATGACTTGTTATAAACAATGCTCTAGAAAAAATTACCTCAGGATAAATTACTACTATTAAAAATTTTGTAAAGTGTTTCATCCATCTATTTAAAATACATATATTCTTCCGTGCTCTAATTCTGTCCTCCCTCTCCCTTAAATGGAAGGATTTTCTCTCTCTGCATCCATTAGAATCACTGAAGATGAGGGTTGGAAGTGACTTCAGGTGGTCATCTAGTCCAACCCCCGGCTCAAAGCAGGACCAACCCCAGCTAATCATCCCTGCCAGGGCTTTGTCAAGCCAGGTCTTAAAAACTTCTAAGGATAGAGATTCCACCACCTCCCCAGGTAAACCATTGCAGTGCTTAATATCTAACCTAGATATCTCCCATTGCAACTTGAGACCATTGTTCCTTGTTCTGTCATCTGCCAACACTGAGAACAGCCCAGCTCCATCCTCTTTGGAACTCCTCTTCAAACAGTTGAAGCCTGCTATCAAATCCCCCCTCGCTCTTCTCTTCTGCTGACTGAATAAGCCCAGTTCCTTCAGCCTCTCCTCATAAGTCATGTGCCCCAGCCCCTTAAACATTTCTGTTGCTCTCCGTTGGACTCTCTCCAATTTGTCCACATTCTTTCTGTAGTGGGGGCCCAAAGATGGATGCAATACTCCAGTGCCCAATAGAGGAGAATAATCTTCTTCCCTCAATCTGCTGGCAATGCTCCTACTAATGGAGCCAAATATGTCGTTAGCCTTCTTGGCAACAGGGGAACGCTGCTGACTCATATCCAGCTTCTCGTCCACTAGAATCCCCAGTTTTCTGCAGAACTGCTGCTTAGCTGAGTTGGTCCCCAGCCCAAAGCAGTGAATGGGATTTTTCCATCCTGAGTGCAAGACTCTGCACTTGTCCTTGTTGAACCTCATCAGATTTCTTTTGGCCCAATCCTTCAATGTGTCCAGATCACTCTGCACCCTATTCCTACCCTCCAGCATAGAAACCTCTCCCCCCATCTTAGTGTTATCTGGGAACTTGCTGAGGGTGCACTCCATCTCATTATCCCAATCATTAAAACTGGCCCAAGGATCGACCCCTGGAGCACTCTGCTCGATACCAGCTGCCAAGTAGACATTTGTTGATAACTATCCATTGAGCCCGACGATCTAGTCAGCTTTCTATCCCCTTATAGTCCATTTATCCAATCCATACTTTTTTAACTTGCTGGCAAGAATATGGGGGGGACTTTATCAAAAGTTTTGCTAAAGTCAAGGTATATCATGGCCATTGCTTTCCCTATATCCACAGAGCCAGTTATCTCATCATAGAAGGCAATCAGATTGGTCAGGCATGACTTGCCCTTGGTGAATCTATGTTGACTGTTCTAGATCACCTTTATTTATGTTCAGATTTTTTTGAAGGTCAACCAAAGCTTTCAGGTCTTTACAATAATCACTACTAGAGACCATTTTGAATTCTGTTGTGACGAACAAGTCTTCACAGCCACTTTAGGAAATGTAAAATGCAAAAATTTTGCTGGTAAAATCCAAGGAGTGTCTTCCAACCCACCCCAGTGAAGCAAATGGGTTAATGCTTCAATAATATCTTTGTATAAGAAGGCAGCCCCCTTTACTTTAAGATGTGATTTTTCTTCTCAGTTACACTGATTAGATCAGGGATTGACAACCTTTGGCACGTGGCCCGCCTGGCTCCCACTGGCCGTGGCCAAGGTGGGAAGTAGTGGCAAGCACATCCCTCGGCCCATGCCACTTCCCACTGCCCCTATTGGCCTGAAGTGGCAAACTGTGGCCAGTGGGAGCCACGATGAGCCAAACCTGCAGATGCAGCAGGTAAACAAACTGCCCCCCCCAGGATGCTTACCCTGGTGGGCCACGTGCCAAAGGTTGCCAATCCCTGGATTAGATATTAATGTAATTCTAATGACTGCAATAAGGCAGTCCAGATTTAACCCAATCAAAGAGAGAAGAGGCTAAGCGCCTCCCTATCTGGTTATGGAAAGGCACTAATTCCTTCACAGTTGAGATTTAGGCTGCCTTCCCATTTTATTGGACGAGGTGAGTGAGGTAATACCTTTTATTGAACCAGTTTCTGTTAGAGAAAGAAGCTTCTGAGCAGGGCTGCCCAGGGGGGAGGGAGGGGTGGCAGGTGGGGCAATTTGCTCCGGGCCCCACGAGAATATAGTATTCTATAGTATTGCACCTTTTTTTTTTTTCATGGAAGGGCCGAAATTGCTTTGCCCCAGGTCCCCTGAATCCTCTGGGTGGCCCTGCTTCTGAGTTTACACAAAGATCTTCTTCAGATACCGAGAGTTGAAAAAAAAGCTCTGTGGAAGCTCAGAAGCTAGCTTATCAACAAAATTTGGCCCACTAAAGGATATGACCTCACCCACCTTGTCTCTCTAATATCTTAGGCAAAACATGGCTTCAACACTGTTTCCCATTTTCTGTCACTCAGTATTTCTACACAGCTCGGGTAGATGTACACTCACAATCTTTGATTGAGCTAGCACACTAAAAATATCAGAGTAGCGGTGGAGGTGTGGATGTTGGCATGCCTCTGGGTAAGTATTTGGGTGGCTATACTGTGCTGCCATGGCTATACTGTTACTTTTATCATGCTAGCCTGATCAAAGCTAGTGTGTGGATATCTACCCAAGTTGGGAATTACATCTCTAGCTGCAATGTAGATGTACCCTCATTAGGATTCTGACTCCAAACTTTACCATAACTAAACTAATCCACCTGGAACGTTCATATGCCAGATCTTAACGTAAGTGAAGGTTTTTTTGTCCTGAATGGTTTGGCAAAAATTGAACAACTCATTTGAATTAAATGAATTCAGAGGATTCAAAAATAAAGGACCTTCCCTTTTGAAATAGTTCCCTGACTGGCTCCTCAGAATTACAAAATGGCTTGGTCAAAAAAAGCTATATTTGTTTTAGTCTTCTTGTGCTTTTTTCTTTAAACTAATTTTGAAATCTGGATAGAATTACTATATAACTAATTGGAAATTTTTCAAAATATTTTGATTAAAACAAAACAAAAATGCATTGTCCCACCAAAAATATTTTCTTACCAACTGTAATTTTTTTTCTCACATTGTTCATGTGCCCAATAAAGGCTGCATGGTAGATGTACGTGTTTAAAACATACTTCAGACTGAAGCACACTTAACAGGAAGAATAATGTTTTAAGTTGATCGTGCTTATTCAGTAACTCATTAAAAAACTGTTTGGGTAACATAAAGGTATTAGTAGTCGATTACTTATAGGTGAAGTCAGGGAAGCACTTGAAAACTGGCTAAGATCTGGTTAATAGCTAAGAAATATTAATTACCATTCTGCTGGAACAATGGACAACTGTGGTGAGACCAGAGAGAGGATAATTTATTTTAATAAAGTCGGGAAAGGTTTTTTCTTTTCCTCTTCAAGCTATTGTAACCCTATCACAGAGCTATGATACTTTAGATAACTTTCAAATTTAAATTTGAGTTTCCAGAAGAAACGTTTGCTATATTTGATTTTCATCAACCTTTTATTTATGGTACCTTCACTGAGCTGTATGAAATGCACTGTCAGGAAGATTAGTTTTATTTAGTATCAGTGGATCTTCTGAGAAGAATGTGAATTATTAAGAGGCTGAGAAAAATGCTGATCAGGCAAGTCTCTCAGTTTTACCTGCCGCAATGTGCTCTCCAAATTCACAATCTGGTTTTTCCTTCCACTAAGCTCAGAATAAAAATCATCTTCTGATCTTAAATCCTTTTAACTATTTTTTTTTCTGAATTACATTTATTGTAATAGCACCACACACAACAAAGTACATTATTATTATAGGATCACTCATCACTAACAGGTATTGGATGATATCTGAATAGTATCACAGTACAATAAGGAGGGGCAAGGGAGTTCTAACCTACATACACCTCTAAAAAAAGTTTTTTTTGTTTTTTTTTTAATTAACCTACAGCTTCCATCAAAGGACCAGAACAATTTGTGAATGTTCATGTATTTGGATGCAGCATCTTATTTCCTCTCATTTAGTACATAATTTAGGCCCTTATCAATGAAGTTGGTAAATATGAGTACTAGTTATATGCTAGAATTTCCACTCTGAAAATATTTGTGCATCTGTGTAATACTCAAGGCGAGCTACTGCATATTTCAACCACAATTAAACTGAGATCTGACATTTAAAATTTTCATGTAGCTGCAACGAGTTCCCAGCTCCCCACTTAGAAAGGAACAATCAGTTTCACACATACGGAACGGGAAGAGACTGTCTAGGAAGGAGTATGGCAGAAAGAGATCTAGGGGTCATAGTGGACCACAAGCTAAATATGAGTCAACAGTGTGATACTGTTGCAAAAAAAAGCAAATGTGATTCTGGGATGCATTAACAGGTGTGTTGTAAACAAGACACAAAAAGTTATTCTTCCGCTCTACTCTGCGCTGGTTAGGCCTCAACTGGAGTATTGTGTCCAGTTCTGGGCACCGCATTTCAAGCAAGATGTGGAGAAATTGGAGAGGGTCCAGAGAAGAGCAACAAGAATGATTAAAGGTCTTAGAAACATGACCTATGAAGGAGCTGAAAGAAATTGGGTTTATTTAGTTTGGAAAAGAGAAGACTGAGAGGGGACATGATAGCAGTTTTCAAGTATCTAAAAGGGTGTCATCGGGAGGAGGGAGAAAACTTGTTCACCTTAGCTCTAATGATAGAACAAGAAGCAATGGGCTTAAACTGCAGCAAGGGAGATTTAGGTTGGACATTAGGAAAAAGTTCCTAACTGTCAGGGTAGTTAACACCTGGAATAAATTGCCTAGGGAGGTTGTGGAATTCCATCTCTGCAGATATTTAAGAGTAGGTTAGATAAATGTCTATCAGGGATGGTCTAGACAGTATTTGGTCCTGCCATGAGGGCAAGACTGGACTTGATGACCTCTCGAGGTCCCTTCCAGTCCTAGAGTCTATGAGTCTATAATCAAAAACAGAGAGGAAAATTCACCTTCCTCCCTCCTTCTCTCTCCCCCCGCCCAGACTCTCCCTGAGAGAACAGTAATCCTAACACAGAAAGAAATTAACCTCTCTCTCCCCCCTTCCCTCCTTTCTCCCACCAAGTTCATGGTGAATCCAGACCCAGTCCCCTGGGGTCTCACCAGAATAAAAAACGATCAGGTTCTTAAACAAGAAAAGCTTTTAATTAAAGAAAGAAAACAGTAAAAATTATCTTTGTAAATTTAAATGGATTAGGTACAGGGTTTTTCAGCTATAGACACTGGGAATACCCTCCCAGCCTAAGTATACAAGTACAAATTAAAATACTTTCAGCAAAATACAAATCTGAACTCCTTCCAGCCAAATACACAATTAAACTCCTCCCAGCCAAATACACATTTGCAAATAAAGAAAACAAACATAAGCCTAACTCACCTGATCTACCTAGTACTTAATATTCTGAGCATATAAGAACCTGTATCAGGGAGATTGGAGAGAACCTGGTTGACGTCTGGTCCCTCTGGTCCCCAGAGTGAACAACTACCCAAATTCTACAGCACACACAAAAACTTCCCTCCCTCAAGATTTGAAAGTATCCTGTCCCCTGATTGGTCCTCCGGTCAGGTGACAGCCAGGCTTACTGAACTTGTTAACCCTTTACAGTCAAAAAAGATATAAAGTACTTCTGTTCTATTAACTGCTACTATCTGTTTATGACAGATGCCCAGTACTGAAAATACAGCCATCAGATCCCCTCCACTCATGCCAGGCATAAGTCTGAATATAAAGGTTTCTCCTCTCCCTTGTTAAATTTGCTACAAGAGACATTAATGGGCTCAACAGATAGAAGCCTCATTCAGTCCTCCTTGCCAGAGGATGTGTGATTGGGATAAAAGCTCTTGCAAAAAATGAGATTTTAAAATGGTAGTAATTTTAACCAGATAAGCATACTAGTGGTCCTACTCTCTTGTCTGTTCCATTCATTACTAATCTGCCAGGACAGACGTGACTCATCTTCTCTGCAATGGTATGTTTATTAATTTTGTAGAAAAGATCAAATAGTTTGAGTTTGATATCTTGCTCTCATGTTTTAATTTTAGTGGTATTAGCAATTCTATAAATCCTACAACAAAGAGTCATTCATGGGGTGCTCATTTATAGTGTATTTACTCAGAATGCTCCTTTAATTAATGGCCAGTTCACAGAGATATTTAGTTTAATTCATAAAATAAAACCCTATTCTTTGGATAAGCTTCTTTTATACAGAATTCTCTCCCCCTGCCCCCACATTTTTGCAAACAAAGAATGTGATGGATCTCTCACCCTTCTCAAGCCATATCCTTGGTCTCTGCTTAGCCCTCTTGCACTAACAGAATGGCACAGGCACCTTAATTACCCTCAGAAAAGCTGCTGAGAATTCCTAAATTGTGGGGAAATCCTGGGATCCTCCTCTCCCCCACAGTGTCAGGGGTGTATTGGGTATAATAAGCCGCATTGTGGGGTACAGTGGAACAGTTCTGTAGCCAAGATTAGATGTGTCTGCCCCTCACTGCAACTCAGCCGAGCCAAGTGGGAGCCTAAGACAGACTGAGGACTCTGCCTTTCTTGTGGTCAACTTGTGCAAGTTCCTCCACTGTGCTGTAACAACACACTTCTACCAGCAGGGGTTTCCCAGAAGCAGCAATAGTAAGAAGAGCTCCTGTTAGAATGGCTCCATGCTTCCAAAGGAACTGGAGAGGGCAGGAGGCAGGGGACAATCTGGAGGTACAGGGTCCCCCCAAATGGTTTCCTCTGAGTTTCAGATGACTCCTTCAAGATCAGCACAGATCTCAAGAAATCCACAGATTTTGAGAGTTGAACCCAATGACACTTCTTATCAGGGGAACCTCATCTCCTTCCTCCTCACTACCAATGAAAGTGAGTGCTAAAACTGATCAGAAAATGTCCATTGCATCCATTCCCATGGAAAAAAAATGACTTTTCAGTGAAAAATTGAAAGCTGGTTATTTTTGTCCAAAAATGATTTTTTTTTTTAATTCAGAAAGGCCACTGGGGTGTTTCACGGGAATTGTATGTCAGATGCCCACATTCTCCTCTGTAGAGTGGGTTTCCTGGCCACACAACATCTTTCATTTTGCCCCTACATCTCTCCTCTTGTCCCTAGCCACAATGCATCATGGGAATTGTAGTCCAGCCAGAAAACCCAACACAAAGAATAGATGGGACATGAGGTACAACTTCAACTACAACTACAACTTCCACAAGGAATCATGGTGATATTTCCAAAGGAATATCTTTCAGTTTTCGCTGAAATATTTAAGGTTGTAGCTGCCAAACAAATTTTTTTCAGTTTCTGGGCATTTTCTTTTGCTATGAAAAGTTGAATTCCCCCCTCCCACAAGAGATTTTGTTTAGTCAAACCCCTAATTTTCCATAAACAAATACTTTCACTAGTACTTTTTTGACCAGTCCTAGTGTGTCCACATTATACATATTAGGCTGAATCTCAGGGAGTTTAAAAATATACTATATAAATTATTCCCATACAGGTGGACACGAAGCACAGAATTAGAAAAGTTTGACCAAAGAAGGATTGGCAACCTTTGGCATGTCGCTTGCCTGAGTAAGCCCCCTGATGGGCCAGGGCAGTTTATTTGCCTGCCGCATCTGCAGGTTCGGCTGATCACGGCTCCCACTGGCCACGGTTCACAGTCTCAGGCGAATGGGGGCTGCAGGAAGCAGCGGCCAGCACACCCCTTGGCCCGTGCCGCTTCTTGCCTCCCCCATTGGCCTGGAGTGGTGAACCACGGCCAGTGGGAGCTGCGATCGGCTGAACCTGCAGATGCAACAGGTAAATAACCGTCCCGGCCCACCAGGGTGCTTACCCTAGCGAGCCATGTGCCAAAGTTGCTGATCCCTGGACTAAAGCATCACACACTCCATTTTGGTTTCACAAACACGTCTTTTTAGGCAAGTGAGGAAGGGGTCTGTAGGCTGTAAGCATGCTGACAGAGAGAGATGCTGTGACAGATTAGGCTGCAGAAGGCAGTCTATTTAACTCAGCCAGCAATGTGATTAACTGGGCTGAGGGGTACTGTTACAAACTGGCAAGGAAAAATTAAAGTGGATATGAGGCCCATGCACATAGGCCTTTTGTAATTTTAACCCTTGGGTCTTCATGCCATGTACCTTTGGGTGAAGGAATAACAATCCATTGTTTTGAGAAATCTGTTTCTGTGTTATTGAAATCTTATTGTGTTAGTGGCTCTGGGATGAACAGGGTTTACAAGATCCAAACCTGGTTTTGCCAGTCTGGTGGTAAATAGTCAGGGGGCCTGCAGCCCAGAGATTCAGTCGTGGTAGGATTATGTGATTCCAGAGTGAAGTATACTTGAAATGGACCAAATGAAGACTAAAGCACAGCACCCCCTGTAACCATGACCCTGGACGTGTATTATTATGCTCTTTGAACAACTGTATGTTGTTCACTATGGTGTTTATGCTATAAACTAATTCCTAAGTATCGTTGACTCATATTCCTAAACATGCTGAGTTAAAAACTTTTGCAGACAGAGAAGAAACTACAATTTCCACATCAGGTACAAGATACCTCACTTTGCGTGCTACTGCTTATTTATTAGATATAATGTAACTACGGAGGTTATAACCATTTTGCACCAAAAACATTATTTATAAAGAGAGATTTCTGAATAATTTGTTCTGCATGCTACAGCAGTGGATATGTAAAGGCAACAAATATTTAAGCTCTCTGTGTTTGCTAACATGGTGCAGAAATAAGCTGTCATATTTAATCAGAGACATTAGCATGGAAGATGTGCTGGTAAAGCTGAATTTAAGAAACAATGCTAGTAGCCAGATGGGGTCAGGTTGACATACATTTTTAAGTCTGATTTACTGAGCATATGATTTATGTCTATTCTGTTTAAATCAATAAGGACAAATATTGTTTATTAAACCTGACAGAAAACAACAGAAAAGGTTTCACTATGCAATGCTATTTACTGATGCACTATATAGTCTGAAAGTGTAGTTTAACTAGGGCTGTTTCACACAAATGCTTTTTTAAAAAAACCTGGAAGTGGATTGTAGATTTCTTTAAATGCAAATGGTAAAAAAACAAAACAAAAAAACCAATTATGGCTTGACCTTGTGTTCACTAAAGTCAATGAGAAAACTCCCATTGACTTCAGTGGTTCAGGATAAGGCATTTAGTGCCAGTGTTAAGTTCCTATGTAAGAGGATTTAAAACGGATGAGCTTCAACTAAGACTTCGAGAGAATTCACTCTGTTTTCCTTTTGGTTTTTGTGTATCTTGCATTGTTCCTGGCCTCTTCAGTTTTCATGCTGAGATTTTATTCTCACCCTGGGTAGTTTAGAAATTTCTAAATTATTGTGACCATGGGGGGAGGTGTTAATTTTAAATTCATGTGGCTCACAAGTTCCAATCATTATGGAGCTTCAGGCAATCATTTCATTGACTGAGGTCTGCTTTCATTGTTCTGCCTTACTTTCAGTTAAACTTCATGCACCTAAAAAATTCCATTTAAATACAAATTGTTTAAAATAGATTTTTAAACAACAGCATGTTTTATAGCTGATTTCTTAAAGCAGTTATCTGTGTTTCCAGAGAGAGTTTTGATTTCTGCCTAATTCCACAATTGTAAATTAAGATTAAAAATTTAAAATATTTTCTAAAGGGATTTTGGAGAATCAGATCTCTAATAAAAATTCTTCTCTCTTTATAACTTGTTAATATTTCTGTGAGAAATGTTCCTACTCTGTTAAAAATGAAAAGGGAAAAATAATCTATTTAAGAAAATCCTTGAGTTCAGCTGCAATTCTTAGCTAAAATGAAACATTTTTCAAGTGGCATATTGGGAAAGAACATTTGTATTAGTTTAAGCAATGAAAAAAATGAAACATAGAAAGGTCTACGAACATTAGGTCTACAAATGGCAGGTAGTTCAGCAAGGACCCTGAGAATGGCTAATTTAACATTTTTTTAAAAAAGCAGAAATGGACAGAGTATAAAGAAATATACAAAGAATTACAGCAAACAACTTCAGAAGTGGTTGGGTCTAGGGACTTTCCACACACATCCTGGGCTAGCTGGGCACTGGAATTAATCTGGTGTAATTTACAACATGCTGGCAATAGCTCCAATTGAATATTAGAGCATCCAGGGATGGTCAAGATATAGCGATGCCTAAGGGCATCCATATATAGGCCTTGTTTCAGGAAAGTATTCTTGACCACTTAAGCAAGCACAGGACTTAATGGAGTGTTTAAAACTAAGCACATGTTTAATTTATTTCCTTAGGCACCTAAATAAGTGGCCTGATTTTCAAAGATGCTGAGTCCCCTGGAAGTTTCTTAATGGATCCCTGCTTGGCTGAAAAGATGCTTCTGGACAGAGCAGAATCAGAGCCCACATGTGTAGATATATGTAATTCAATTAGCAGACAGCAGTAATGAATTTGGAAGAAAAGAAAAATGTCAATGTTAGGGTCAAGTATATTGTAAAACAAAACGTTGCAAAGAGCAGATCAGCCAATTTATTGTCCTGAGCCATGCTCTTTACTCAGTAAAAACAGCTGAGCAAGTAAGGGAGAACAGCAGTTGGTGCTGATGAAGTATGTTGGTGTGAAGAGCCAAGGAAGCAGAAGTGAGTCAATAAGCATCTAAGAGTTCAGATTTCTGTGAACACAGAAAACAAGCAAGTAGCTAAACAAATCCAAAATACAGTTAGTATGTGAAGCCACAGTCACTTCAGTGACCATGGCTAACATGCACAGCTGCTCCTTCTCATAGTGGAATGCTCCATTGGGGCTTCAGTTTAATATGTACTCATGACTACACTACAGTCACTACTATATTATAAAGTATTGTCCTAAATATTTATAACTGAACTTGTTTAACACTTGTTAAAATAAATGATGCTATGCACTTGTTGTGAGGCAATGTCCTTGATTTTTTATCAGGTTTCATTTATTCATTAATTCACCCCATTTGTAAGTTTGCACTGTCTCCCCCCATTGTTAATGCATTATACAAAGGCTCTAATATACTCTGAAGAGCCTTTATTTATAAATAAAACAAGTTTTAAAAGTTTTAATTCATGCATAATCTACTATTTTAGGCCTATTCATAAAAATATATATTTTTCATCATACAAGTCAGATGGAGAATTCCACTTTTCTTTATTAAATGGTAGGAAATGTCTTGGCAGGTGACTCTTAATTATTTTGCATTAATTAACAGTTACATCACTAATGCTAAATACTGTATCCTGAAAAAACATGCTCAGCATATCAGAAAGCACAGTTATGACAATATGATCAATCATTGCCCACTTTTTATTCTGGCAAGTAATGGACACACAAAGAAATAGACATTTATTTTATTTTTACTTGTCTGGATCACATATCAATAGCAAAGAATGCAAAGGAAATTAAATTTAGTCTTGGTAAAAACAATTTCTGTCTCCTGAAAAAGAAAGAATGTTTCTTCTATTTTTGAAAAAAATCAACGTGTGACTCCTCTGGACTCCCAGATTCCATCTCGCAGAGATTAGAGATTTTACAGAAAAATATTATTTGTATATAAATGTTCTATTTAATTTCCCAGGACGACTTGAGTAAAACAATTGTGGAGTCACTGTAAAATACAGAAATTGCATCAAGACTTTTCTTCTAATATGTAATATGTAAATTCTATGCATAATATATAAAATCACCTCTTTGGGGGAGGGTTAGAAAGAGGTATGGAAAGAAGAATGATATTGCCTTAAGCATCTCATCAACCACGTGAGTAAACACATAGTCATAGAATCTGAAAATAATACATGACAATCAGGGAAAGCTGGCTGGGATGGTGCAACACAGCTAATGGTGTATAGGGGAAGTCACTATAGGATATCTGTTCATAAGATTGATTGAGATCACAGAACTGATAATGCGTTTTTGGGGAACTACTGGCTGATCATCATTGGTAGGTATATGAACCTACCAATGTAGGCCAGTGGCAGCTACTGCCCAAAACACCTGGTAGAGTTCCGGGTAGTTCTCTCTCCTCCCCCTCCTGAGTTGACCATATTTTCAAAGTGAAAAACTGAAACTCTGAAGTCAGGAGGTCACGGGAACATATTTTGTTGAGTGATAAGGGAGGTTGGTAGGGAAATGGGAAGAAAAAGTATGCCTCTTCCCTCGCCTAGCCCTCAAACCCTTTCTATGATAAAAAAGCATGGCTATGTCACAATGACGAGCATGGTAGAAGAACACAATGGGATTTCCCCCACTTACTTTGCCTTTTTTACTCACCAGAAAGTCAAAGTTTTCATTAAATAAATAAAAGCTTGTATTCCCTGCTCTGTGCATCATATGTACTGCAGGGCCAGAAGTCCCCAAGTGCAGATAATTATACTGCAGCCACAAGGAACTGGAGCAGCTCAAGCCCCCTGTGGCTGCAGAGTCTCCAGTGGCAGCAGATAGTGCTGCACTATATAGTACATTAACCTCACCATGCAATTGAGACATTATTGGCGGGATTAGCCCAATTAGCCTTTTCTGACTAGCAGCCCTTGACATAACTATTTATATGACTCTCATTACTCTAGTGTCTGAGTGCCTAGAATAGCTTTCAACTGACCTATAAAATACGCTTTAAGAGCATTTTTCACTGTGTGCCATAATCTCCATTACTACTTGTGTAAATGATCATAACAAATATTTAATCTGGTAAAGTTAGCCTCCAACTGCTCTGAGAATATGCAGAAGATGATAATTTTCTCAAATGTATTATTTATGCATTTTTATTTGATTAATAGTTTTTCAATTGTTTATTCTATGGGCTGATTGTAAGGATCTGGCATCCATGCTCTGTTGCTTAGTTTTGACTGGTCAGGCAAATTGCATGGTATTTTTCTTTTTCCCTGATTGGATGTGCATGGAAGAAATCCTGATACAAATATCTGCATGTGTGAATTTAAAATTTGGTTTCCACAAACACTCAGGTATACAATCTGAAATTTACTCTCTGAAATTTTTTGCAAATAAGACCTTATTACCCTATTACTTGCAAACAAAGGGGCACAAGCAAGGCTGAAGTGAATTATTTAAGCCAGTTTAAATAATAATTGCAGGGAACATTTTGCATTGTTTGTCCAGCTCAGATGCTCATCCCTCAAATGAAAGGTTAGCTGTTACAAGACCAGCTAGACACAGGGAAGAAAATGGGATAAGTGAAAAACTACCAGTTCCTCCTGAAGTCCAAGTGGGATGGCTTGTGTCTCACTAGCAATGGAAGTGTATATACTGCTGAATGTGCACTGAAAGGTATGTGATTGCCATATAAAACAGTGGTACTCACCCTTTTCCATATTGAGATGCACCTTATTCCCTTACTGGGAATCCTCCTCCCATCTAGCCGGGATACATTCTCCTCTCCTTCCTCCACTTAGCAATACATGAAGGACAGAGTGGTAATGAGTCCTTTATAGATTACGAATCTCAAGTGGAAAACCCATAACCAAATACATATTATGAACTTTTTGACTCAATTTTTCATTTCTGTCATCAGTGTTAGCACTGTTTATTAAACATGTAATTTTTTTTTAAATAAGGGAAATATTTATGGAAATACTAGGCAAACTCTACAACATATTGTAAAATATACTATTCATTAAATTAATAAATGTTGTTTGCATAGTATTGTCATATTCAGCATATGACATTTACACATTTACAATAATTATTATATAAATATTAACTGAACAGATGTTTTTGCTTATGGTGCGCAATTTCAGCAGTGCTGCAATACTGATTACAAATTACCTGCTTTCAGAATGTAATCAGAAAAATAGAAATCCCTATCATTAAAACAACAAAAAGAAGCAGATATAACACCTTCAGTTTTGTGGAGGTTTTGTCACATGCTCAGCAAATATTTTATTGAATTTTAAAATTAGAGATTTACTAAGCTAAATATATCTATCCATCCCTCCTCCCATGTAAGAAAGCAATAAATTATGGAGACACTTATGGAAGTTATAACAGATAGATGGAACGCTGCTCTTGCATGGAGCCATACTGACTTCTGTGCAGGCACAGCATTCCACCCATGTACTGTCAACTGCAGATTCAAGGTCTATCCTATCCATTCTTTCGAAACATCACGTGTGGAATCCTATGCCCATTGAAAGCAATGACAAATCTCCCATTGACTTCAACAGGCCCAGGATTTCAACCCAAATATGGATACTATTTGGGTCAAATAGCTGTTTGGAATTTTCATAGCCTCAACATCGTTCTGTGTTGAGAGCATCCTGATCCAAAATAGCTGCATGAATAGCCTTAAAGTAAAATGCTCTACAGTCTGATAAGAGAAACTAAAATTAGCACAATGCTCTTTGACATCTGAAAGCAGAGAATTGTCTTCTAACAGCCTTACTGCACACTGGTAATGGGGGAAAAATCCCTTATTCATACCAAAATAGCTCAATTACTGTGGGATGGCATGAATTTTTATTCACCATAACTTCTCTACACCCATTCCCTCAGTAATGCTGCGATGAGAACACGGAAAATCTTAGCAAACTGCATCTTGTGAGGAAACATGTCATACCTTTGAACCCCATCAATTACTCTGTCTCTGCTACTGTCGATGATGAGAGCATGAGTTCTTAAACAGAACTGACTTTCATTACATTATTTATTGTCTTTTTTTAATATTAGTCTTTCTGCTTTTCCAGAGGCAGTAGACTGTCCTTTTGGCTTCCACTGTGGTAGGAAAAACAGTCCTTAAAATGCAAGCAGAAATAGTGCTGATTGATCTTCCCTCCAGTATCTGTGAGGTTAATGAAAAATGGCTTTAGGGAACATAAAAGCAGCAGAGAATCCTGTGGCACCTTATAGACTAACAGACGTTTTGGAGCATGAGCTTTCGTGGGTGAATACCCACTTCGTCAGGTGCAACTGTTAGTCTATAAGGTGCCACAGGATTCTCTGCTGCTTTTACAGATCCAGACTAACACGGCTACCCCTCTGATACTTTAGGGAACATGACAGTGATGAAACCAGATTAATAAAATGTTACAAAAATTCTGTTTTGGAAACAGGAGTTGTATGTTCATCTAGCAATATCTGTTATGATAGCACCTGCAAGCATGGCTTCAGCTAGGGCCCCCTGAGCATTTTCTTATTTTCCAGGATCCATAAGCTTTCTGTAAAAGTTGACCCTAAGCCAAAAATTGTCATTAAATACTAGAAGATTAATTTTATGTTATTAATTTAATTGCATAAAATTAAATACAATGAGGCTTTTTTAAGTTAGCGGAAGTGGGGAATTGTTGTTTTCTTTCTTTCTTTCTTTCAGTACCTAATGAATTAATCACTGGATCTCTCTCCTTGTTAGTTTTCTATGGGATTCAGACAAACTGTCACTGAAGGTAAAATACCAACTCCTCAGCCATCTTGTTTAATGTGAAGTGGATAAGAAGAAAAATAAAATGCTGGCACTAAGTGTACTGGTGTTTTCATTGGTTGATTTGAGGACATGAGTGGAAAAGACAATTTGCTTCACAACCTGCATGAATATGGATGAGTTCTGAAACTGCTGACAATATGTGGGAGCATTGGATTAGCTTTGGGAAGGAAACTTGCACCAGAAGAAAGGCAGAGGAAATTAGTATTTCAACAGTATCCAGCACAATGCACATATGTGTAATCTCAAAAAAAAAAAAAAAAAAAAAAAAAAGAATTACATCTTATATGAATCACTTGTGCAAGTTCTAGGAGATGATAGCTGAAAGGCTTTTTCAACATCTCAAACAAAGATGTCATCATGTGTTTCTCGTATGTGACCATAGGTATGTCCATTGTACTTTGCTTAGCACACATCATAACAATAAGTGAATTTAATAAAATGGTGCCACTTTCATTCAAAACTTCAGAAAAACTAAATTCCAAGCAAAAATGCCCTCTCATGTTCACACATTATGATAAGAAAAATATTCAGTCTCTCAAAATTTAATGAAACACCAAAATGTCACTGGTCCAAAATCTCCTGAGCAGTAATAACTAAAGCGTTTTATCTCATACTCAGAGGTAAAAATTGGGCTCTTAAACTTGTCACTTCACTAGAAATATAATGTTACTTAGAAATACTCTATAATGGTATGGTTGAAAATCATGTTACAGAAATAATTCTATAAAACAGGCTGGCTTTTTAGCTCACAAATTAATAATGTATGTATAGTAATATTGTCCAAAGGCATTCTGTCAAGGTACTCAAAGTGTCTATGGTCAGAGACTCTACAATACTCTTTGCATGGGAAAACTAAGTGAACATTGTTCCAGCTTATTAACAAAATATTCACAGAATTGGACATTTGAATAAAACGCTAAAAACTCAAGCAGTAGTTTGCTGCTGATTCATAAGACAAAAATGAGACATTTACCAATATGGACAATCGATAGTCTAGTATTCACTTCTCTTAGTGGTGAGCCACATACTTTTTCAGTAAGCCCAAGACTAAATGAGAATAAATTTACTGTAGGTATACCAGACACTATTATTAATTTATTAATATTAAATTATTAATTATTAATTTAAATTATTAATTTAAAAAGTAAAAAATAAATGAATCTCTTCTTCATCTCTCATAGGGCTGCCGGGAGTCCGGTTTTCAATCAGAATGCATGGTCAAAAAGGGACCCTGGTAGCTCTGGTCAGCACCACCGACTGGGTCGTTAAAAGTCCCATTGGCGGTGCTGTAGGGCTAAGGCAGGCTCACTACCTGTCCTGGCACTGCACTACACCCTGGAAGTAGCCAGCAGGTCTGTCTCCTAGATGGGATGGGAGGGGCACAGGACTCCACATGCTGCTCCCTGCCCTGAGTGCCAGCTCCACATTCCCATTGGCTGGCAACCACAGCCAATGGGGGCGGGAGGGGGGGTTTGGTTCCTCTGGGTGAGAGCAGCGCATGGCGCCTCCTGGCTCCCCCACCTAGGAGCTAAACCTGCTCCTGGTCTCTTCTGGGGTATAGCACAGAGGCAGGACAGAGACTAGGCTGCTTAACCCCACCTCACCACTGACCGGGAGCTGCCTGAGGTAAATCCATGCACTAACCCTGAGCCCCAAACCTAGCACTGAGGCCCCCCAAACCCATACCTTCTTCCTGTATCCCAAACCCCTCATCCCTGCCTCTGCCCCAGAGTCCGTACCCCCTCTTGCACCCCAACTCCCTGCCTCAACCCACAGCCCCCTCCAAATCCTTCAGCTCCATCCTCCAGCCTGGAGCTCCCTCCTGCACCCCAAAGGCTTCATCCCTGCCCCAGCACAAAGCTCACCCCCCCACACACTCCAACTCCCTGCCCCATCCCAGAGCCCCCTGCTGCATCCTGAACCCCTCATTTCTGGCCCCACCTCAGAGTCCACACTCCCAGTTATAACCATCAACCCCCTCCTACACCCTAAACCTCTGCCCCAGCCCAGTGAAAGTGAGTGAGGGTGGGGAGTGTGAGCCACTGAGGGAGGGGGAATGCAGTGAGTGAGGGGCAGGGCCTTGGGGGAAGGGGTGGGGCTAGGGTGTTCGGTTTTGTGCGGTTAGAAAGTTGACAACTCTACCAGGCAACTTTGTTATCAGAATAACACTGGAGAGGGCTTTTATGATTGACCTTATTTATTTAAATAAATATCTTACTTAAAGAAAACCTCACAAGAATCCTTTAATAATTTTTAATAAACACTAAAACATGTCTCCCACCTGCAGTACAACTCAAAACTTGTTTTATATCTCCCAAAGACCTAAACTTTCTCTAAAGATGAAATATGTGAACAGCTAAGTAACAGCTAATTACTCCATTTCCTCCTGCAAATGAATAATATTTTCCAAAAGTATCCAAAGGCCAATATCACAAATAACCAGAAATGAGATGGGAGAAATAATGTATCTACCCTACATCTTAACTTCATAACTACATGAAAAATACATGGATATGGCTTTTAATTTGTTGAAGTGAAGGGGGAAGAGTAGCTTTTGTGCTGCTGCTACTCACCCTCCCATGCAGGTAAAAAGAAACTGGGCAGAACATTGACTCTGTCCTCTCCTGCTCTCCACTACACAAATCAGAACAGCTGAGCCTGCACAGCAAGAGAACTAATCTGCTGCTGGTCTAGAGCAATAGTCAATTACTTCCTCAGTGGAACAAAATGGGAAGCCCAACAGGAAATTGTCACAATTCCTTTCTTGGCCCAGACCAGATACAAATACACGCTGACCCCTATTATGAGTTGAGAATAAACACTCATTCTAGTCCTAAGAAAGTAATAAAGCAAGATGTAGGCACACAGTAACTGGAAGGTCATTTTTTAATTAAACAATACTAAAGCTGTTGCACAAAGGTCTTGGAATAGCTGTAGTAACTTTAAAAAAATAATCTATATTATAAAAATGACTCAATTAACAACCTTGCAAGAGGGAAATGTTTCAGGGGGAAAATAGAAACAAAATCTTCCATTAGCTGTTCACAAGATGTTTTCAAGGAAGTGGGTCATTAGCATTAGAGCTGTGAAGAAGCCAAAATGTCCTTCCTGGGGAACATGTTGCATTTCCAAAAATGTGGCATTTGGAATCACATTTCCAAGTCCTTCCACATGGGAAGGAAATTAAAATAAATACATTTTGGAAGAACTAAAACTGTACTTTTCAAACAAATCTGGACTGAATGGGAAGCCAAGCCTACAAACTGTGTAGCCCTCTCACCTAGCAGATCAGCAGTCCAGCGAGCCAGCTCACCAGGGAGCCAGTTGCCCTGCTTCTAGGAACCCAGAGAGGAGGGGAACTGAGCTGCCTGCAGATCCAGCTGCCTGAAAAGCTACATGCCCCTGGCTGCCTGGAAGCCCATGAGACAGGCTGCTAGTTACTTCGATGATCCCAGGGAGATTAGAATCCCAATAGCCTGCCAGGCAGGCAGTAAATGGAGCCAGCCAGCCAAGGAGCTGGGCTGCTCAGGATGCCAAGTAGCCAATTAGCTGGGGAGCAAGCCAACAGTAGAGTCGGCCTCCTGCCTACCTGGAAAAAGAATAAGGAGTACTTGTGGCACCTTGGAGACTAACAAAGTATTCCTCATTCTTTTTGCTGATACAGACTAATATGGCTACCACTCCGAAACCTGACTACCTGGTAGCCTATGCAGTCTGAGCAACTTGGCAGCCCCAAAAGCAGGCTACCAGAGATCTTAGTGAGCGTGGCAGCTCACCGGGCAGGCTGCCAGGGGATAGGGAAGACAGAGGAACCTTGAAGCCAGTTAGGCAGTGAACTCACAAAGCTGGGCCAGCCAGGGAGCCTACTCTCCAGCTAGCGGGCCGGTTGGAAGACCTGATGGCATGATGGCCAGCCTGCCTGTCTTCATGGTTTCCATCACAAATTTTGACAGAATCCACACATTCCTGTGGAACCCTTCAATTCTGCTGACTTTCATTTCCTGACAGAAAACTTGTTTCACAGGAAGTTTTTTGATCAGTTCTTGTTAGAGTCCATCAAAATATGCTTACATTTCTATGCACAATTAGTTGATTCACACCAACCCCTGAAACTGCGTCTCCTCCATGCTTCCAGTAATAAATTCTAGATTTTATTTGGATGTACACATATACATTTATATTGCCCCCAACAGTGCAGTATCTGAGCAACTCTCAAGCTTTAAAAAGAGGAATAATTAAGAATCTGTCTCAGTCTTCCTGCTTCCCCAGGTTGTAGGAGAATTAGTTTGATTAGTCCATAAGTTATTTTTTGTTTATTATTGTGTATGAATGGGTATGAAGGAATTGTTGGAGTAAAGCTCAACTGAAGAAATGAGTTTTGCAGAGTGTTCTTAAAAAGGCAAGGTCCACAGTCATTACTGTCACTTGTAAAACTGAGATCTACCATCTAATTCTAGCTCCTGTGAAAATTGTGTGCACTGCATTCATGAGCCTCTATATAGGAAAGTCAAGGAAACAGAAGCTCTTTCTCAAATTGATGGGGGCTTATCTAGGGATTTGACTATCAGAGAAAGACCTTGAATTGGATTCTGTATTTGATAGTGCAGAGATCATGACACTGAGGCATGTGTTCTCTGTTACCTGCATTGCTTAACAGACAGTTTACTACATTTTGTACCAATTAATCAGGTGTGATAAGAAGGGCCAAATGTAAATGGCAATTGATATTTTTTGTGACCATGGCTATTTAAGTATCCATTAATACTAAGAAGTCAAAAAGGACACAGTCTGAAGAGAATTAAATAGAATAGGAATGTGTGGGTAAAATTTGCCCTGATGAGTATTTATTGTTTATTTGCATAAGAAAGAAAGAAATTACCTTAACTTTCAGATCCAAAGCAGAAATTGCACTTAGGAAAAAATAATTTTACTTGTGTATTTCATAAATTTGATCTGAAAACACCTGATACACAAATGTGAAAGCCAACAGTCATGTTGTTACAAACCCACTTTTTAGATTGAAGCCACACCTTGAATGCACAACAGCTACCAAGGCTACAAACCCTTTGCTCTGTGAAGTATTTATTATAAATGAACAAAAACCCAAATTCATTAAACGTTAAATTGACAAAACAATTTTCATCAATTTTTAAAAGAGAAAAAGTAGCATTAAAAATAAACCAGTGCTTAACAAGGAAAGAAAGAAAAGAAAACCCTCTTATAATTTACAAAAGACAGCCAGAAATTTAAAAAAAAAACAGCCTGATCATTGTTTGAGCTTTCTAATCTAATGACTTCACTGTACTTGTCTCTCAAATACCCTATCAAGCTCTCATGTAAACATTAATAACAATTATCAGAGAGGTAGCCATGTTAGTCTGGATCTGTAAAAGCAGCAGAGAATCATGTGGCACCTTATAGAGGTGCCACAGGATTCTCTGCTGCTATTAATAACAATGTTTTTTTTTTTTTTTTAAGACAAAGCTAGAAGTTGCCTTTAATATATTTGGTTACAATATATTTTTTAAAAGTTTTCTAAATAAATGCTAAATTTATATAATATGAGAAAATGGACTAGAATAGACCTGAACAGCTAATTTGGAATCATTGCTGTCTAGTATGTGAAGAAATCTATTTAGTAGCAAAATACCTCTAGACGTGAATGACACAAATCCAAAAGGAACACACTGTTGCTCCATAGGAGATCAATCAGTTTAGTAGAAATATCTGTAGCAGGAATCAATACTACAGATAGATATGCCACACATATTAAGAGGTGGCAGATAAATAGGGGTCTCATACAATCAGTTAACTCCCCCCGCCCCAGCCTCAGAACACTAATTTCCTTGATTATCAGCATGTAAGCTCAAATCTTATAGTTAGGACAAGTTGTGCTCAACATAGTACAGGGTAATGAAGAGGGGTGGTAAACTGTTACTTTGCTGTCCCAAATGACTTCTCAAATGAGTAGTTTTAGTTCATCAACCTTCAGCCATGCTCCCTATACCTATGGCTGGGAGAGAGGTGGTGTGGAGTTGCTAAAGGGAGAAAGGAGCCAACTGGATTGATTGCCTGCTAATTGAGACTGAAAATCTCAGTCTCACTGCAAGCAAAGGTTCTGATCCCGCAAATGCAATGTCTGGGAGCAGTTCGACTGAAATCAGTTGGACTACATTTGTGAGCAAATTTACTCATAAATTTAAGGGTTTGCAAGATTACACCCAAACTTCTTTCAAAGTATATAATAATTGGACACAAAACCCAAAATAACTCCTACGTAACCAAAATTAAGTAACCTCTCTGCGTGAAAATATCTGAAATTTCTGTAATTATTAAAAAGTTAACCTGCAGTATGATAGCATGAACAGTAGAGTGTGAATTGGTGTATCCCCTCTGTTGCATACCTTCCTACTCTGTTGAATTTTCTGCATAGTTTTAAAATATGTCTCATTACGATGCATCACTACCTGTATGTAATTTACTATAGACCCAATTTTCTCTCTACTTCCTTATATAGAAATTGGAGAGACTTCTGATTTCCTCCCCGCCTTGTTTCAGTTTAAAGAGGACACACAAGGTTTATCTATAAATATTATAGTATTAATAAACTATATGTGCAGACTGAGAGAATACTTTATATAGCATGTTATGTTCTTTAAGAACATCACTTTACTGCACATCTTTCAGGAGTTTAAGCTTAGTGCAGAATATTTGGGGGTGGGCAGCTGCTGTCTGGTTTATACATATATTCATAGGAATTCAGTAGTCCCATAATAGTTATGTTCCCAAAACCAAGCGGAGGCAAAGGAAAATAACATCCTGAATTATTGTGCTTAATATTATAAACTTTAATCTATAATAGAATCTAGCTACAGTTCAAGTCAGCAAATTAAAACACTTTAATGCAAACTGAACTGACAATAAATTTGTCTGATAAAGAATGAAAATTAAAATTGCAATCTTGGCAGTAGTTGCATATAATTTGCATATCCATTATTCATTTCCTTAACGTGTTGTTGGATTAAATGCCTAATGCAAAAATTCTTATAAATTCTCTCTCCCTCACAAACACACATGCAGAGCTACCAAGATATGTAGTGTAATGGTAATATTAACATGCCTTAAGTAAAGACGCCTAAATGTCATCACTTTACTATAAAGTTATAATCATTGCAGAAGTCCATAAAATCTTCACAATGCGCAAAAGTATGTGTCATTCAGAGCAATGATCAATTTGATAAATAACTCTTTATAAGAAAAAGGACATCTATGTTGTAATGTTATAAATGAATAGATTCTGAAAATGCTATATTATGCACACAGAAAAAGGTTGTATTTTTTTAAAAGAATGAAGTTATCAAATTGGTTATGTTCTCTGCTGCTTCAGTCCACACCAGATCTTATTTTCATAATATACTAACTAATGCTCCAAGATATAGATCTATATGCAATTATAAATTGTGGCAGCTGGCAGTTGTCGGAGAGAAATAGATAATCCTGGTTCCTTTCTACAAAACCCTAAAATCTATTTTATTTTATTTTTTCAATCAGATTCTGCGTGTCATTTAAAGAAAACAATTTGATAGTATAGGAGTGAAAATCAGTCTGTGACATAAGACATTCCAAATGGAAAAGCATACAACTCCCCTATTTTTGGATATTTTAAGACAACAGAGCTATCCAAGGAAAATCTTCTACATATTCCACAATTTTTAATACATTTATTATTTTTTCCCATCTTTAAAAGTTCTCTTCTGCTCAAAATGAGGGTTCCCTCCCTTTTTCAATGGGATGTGGCTATGTAATGCCTGTTTCATGTACAATTAAAAAATGTTAGTAATGTCTGTGGGTAAATTTTTTTCATTAATCAATTACATAATCCAGATTCTGGCATGACATAGCACCCAGAGTCATGCTGTGAACTGTAGCCATTTTGAGCTGGGATCTCTTCAGATCTCACAGTTACATAAGACAGAGTTTAGCCAATACTTTGAGGAGAGTGGTCATTTTTCTCTTTCCAAAACTGAACATAAACCTGGTGTTACCGAGTACTGTGCTATTGAGGATGTTGGATGAAACCCTGCCCCCCTTGATGTCAGTAGGAGTTTTGCCCCTGACTTAAACAGGGCTAGGATTTTACTAGCTGTCTTTCAGATGACACATTACATTGAGATCCCAATCATTTGGGGTCATAAAGGACCTCTGGAGACTTCTTTTACTGAAAAGCACGTCAGGGTAGCTGCAGAAAATTCTGCTTCTCCGGTGCATGATTTTACTTTTTGCTTTCAAATATTTCTGTGCACTTGGTTTATTTTATTAATATAGTGTTGTAGTCACAGGCCACTGCACATAATACAACAAATACGCATTTTAAATTGACACTCGTCCAAAAAACACAAACAAATTTTAAAACACAAAATAAAAATCACATGATTAGCTAAGAGCAATAGGATGGCAATCCATTTAACAAAAACATTGTCAATACATAGCAAATATTCTAATTTCTGAGCTGATGTGACAAAAGGCATCTGGGCCAGGAACAGAGATAACCATTTATTTCTCGGGTGGGAGTACAAATGACAAAATAATAAGTAGTGTTGTAAGTCTTTAACCTGGCCAGACCTGCATGGACAAAAATGATTTAAGTTTTTCAATACCAGCACATATCCCTCCCAAACTGGCCGCCTGCTTGGTTTGGAAACAGACACCTGTGAAGACTCCCTTTAAAATTCAGTTGTTGAAAATATCTAAATATTTCTCATAACAATAGATAATCTTAAAATGAGAAAGCCAAGGAAACATATTTGTTGTATGAACAGCTCCAATATCCAGATCTCTTCTGTTCTGAGCTTAATGAATGTTTTCATACTTTTTTGGATAGCCTTAACCAAGACAAGCTCCTACAAGAACCAAAGAATGGAGGGCAATGAACGTGTAAAAGCCAAAGGAATTTCAGAGTACGTATCTTGTTGAGTTGATCCTCCAGATGTAAACTCAGAAGGTACTGTTGAGTCATATGCCGAATACAGAGCCAATAATTTTTTATAAAGGCGTTAGGCTTTGGTCAAAATAGCACATTTCACTACCTCTGGCCTCAGTAAAACAGTTGGGGTGTAATTTGGGAGGCTGAGCATTCTGCTTAAAATTGTGTGCCGTGCCAACCCTAACTAGCTAAGAGTGGTACAGAAATTTGGAACTGTAATATGTAGAATTTAGGTACACACTTAGTTGTGAAAACTCTAAGAGCTGGTGTGATTAGATTGACCCTGTGAGACACAACACTGCTTTCATAGAATTTAAGGCTTTATTCTTTACCTTCTCTATGTGTTTATCTCACTTGCCAATATAAGTAAAACATATCTAAATGAGGGGTAATTCTGACCTGTTACCCTTAATGAATACCAATCCATGTATGCATCCAAAGACAATTATTTCAGTTTTCTGACAGTTTATGGGCCGGTATTCCCACTAGCATAAGCAGCTCAAGTCCTTTAACATATGCTTCAAGTCCAAGGAAGTTTGGTACAGCAGAACCAATGTAAAGAAGGACTAACACAAATCTGTACCTAATTTGGGGAGGGAAATATTGCACCCCTCCTAAAGTCACCACAACCTCATTAGTAAAAAATGAAAAAGGAAAGGGGCCAATAAGCAACTCTGATGGACACCTTTTGTGATAGACACAGGGTCAATTAGCTCACCTGGACCACTGTAAAGAGGTATCAAGAGATACAGATCCTAAGGTCTATACCAGCCCTCTCAAGTTTCTTCCAGAGATGTCCTCTGTCAATAGAATCAAGAGCCAATCTCAGATTGACAAAATCGGAACAAAATTTTCCCAGCTTGAAGAAACAGTATTATCAAATGAGATCAGACAAAGTAGTTATCAATGGCAGAGCAGCCATTCCAGAAACCAGTTCATTACTCAGGGAATAAATTGCAATTCTCTGCAAAGTCCTCTTATCTGGTGTATTTTTTTTTTAAAAAAATCACATTTAAGAGACTAATTGGGAGATAATTCCCAGGATAATTTCTGTCATTTTTTATAAAGTGAAACAATAATATCCTTGGCTGTACCAGAGTGGTATTACTAAAAAGTTTTGTTAACACATGGACCCACCAAAAACTTCTGCTGGAAATATGCACAGAGATAAAGATTTGTATACCTTTATCTCTGTAATACTAGATTTCACATTTTATCAGAGTACTACAATTACAGTGGAAGTGCATTATTCATAGATTATAAAACCATAAGAGCTTTGTAATAATCTAGTCAAGTCTAATCTCTTATGTTACACAAGAGACAGGATGTTCCTCAAATATTTCCTGTTTGATTGAGAACATATCTTTTAGAAAAACATCTAATTTCTAATATTGATTTTAAAATTTCCAGTGATAGAGAATCCATCACAGTAGTTGATAAGTTGTTCGAATGGTTAATTACCCTCACTGTTAAGAAATGGGTTCTTTTTTCTAGTCTAAATTTGTCTAGCTTCAACTTCCAGTCATTGGATATTATTATATTTTTGTCTGCTGAACTGAATAGTTCTCTGGCATCATCAATTATCAAATTTCTATTCCTGATATAGGTGATCTTAACCTTCATTTGATGAGATGAATAGATTGAATTCCTTGAGTCTCTAGGCATATTTTCTAACTATATAATCATTCTTGTGACTGAATCCCCTCCAATTTTTTAACATTCCTTTTCAATTGTGGACACTAGGATAGGACACAATATTCTAGTGGCAGGCACACCTGTGACAAACATAGAGGTAATGTAACTTCTCTACTCCTATCTAATATTCCCGTTTATACACCCAAGGGTTGCATTAGCCTTTTTGGTCACAGCATCACACTGGGAGCTCATGTTCAGCTGATTATCTACCATGGACCCCAAGTCATTTTCAAAGTAACTGTTTTCCACGATAGAGTCCCCCTGCTCCTGTAACTACAGCCTGTATTCTCTGTTCCTAGATGTATGACTTTACATTTGGCTATTTTGAAATACATATTGTTTGCTAGCACCCAGTTTACCAAGCTA
The DNA here is from genome assembly GCF_003597395.2 of Chelonoidis abingdonii. NCBI lineage: Eukaryota > Metazoa > Chordata > Testudines > Testudinidae > Chelonoidis > Chelonoidis abingdonii. The sequence continues at coordinate 222,034,550 of NC_133769.1, forward strand.
ACTTATTTGCCAAACTAAGCCACCACTTTGGCAGTGAGCTACCAATCCAAACACACTAGTATGTCTATTGAATGTTACTGTTTTATCTATTCATATATACCCTCTATTCTTTTGTGCGTCCAATCTAAAAAAAGTGGGCAGGAAAAATATTCATAGTTTAAGCACTGAAGTGAGAAGCAAATAAGACAAAAATGTTAAAAAATATGTAAAGAAAGAAAGGCCTATGTTGAATAGTATTTTACTTCATTGGACTACTTACAGTAAAAGGTGTTAGCATGAGTAAGAGTATCAGAATTTGGCATATAATGTTCATTACCCTTAAATATTATTTATTTGAATGTGAACTATTATCTTTGTGATTGATAAAGATTTTCCTCTGTTGAAAAGCTACTGAAGCTATTTCCTAGGTATGGAATGTAATTATTTTTATTGATTAGTGTTTATTGAAGAGAAATTAAGACTAGTGTTCACAGGTATCCTATATCATATTTTATGTTGAAACTTGGTGTAAGGAACACACATGCAATTGAAATCCTAGAAATATACATACAGATTACTTTTCTAAAATCCTTATAAGGTATGCATGATGTATAGGATTTGTGTATTTCCTATGAATATCGGAGGAAATGTAATGGCATCAGCACCTACTAGCATCCTGGCAAGGCACAGGTTGTAGAATATTTTTTCCCATTATAACTGATGAAATGCTTAAACCTAGGGGTATAAATTTCATGCTATATGGCCAATGCCTTTCATTTACCTTCTGCCACTGCTAAAGCTTCCTGAGATGACATTTATCCAGAGAACAGCTCTGAAAGTAGGATGAATAAGATGTGCTCCAGAGGTAAATCTGAAATTCAGTATATGATAATACTATAACAACTGATGTGTGAAGCAGAAGGAATAAGCCAAATACATTATGCAATAGGACAGATCAGCAAAAGGATGTATATGAGACTCCAAAATAACATTATCCTATGTTTAGCAATATACTTGTGGTATTCGTTTTGTTGAATTTTTCATAGTACTCTACGTTGCTGGAATTGAGATCTTTTGTTTCATCCCCACTATGTTATCGTTAGGCTATCGTGATAGATGCTGAATAGTTTGGATAGAACAAATATTGGCACATGTGGTACATTCCATTGTTTATTCTTTTCTGTAATTGCACTGGCCACAAGACTACTATGATAGCTTTGAATGGGGATAGATGGCATAGTATGATCAGAAAGACCTCTATATTCAGTATAACATATAAATAACAATTCAAGATCAGATCAATCATCCATTTACTCAAATGTCCAGTCTCAGATAGTAGCCAGTACCAGATGTTTCACAGGAAGGTAACAAAAACACCCTGCACTGATCAATTATGCAGTAACTTGCTATAGGATAAGTCAATTCTTAGCTGGTTAGTAGATGGCTTACACCATGAATTAGGCTTATGTTCCATCTATTTTTTTTTAAACCCATCTAATGTAACTGTGGATGGTCTCATCATCTATATAAATATCCAATCTTGCTCTGAACCCTTCTATAAGAAGTTGGCTTCTTTGATATCTTGTGGCAGGGAGCTGTGCTGGACAATTACACGTCATTAACCTAAGTCTAAAACTATGCCTTTAGGACATATTGGACAGTTACCAAGTTAGCATTTCCGAGGGAAGTGATGGACAATTAGCTGAAAGCTATTTTGGATGTTTAATGCCTTTAAAAAACATTCAGAACAGAATTTTATATTAATAGAAGAGCAGAGCAAAAACAATATTGTACATATTTAGCCTCTTCTTCAGCTCATGGAATGACTAAATAGTTTGTGATTTCCTTGAATTTACCCAAATTTTCTTTGTCCTGTAACTCTATGGCTTAACTACAGAAATTGCTGTTAATACAGTATTTAATATTCACATCCCTATTCATGACGGGTGAATGGTTTTGTTTCCCACTTGGAAGAGCAAAATTCTTATACTCAGTGGGAGGGACTAAAGCAGACAATCTCAAAGTAGGCTTTGAATCTCTACTGGTAAGTAGCAATTTAGGGAGCGAAAGCAAATAAACAGGCGTTAAAGAGTATTTAAAAATGAACTAAACTTTATCCTTACAGGAACATATAGGTCTTGTCTAAGACATTATTTCTAGAAAAAAAAATAGACTGTCAGCTTTATTGACTAAGTACAGAGTTTACATTCACTTTCCTCTCCTCCTCACAGTTATATAAAGTAACTACATGAAGCCCTCAGATACAGGGACATTTACTATAAAGTTATTTTGGCATGATGAGCTGCAACCTTTCAATAACAGCATGGATCTCTTTGTCTTGCACAATACACTCAGGACTTGTGTACACTTGAGACTTAATTCAGATTATGTTAGGATGTGAATTTAAAATGCAATAGCTATTTCTGATAACTCCACACATAGACAGCCCCTTAGGTTTGAGGATACCAGCTAAGCAATTTGCTGGCAAAAATCTGTAGGCATCTGGAAGCATCTAGTCTTTTCAAGAGGGTTAGATATATTGGATGAAATTTAGGCCACCACGGAGTGAGGGCTTATAGACTCACAAATACAATGTGATTGGGAGCCCAGGGTATTTAGTGTTTGCATTGGTTAGAATTGAGCCAATCATTTAGAGACTACTGGTGGTTAGGCTGCTGGGAGTTCTAAATTTGTCAGTTCAAGATATGGACAGCTTTTGCAGTAAGGTGCATCAGGAATCATTCTAGTGGCTGCTTGAGTGTCCCACTTTGGAATGGTGCAGTATAACAGAACAGTGAATTGGGACATAGCAACTGTGCCTGCAGAGCTTTCACCTTCATTTTTGCTGCCATCTTGTGGCTGCACCAAGTAAATACCAAAAGCAGAACCTTGTTAGTTCTCTGAAGAAGGGAATAAGAGCATGTATCTCCTCAAATGTTAGCTTTCAACGATCCTTTGTCCTTCAGCACTGGTTAGATGTGTACTGTAGGTTAAAGTTTTGGCTGCTTTTATCATTTTACTTTTATCTGGGAAATGTTTTCCTTCTTCTCTTTTGATTGCAATTTGTTTCTGTTATATCCCTAAAATAATAGTTAATGCCATTACAATTATAAAGCTCACACAGAATTAATGTGTGTGAATAAAACTCAAAAGCTTTTAAAATCTAGAAGCCATGAAGTTCTATAAAACATTAAATTATGCATTTCAGAATTCCTCTTGTAATATTTGTTTTCTTTTGTCTGATACATAATGCGCTATCTCACAACAGTCAGGCCAACTGAAAAAAGGAGATCTCTAATGGTAGATAAGGTGGGTATTCTGCAGTATTTTAATCTGTTAATGGTTTTTGAATAAATACTATGCATTACATTTTATATGCTGTATGAACACACACACGCAAATAAATGCCATGGCCTGAAGCTTTTTCATCTTTCAAGAAACACTATATGGATTCCACTATTTCCTCTCCTGTTCCTGACTGCTTTAGAACACACACCTACTGCTGGCTCTCAGTTCCATGATTACCGCACAAAGAGTTAATGTAGAGAGGCACTAAAGGTATAAAGTTCTTATTCAAGTACTATTACATGAAAATAATATATCGATATATATTACTGGCTCAGAAGCATCTTCAGACTATTTACAGGGATATCAATAGTGCACGTTTGTAGCATCTTTGGATCCAAAGTATGTTGGAGTAAATCAGATTCTCTTCTCAGCCCCCATACTCTCTTTTATTTCTTTCCCTAACCTTCTCAATGCTTCCCTGAGAGCACACAGTATGTGGCTGTTCTTTGTGTTCCTACCCTATATAAACTGTAGCTCTCAATTCCAAATATGTTATAAATAATATGAAAGAAAACACCTCAAAAAGACCTATTCTAGCTTTTATTCTACCAGACAGAAGTGATTCTGTAGAAATAATGTTGCCCCTCATACATTTGTACAGCTTTATCACCTTATTCCTCTCCTTTCATTCTTATAGAAACAATACAAATGAAAACAAAAACAAAACAGAAAAATACACAACACAGAAACAAACCACCAATGCTCCAAAATTTAGTTCTTTTATTTGTAAAGTCCTTAGAATCAGCATGCGTCAACTCAACTATCTTGAAATTAGTAGTTTTAGCTATGGTGTTTAATTAACTTATGACAGAGATTCTTTGGCTAGCCAGATATTTCTGTCCTTTGCCCTATGGGTGTGTTAGCTACAAGATGACTCTTTACCTAACAATGTCCAGTAATTATAACTGAGCTGTGAAAAGTTTAAGAGAGAGGTAACAGAGAATAAGTGGTCATGAAGATCATAGGCTTCATATTTGTAGTATTGGGCGTGGCTGAAGGGGATTAAGTAAAATGATAGTGGACATTCTAGAGGACAGCTGAGCAAGTAAGAGGCAGAAGCATCTGACGAGAGCCATACAATCCTGTCTTAGCAGAAGTGCAATATGGTAATTGAGCATATTATCAAAATTTAGGACTCCATTTTCCTAAGGTTGCTGAAGTTAAAGCATGCTGATTCTAATTAATTTTTCTGCCAAAATAAAAGAGAAAAGATGCTTTTGAATTTCCTCATAGAAGAAAAAAAGAAAAATTAGAAAGATAACATGACAAAGGTGTTCACTATGAGAAGCAATACTCTTCTTATAGATTCACATCTACCCCATCAATGTAAAGTCAAAGGAGATTATTCTGAGGAGATGTTTTAAAGTTACAATTCCTGATATTAGCCCTGAAAATATCGCTTACATATACAGTGAACTTGTAACCTCAGCTCTTCTGTTTTTTCAATTGACACATTTTATGAAAAATGGTGCTTTTTTTTTAAGAAACCTATAACTTTTGCCAAAAAAAATGTTTTGAATTTTTCTGGGTTTTCATCAAAACAAAATTTTTGATTTTTTGTTCTTTTTTCCACATTATCCCTATTTTTCATATATTCTATTCTGTTACTTAGTGAATATAATGAATGGTGTCTAGGGATTTATTTAAAAAAAATTATACCAGCCTAACTTTTTTTTCTCAAATTTCCTCAGTGTTGGAGAAAGGTAGAGTAAAAAAAAGAAATAAATAAAAGAAAGGAAAAATGAATCTCTGTAACTCTGCCACTCTAGCATTTCAAAATTTTGAAAAGTTTTGAAAAGAAACATGGCATGAGAGATAACAGATTATTTTTTTTCCTTTTGGCACTCTTAACTTTTCCCAAATTGAGAGTTTTGAAAAGTTAAAGAATTGCAAAAGGGAAAGTGAAATGAAGAAAAAGTGAAAAATTAAAAAGTGGCTGGGGGAGCACCAAATGCTAGGAATTGCTTTTTGTTTTGTGTTTGGTTTTTTTTTGCAGTCAGTGGCAAAAAAAAAAATAGGGGAAGGGAGAGATGAAGAAAAAGTTTGAGAGAAAGAGAGAGGGGGAAACAAAAATTAAGCATTTCAGAACTGATGTTGGCAAAAGAAAAAAAAAAGTAGAAATTGCTTTCATTTCAAACCCAGTGAAACAGAAGTGACTTCATCTTATTTTTTTTTCCAAAATTCTTTCCACTTTCTTTAAACTTTGAATATAATGAAGCAGTTCCTTAGTTGATTAGCCTTAAAGCAGAACTCAAAATGGCCAAAATAAATAAATAAAAAATCTCATGCACTGGAGCTGCACAACAATAAATAAGTTTGGTTCTTATATTTTTTTCATGATTTCAGAAAATATTATATCTTTGATGTTATAAACACTGGTAAATATGAGACTGTACTTCACACTTCTTTATTTCCTGGGCAGTCTCTTAATATGCGACATGCCTCACCATTTTCTCCTTCGTCTGCCCCCAGCCCCCACCATTAGCTCTTCAAATTGGACAGCTTCAAAATTTACAAAAGACCTAGCACAAAACAAAATTTATATTCTCAGCATCATCTGGGAACATTACTTAGAGAAACATTTCCAAAACCACCTGCAGAAGAACATAGGCAAAATGTTTTAGGGCTGTGAATTTGTCATCCATCATTCAGTCTTCTTATTAGATTACTTTTAAAAGCCCTTTGGACAACTATCAAAACTACCAGGATTAACAGTGACCTATCACAGCTATGTTAATAATATAAACCCAGTCTAGGCACTTTCTTCTATATATCACTCTCCAAATAGTTTCAAAACTCACAACAAATTACCCAAGAAATCAATATTATTACTAAAGCTTCCCTACACTTCTTGGTCTCTTTAGTCATGTTAAAATTGTGCCTTCTGCAGACTGCTACGGACTCACCATTTCAAAGGTATGTAAATATGTGTGTGTGTACACACACAAACTGTTGCAAAGGACATTTTCCTTAATCCAAAAGAAACTTCTAAATTGAGCACTAGCTTCATCCCATGAACACTAATGGCTCAAAGAAGAAAATCTATACTCTTAGGTACTATTTGTTAAAAAAAAATTGGAAATTTGTTGAATATATTTTACATAAGGAGGTAAAGCTTGTTAATATTTAGGTTTTAGACTTATCCATTCATGCTATTTGACAACCTGCTTTATTTTACATATTGTGTCCCCAATGAAAAGCACTTAATGCATGCAATTTTAGCACAATTAGTCCCATTTAAATCTGAATGTATCATCAGTATTTGTTTTTTTCTTGCTCTAAGTATTTTTTTAAAAGAACAAACAGTATACTGGACATATGTGAAGGTAAAACAATAAGAACATCTATCCTTTTCTTGTTTGAATAACTTCTCTATGCACAGATTTTTTGATATTAAAAATGTGTAAATGAAGCGAGTTGGAAAAACAAGCAGAAGACAATACATTGTAGTCTACATTATTTCATTTGGTACTTTTTAGCTGAATTTAATCTTTGTACAGTTCTACATATTAAGCGCCTCACACAGAACACAAAGAATCAACGGTGGCCACCTGAGGTTTATGATAAATATCTAATGAGAGAAGCAATCAGGATAAATCATGATGAGTGACCAAGTTATTTATCTTGCCTTCTGTTGACATTCATAATCCAAGGGCAGCTATGGTTTACTATATTTTATGCCACAAAAAGTGTTGTAAGGAAAAGCATGACATTTTTATTATTATTAAATAGAATCAAGGATATTGGTCATAAATGAGCTCTCTTTCCAAACACATCCTTTAGTAATGTAAAAATCCTAAGGATTACATAGAGCAGCTTCTGTAGATTTCTGTCCAAAGGGAAAACTTCCCGCCACCAGTTTGTGAAGCAAAAGTAAACACATTATGTGAGTTAGAGGACAGCTTAAAAAAAAAAGTAAAATAAATATTTTAACATATACAGTTCACTACTCAAAAGGATGTTGCACAGCTGTCGGGAAAAGGAAAAATTTCAGATTAAGATATTAAGGCAAACCCCTACTTTTACAAATAGCACCATGAGATGTTTAACACAGACATACATCCAAGAGACACTTATTACCTAAACCACATACAAATAAATATCACATAAGGAAGTCAGTGCAATCTGTTGAGATTTGAATTTATGGTCCTGAAAAGGGGTGAAATCCTTGGAGTTTTGCCACTGACTTCAATGGGGCCAGGTTTTCACCCTTTGTGTGTTCCAAACTTTATTTATTTCACTTTATGTTCAGGTCCATGCTGGAACACTATAGTATCAAGCTGCATCCTAAACATTAATGATATTTTCAACCACCCTCCTCCAGTGAAGTAGGGAAATATTAGTCTCATTTTACAGATCTGGAACTAAAGCACAGAGAGATGAAGGTTAAACACACACACATGCATGCGCACACTGAGTTTCAGAGGTGCTCCACTGAGTTCAACTGGAGTTGTGGATGTTCTGCACTTTGAACATCAGGCCCAAAATATCTCGAGTTAGGCATCTAAAATGTGTGTTACTCATTAGACACTTTCAAAGGGGTTAATCTAAGAAACTTGCTCAAGGTCACACAAGAAGTCTGTGGCTGAAATCAGATCTCCTTACTCTCAATTCCAGCACATGAGCTGCAAGGTTATCCCTCTCTTCATAGATTACTAAATTAACTCCTCCAGCAAAACAGTAGACTAAAACATTGCCACAGGATAATAGTCTCCTGTCATAAACAGATATCTGTTTATGACATCTCCAGAGCCAGCTAAGAGCTGTTTCCAAAGTGCAGTCACATGTGGTACATGCTCCTCCAGCATCTGCACTACTGGGATTGGGAGCGTAGTAATCAAGTGCATATTCATTTTACGAGGAAGAAGATGGAATAGGTGAGAATAGCAAGAACTTCATCAAGAGTGGGAATCTCTTGTGGGATGGAAAGCGGGAGAGAAAAGAATGAGGAAAGGGGTGTCCCATAGGGACACTTAGTGAAAAACAAGCTATGATTAACTTTCTACTGGTTGATAAATCTGAGTATAGTGCCATCACTATTGTTATGACCATGCTGTTACTTTTCTATTATCTCAAATGGTTGACGCAGATGGAAACATTTTGCCTGATGATGCAGTGAAATTACAATTATTCGCTGTCCTGTTATTGACCTGCTGTGCTCCGACTGGATGAGACATAGATTGGGTTAAATTTATCCCAACTGCAACATAGGAATGATTATAGCCCACTGTGTACATCAACTGATGAGAGAACAGATGACTAGTGAAAAGTAGTTCTTAAAATCATTCTGCAGATGTGAAGTGTAGGTGTAGTAAAAAATGTGACAGTAGCAATGGTGCTTTGAATTAGGGAAAACATATCTAACAGTTATTAGAATGTCCCATGGAACCCCAACTGAATTCAGTGGAAAGATTCAGTGAGGTGGAATGGGCCCTGATGCCCACATTTTTAAAAGTGTTTAGCTCGCACAATGACTGTCTGATTTTCAATAGAATGCACTCTTGGAAACAAACAAATTAAGCCAAAATAATTTACAGGGGCCATATTTTCGAACAAAGCTAAGCATGCAGAAGCTTCTATTGAAAACAGTGACAGTGGTGAGCACTTTTGAAAATTGGAACATTTCTTTATGTTCCTAGACCAGAATGATGGGGTGCTGAGTTTTTGTTTGTTTGTTTGTTTTTTTAAGCTGTCCCTAGTTAGTACATACTCTCGTTCATATAAGATCAATTCCTTCCCCAGCACCTATTCCAAGAGAACAGATTCAGGACAGAGGAGTTCTGCATAGTGATAGATTCATTGGAGCTACTTCCATTCTTCCGTCTCACAAAATCTCCCTGTATAGAGAGTTATCAGAAGCTCCCCAAATGCTGCCCAAAGCAGCAGAACCATCATTCCCTACAGCATGTGAGCATTTTGGCAGAGGAAGCAGACTTTAACATATTATATCCTATAATAATGAGAGGTTATTTTAAAACCCTCAATGGTATGCGATAACATTTCAAATAGCAGCTTCTTAATATGTTTTATCACTTTAAGTAATATATATGAGAGTTTATAAAACAGACGAGTTACAAGGTTAACTTTGATTTTATTAGAAATCAATAAAGAACACGTACTTGACCAGCTGCATGAAAATAAACATATGACAGGAGGCATGTAATGTCATTGATCAAGGAGTCTGTGCTTAAAATGAGTATTTTTCTTCCTTACTACCTTTTTATATGATTGTAAGTACTTCTGTATACATTGGAACTTAAATATGGAACAGGAAAGTTAATTTTCATAATACTTCTTACTATGAATTTTAGTCAGTTATATTAGTAATTATATTTTTAAAATTCTAATAAAATTATGAGTTAGTCATAAAAAATAAAATGCCATAAATTCTTGATGGCTAATCCTTATATGTCAATTTATATGATACTGTTGCAGTTGCTATGGAATATTGCTGCATTTTCAAAAGAGATTTTAGAGTTGTGTTGTTTCTTTTCACAATAGTGTACATTTCAAATTTAATTTGAGCTTTTCCAAAATACATCCTTTTCTATTTTTTACTAGCTAGCCACCAATTGATCTGTAATTAAACAATCATACAAGGGATTTTTTTTTTTTAACCTCTCTGACTTCACTGGATACTTTGTTTGTGTTTGAGAGAATTACTGCTTAAGCTTGCAGCGTTTTTAAAGTCTCCTTTAAAGTCTCCTTACTTTTTTTAAAGTCTCAGCTAAGACATCTGAGCATCAAATCTGTCATCCCAAATCATTCTCTGCCTTAGTAACTGGTCACCTAATATGAAACAATATGCTCAATATATTCAAAGAGGGGGGTTATAGAATCCTTTTGAAGAGGTTACTGATAATGCCTTTAAAGTAGTTTCTTCAAAAGCCATTTCTGATAAGCACTTCCACCACCAAAAATAAATACAGTAGCTAACTTTCATAATGAAATTCTCCTACAGCCTGGGAACCAAAATAAACAAAGAGGTAGTTCTGTTGTGTGACAGTACAGCACCAGTGACTTAATATAAATATATTACCTTTAATTTCCCCCTTTATTTCATAGGTTTCAGATTATTATTTTTTAATTTCAGTTTGTGTATGCTGGTTAAAAAGTAAACAAGTCCTAACTTTTCCATTATTGCACCTGTTGCTATAGCTAAGGATGTGGCAGAGCTAAGCAGGATTTGGCATCACAAGCCAGCCAGTGGGGTCACTTGCCTCAGAAGCTATTTGTTCACCATGAGAAGCAAAGAAAGCTTTGCAAAATGTTCTCGCTCTTGCAGAAATTAGCCTCTCATTATCCAAGAAGGGCAACTTCTGTCAAGCTGATGAAGATCATGGAAATGTGATACAACAAACTGGGACACAAACTCTGCAGCTGGATCTATGCAGAAAGATCCCTGGTGCCTGTGCATGGAACATCATTGTTTTCTCCCAAGATAGCAAGATCTGGACCCAGGCTCAACATAGGAACAGAAGAGTAGCAGAAACCTGTGATCATGAATTTAATTCTCAAGCATCTCTTGCATCAAAAACCAAAACAAGAATACCTCATATATTCCCCAACAGAAGCACGAGATAGTATTTTAAAGGAGAATATGGTATGCAAGTATGTTTCAGACACTCAGAGCTCTAAACTCTAGTGTCTTTCTTAGGCAAATCTGAAATGGAAAACTATTTTTATAGTAATCTATTTATCATTTACATTAAGAATAGATATTCATGGACTCTTTCAGACAATAGTAAAGTTCTCAACTCTGCTTCCAGAATTTAAATCATTTTAGTAAAAGATTTTTAAGGAAGAATAACGAACCAACAACATGTAATTCTGTTCAGTCAATGTTTTGTAGAGTAAAAATGGAAGTAGGTCTTTTAAAAATACTCTACTCTTGGATTTTGCAAAGGTAGATACACTCTTGCTTCTTTTCATGGAAAGATTTTAAAAGCCATTACTTCTGCTCAGCAATCTAGATAAAATGTATCTTAGGGAAGGATTTAATTTTAGAAGTTGCTACACTTGGAATGCTGGCTAACCAGGTGCCAGCTCATGCCAAGGCCCTTAGGCCTCACCGAACACTGACAAATGCATAGCTGGACATCTGTCTGGCTCATCTGTGTGTTGGCATTGTTAAAATAGATGTTAAGGTTATAAGAATGTGTTTGGTGTGTAGATTTTCCGAAATGTTTGTAGGATGCTGCATGTATTGATCTCACTTATAACATCTGTATTACATGGTATACATGTTATACTGAATGTTTGCATTGTAAACCTCTGTAATTGTGCAACTCTCCAAACATGAAATAAACATTAATTAATATAAAGTGCTGGTCCTGCACACAAGAAGGCCCATTAAAACCAAATAAGCCATTGTGAAACAAAGGATAAAGACTTTGTTGATTGCTCTGCCCCGACTCCCATGAGCAAGGGGCATACACAAACACTTTCCCCATCACTTTGAACTCTAGGGGAAGGGAATAAAAATCCCTGAGCAGACGTAACTTTATCCCTATGCTGCTTGGAATTTGGAGATGACAATATTTCTAAGCATAAACAGGTAATCACCAAGATACTTGGCCTGGGTTAGCTATAGAGGACATAGAAATATTTCATATCAGCAGTTTCTATTACCTTGTGGAACCTAAGACTAAGTCATTTATGTGTGTATGTTTACCTGCTTTAACCTGGTAAATAACACTTATTTCTTTTTCTTTGTTAACAAATCTTTAGTTAGTTTTTTATAGGATTGACTACAAGCATTGTCTGGTGTGAGGCCTACAATACAATTGATCCTGGGTAAGTTACTGGTCCATTGGGACTGGAAGTAACCCAAATATTACTGGGGTTTTTTTGGTGTAATGGACTGTATATCACAAATGCAAGTTTGCCTGGGTGACAAGATAGATTGGTTTTTGAATGTTATAATTCCTGATGTCAGGTTTGTGTCCATTTATTCTTTTGTGTAGAGACTGTCCGGTTTGGCCAATGTACTTGGCAGAGGGGCATTGCTGGCACATGATGGCATATATCACATTGGTAGATGTACATGTGAATGAGGCCCCTGATGGTATGGATGATATGGTTAGGTCCTATGATGGTGTCCCTGGAATAGATATGTGGACAGAGTTGGCACAGGGGTTTGTTGCAGGGTTTGGTTCCTGGGTTGGTGTTCTTGTGATGTGTAGTTGCTGGTGAGTATTTGCTTCAGGATGAGGGGCTGTCTGTAAGCGAGGATTGGCCTGTCTCCCAAGATCTGTGAGAGTGAAGGGATTGTCCTTCTGGATAAGTTGTAGATCCTTGATGATGCACTGGAGAGGTTTTAGTTGGGGGCTGTAGGTGAGGGCTAGTGGCGTTTTGTTACTTTCTTTGTTGGGTCTGTCTTGTAGTAGGTGACTTCTGGGTACCCTTCTGGCTCTGTCAGTCTGTTTCTTCACTTCCCCAGGTGGGTATAGTAGTTTTAAGAATGCTCGATAGAGATCCTGTAGGTGTTTGTCTCTGTCTGAGGGATTGGAGCAAATGCGGTTGTATCTGAGAGCTTGGCTGTAGACAATGGATCGTGTGATGTGTCTGGATGAAAGCTGGAGGCATATACGTAAGTATAGCGGTCAGTAGGTTTCTGGTATAAGGTGATGTTTATGTGACCATTGCTTATTAGCACTGTAGTGTCTAGGAAGTGGACCTCTTGTGTGAACTGCTCCAGGCTGAGGTTGATGGTAGGGTGAAAATTGTTGAAATCCTGGTGGAATTCCTCAAGGGCCTCCATCCCATGGGTCCGGATGATGAAGATGTCACCAATGTAGCACAAGTAGAGTAGAGGCTTTAGGAGACAAGAGCTGAGGAAGTGTTGCTCTAAGTCAGCCATAAAAAAGTTGGCATGCTGTGGGGCCATGCAGGTACCCATAGCAATTCTGCTGACTTCAAGGTTTAAATTGTCCCCAAATCTGAAATAGTTGTGGGTGAGGACAAAGTCACAAAGTTCAGCCGCCAGGCTTGCTGTAATAGTATTGGGGATGCTATTCCTGAAGATCACCAATGGATTGTACTTTCCTCAGGAAGTCAGTGGTGTTTCCACAAAGGCACTGCCTGCAAAGCTGTACCCTCTCATGACATCTTTTCCTTTTCTCAAATCCAGATCCTTAGAGAACCATCTAGAACAGGTGCTTTGGTTTTGAGTGCTTACTCTTTCACTTTTGACATTTTCAGCCCTACCTGTTCCCCCTCCTTGAAACTCAATTTCATCAGATTTTTCTATTATAAATTTATCTCTTATTTAACCACCTTCTTTACACTTTCCCTTCCACCTTCATTGTTCTCTTTCTCTCTCTCATTTTTATCTTTCAATCTCCTACCTTCACTCTCAATGAAGAGAGTTTTGAAGTTGGCATCCCATGTGAATCCTTATCCTCCTTATTTCCCAATGTAATCAGTAAAGTGAGCTAGCTTTGGAATAGCTCTGGTGCTGGGACTGCCTTAAATAAATTGGCCTAATTAAGAAAAAAATATAGCAAAGAACTTTATCACTTGCTGAAGTGTACATAAGATGCTCTAGCACTGAGATGAGCTCACTTTAGCCCACCCAAACAATTCAGAATGTTTTAGGAGTTTAACAGCTGGGCCCTAGCTAGCTAATTCTCATCTACTTAATCCCTTTTTGAAAGCACTTCAGCTGACACTTTGCTTAATTTTAAGTTTTTATGTCATCTGGTTTGGTTTAAGACTAACAGTGTCACAGATTCAGTGTGACTGTGCCTGTATTCCTCCTTTCTGGTCCACTCCAGGAGTGTCCAGTCACCTTTTAGTTCTCCAGCTGTCACCAGTCTCTGGGAAGGTACCCATGTCCCACTTTCTCTGGACTGGGTTTTTTAAGATTGAACAGCCCCCTGCCATACACTGTGATATCCCCAGCAAGGCAATCTGAGGACAATGACTGTGTTTTACCAGTGGCCACACAGCTCTTTCTCAGAAGAGCACATTTATTTTAAGGATAACAAAGAAGAGAGAGAAAACACTAAAAAAATATGACAGTTCCTACATGCTTACCAAATATACCCTCTCTCATCCATCAGTCTTATAGGGTGCTAGAAAGCCAAAGTCTTTCCAACCTTTCAGCAATGGTTGTGGTCCCCGAAGGATCCAAGATCTTGTCTGTTTGTTGAATCGAAAGGAAGACTCCAAGTCTCCCCAAACTCAAATTTATATCCCAAGTTATTTCTTTGTTATGCCTTTCCTCTAGGATTGCACTGAACCAACATATGAAAACCACCTAGTGACTAGTACTTCTCTGGATCTGTTTATAATCTCAAGACTGTTTTTAGTTCCCAGAGGTGCTGTGGTAATCACCCCTCCTTTCTGCCATGGAGTTGCATATAATCTCTGGCCCATAATGATAATAAAACATTAATAAATGTATCCCCAAAGATACTTCATGTGCTTGCAATATCTGTTACAAACAGGTCCTTATATATACAATGTATTTATCTGAGATAATCTCAGGTAGTTGAACGCTTTGGTGGTCTTAAGGCACAGGTGTATTCCAACAAGTGACTTTCTAAAAATGATAGTATGGGGTTCCCTGTCCACTGGGATTTCAGCAATTTACTTCCTTTCAAATAGGCTCAATTTAAAAGTTAAACAAATCAAAACAATAGTTGCTTTTTCTAACTGTTAGCTTTGAAATCCAGATTGGGACTTCAAATTAAAATATTTATGGTTCATTGCCAGTAAAAAGAGATTATGAATGCTAAATTCTATCCTCACTTACACATGAATAACTATTGTATTCAAATTATGCCCTCATTCATATCTTTGCAACACAATCATCTTCAGTGAGGTTGCACAGAGAAAACCTGCAAAGAGAACTGCATTAACAATATTTTTCATCATTACTGAGCTAGGGACAAAATCCATTTTGTTCTCCCTGACCTGAAGTAGACCTACGGGGCTGACAGTGCAGTAACAAGTAGTAATTTAAAAAAAAAAAATTTTTTTTTCACTATGTAAGCAGATGTGAGAGAATATATGCAATGAGCAGATCTACTATGAAGGGAATATTTTTACATAATCACTTTTCAGAATAGAACCACACATCAAATTGGTTGAAGAGGGTGCAACACAATTAAGCTATTTTAATTCAGTTAAACCTTCACTCAGTTAAACCATTTTAAATCCTTAAAAAGGCATATAAATTGCTTTAGGAGTTTAATGCAACTCAAAATGGATCTACTCTGAGAAAGTGACTATATATGTTTTGCTCATTCCTATTTAATAGAAATGAAGTGTGTGCATACAGATTCATATTATACCTGCTCACATAAAAGACTAAACTATTTGTACTTTATAATATGTTTAATTTTTACTCTCATAGACCAGCATAGTTCATTCAAATATGGGATTGTCAGCTTTATTCTTTCTAGAGTTATGGATATCAATAGATGATTTAATAATTCATCTTCTGTTCTACGTAGGTTCTTATAGCACATTCCTCCTCACATGATCTTCCAATCGTAAAGCAAAATTCAGACAATTACATTTGTACTGGGTCATTGAAACCGAAGGACAAACCAGGATCATAATCTGAAGACAATGGTGCTCTACAGATGAAATTCAGGGTATAATTTGGCTTGGTAATTTATTCCTGGTAGTGACTGTCATATTTTTCCATATGAAAAGAACAATCAAATACTTTCACTCTGAATGACTTATTTGAAACTAAGCCAAACAATGAGAGAACAAAAGTAAACCATCCGTGAGAGAAAACACTGTCTCTCTCCTCTGTGAAAACCTTGCTCTGAACACAAAATGGCTGCCTGCCTCTGTAGACAACAGAATCCTGAGAAACCAGACACAGGACAAAACACTGATAACCAAACATACCACAATGATTTGAAAGCTAAAAACAAATACAGCTTAACTGTCAGTTCCTATGCTGCTTTTCAGGAATGGCAACTAGAAACTTCCTAATTTTGCTTGTAAACTTGAACAACTTTGTTCTGGAAGTCACTGAGATGCAACACACATGGAATCCCACAAAACCATTTTAGCATTCACACGTTTTAGAGAAGAATTACCAATGAGCAGTGAATCATGTTTGAGTGTTGAAGCCAGCAGCATTCTGAACTGCTTTAGTATTAAGGGTTCCTAAAAAAATTCCAGAGAACTTATGTGAAAAATCTGTTTCCAAAATTCTAATATGACAAAAATACCAAATAGATTTTCTTGATATTTTTCTCCCTCAACAATCCAGGCTAGAGCCCCTCAAATAATACACAAGTGATTTGCGAATATTTGAACTCATAAAAAATCATAGTGCTTTGCACTTATATTCTATTCATCTCTATTGTCCCAGTTATGATTGTGACTTTAATGACACCTCTTTATACATTTCAGGCACAACCAGATTTTTTTTCTATGAAAAATGAACTGTCAAATGGCTCGTTATGCACAAAACAACTTTATAACTTGAATTGAATTAACACTTTGTGGTAAAGTTCTCTTCTAATGGTTGATATTTTGTAACTTTTCAAATACTTCTTCACTCTCACTGAAAACAAGGCACTGCATAATTAAAGGAAAGCAAAAAACAAACAAACAAACAAACAAAAAAAGCACATCTGTCATCAGGATTCTTTGTCAGTTGATATCCAAGATTCACTATGCTAATTTCTGTATAACTTCTGTAATTCTTGCCTGATCCATTAAGTGTGTGTTTGCTGTATTGATTAATAAGAAAAGCCAATTCACACTCTAGTTCAACAGAGTTCTGCTTCATGACCAGTCCCAGAAATATTAGAATTATTACCAGACCCCTATGTGTACGAGAGAAACAATTACACTTAGGAATGGTTTTCTTCCCTTGTAATATTTTTATTAGCACAGTTAGCAAAAGCATAAACAGCCCAAACCAGCAAAGTAGATGTAATACAGAATGGTCAAAATGTCCAGTGTCTGAGCATCCATATACTCACACCATCCTTTGACCATCATTGTCATCATAACCAGCCATCATCATTCTGATCTCTCCCTAGGCACGCAGGCTGGGATACAGCTTTTCTACAGTGTTATGCTGATACCCACTATGCCTAATGTACACTCAGCAGGGATTTCAGCCCTTTTTCCTTATCTGTATATCCTTCCTCCCACAGGTTACTAAGCCTTTTACCTTAAACTTATTAGCATACACTTCAATTAGTTGCCCTGGCATTCTTGTGGTGAACATCTGCTCATGTTCCCAACATAAACTAATGCTGGTATAAATTGTCATCTTGTGGTTGCCTGTCAGCAATTTAGCAACATCTACTATCTTGTGACATCTTGTGATTATAGTCATTTGTATGTTAGTTGTCAAGTTTTTAGGCTTTGGGCCTTAGTGAGTTTGGCTAGGCTGCTGTCTTTTCAGGCTTGAGACCCGTAAGCTTTTGCATTACTGCCTTAATCCATTCCTGAATCTTACCTACTTATACCTATAGGCTACAGTCGTGTTCCTTCCTCTGTGACTGAGCCCATCCTGCAGTAACACCTCTCTGTGTCTGTCTGTCTAGTAATGAGTACAACACTCAGCACTATGAAATATGTGGAAAGGAGGCTAATGAACTATTAGAGATACAATCTTCTGGATGTAACATAATATGGGTTACTCTTTTGTGTACCAAAGGCACTTTTGGAATAGAGTAGGAGCTAAACCTAATTACCCTACTTAAATTTCTCTCTCAGCAAAGAAATGTCCTAATGTCCAAGGTTGTGTGATAATTATTTTGAATCCATAATGGTTGTACAAAAGTACCAGTTTTTAGTTAGTTTCTTTGCCAGATTCTTTGGGATCTCTTATAGTTATGAACATTTTCTTTATTCAATCACATTCTATCTATTGTTGTCTGTATTTTTATAGTGCATTTCTTAAATACTTTCCAGTTATCATGCACTGGCAATGCCAGAGATTCATAAATGATTTCTGACAGTGACATAATAATGATGAAGACAAAAAAGCCTGGGTTTGTTTTTTAGTTGATTGAAAGGCAGATGTTTAGGGTGATTGGCATAGCACATACAATGCCAAGTTTTACTGAAAGTTTAAAAGGGAAGAAAGGGTTCTTGTCAGACAAAAATGACCTTGAAAGCTGCCAACTCAACCAGACATTGTAAGCAAGGTATAATTTTCCTTTACTTTTTCACCTGAGTGCCTTTTGGAGACTGCATGTCACAGTTTTAGAAAAGTTAAATCCTAAGCAGTGTCTAGTTTTTTTGGTTTGGCCAGTGTTCTCAAAATGTAGCAAAATGTATACTTTTAACTTCTTTTATGAGTGTTCCCAGAGACATCATGACACCACTTAGGACTGTCAAAATAATTAAGGAGAAATGCCAGTTATTTAGTATAAATTAATTACTAATAATTGAGGACCAGATCCTGGTACCCTTATTCTCATTGAGTAGCTTCTTAGTCCTCAAACGGTCCCTCTTATTTCAATGGAACTGGTTTCAATGGAGTAAGCTACTATTCCATATGAATAAAGGGCATCAGAATGTGTGCCTGATTGCGCTAAAAATCAGGTGCAGAAATGCTGATTAAGAAAACATGAGACGTATTATTTAACTGGTTAAAATAGTTACATAATGTACTGATAGTCTCCTCAAACTCACATATCATTCTACAACACCTTTCAAGAAAAGTGTTGCCCTACATCATAAATTAGTGTTATACTGGCCTAAAATGTAGTCTTTTAGTGTAACATATTTTTATTTTTAATGCTTATTGAGCATGTGTAGTGTCTTCCCTTAAAGGGTTGACACTTTGGCCTTAATAGATAAATATTGCTACCGCAGGTTGTGCCTGTGTGTGTGTGTATAACAACAGGCAACACAGTACTGTAAACATGGAGCTAATATTATTTAGTTGTCTACAAACTTCATCCTGCTACTTCTTGTGCACAAATAAACTGCTGCCTCTTTGCAAGCCTCCACTAAGTCACTGAGGTTCCATAGGGACACAGCTGTCTGGCTGCAGGATTGAAGATCTGAATCAATGTGGTGAAGCAGGATTGCTGTAGACTACTGGCCGCATGGATTCCCTGCTCCCAACCCTGACACAACCTTTATAGTCCTTACGTCACTCCCAAATACCTTGAAAACATTATGGTTTAAAACACAGACCAGTCCTACAATCTGTGACACTAGGTCTGAGAAACTTTCTGTTGCCTTTGAAAAAACAATAGGACAAAGTTTTGCTCCTAAAATTAAGTTCCAAAAGGCTTCAAAATCAAAATTAAAATGTCACTTAACTGTATTTTCCATTTCTTTTAAACACTATGGTATAATAATGATTGCTGTATTTTTTGGTTTGAATGTCTTGGAAATAAAATTATTTATCCATATTCCTCAATATGGTCCACGTGCTTTTGCACCATTCTGGTGACATGAACCAGTTGGAATATTCTGCTGAATTGAACTAATATTTTTTTTCTCCTCAATCTGTAAACAAGTGTCATATTCTCTAAATTAAGGTATCTATTAATATTCTTGGTAAACTCCATTGTTTACTATGTATTACAGTTAATGTAAGGGATTAAAACAAGCAATACCTCAATTAATAAGAAGGTTGAGGACTAGATTCTTAATAATAATTCTGATTTTAGAAAGAGCAATTACTAAACATCCATAGCTTAGTTTGTCTAAAGTGTGTGCCATCTGTCCCTTGCATGGGTACTAAACAATGCAAACTACTGGCTTTGACATCACTCCTGTACAACATGTGCTTCTTTTTACATACAAAAATGGAATACCTTAATCAGAAAATCAGATTATTTACTCTCCAGTATTTTTTGTATTATTTTCTGGCTCTGGTTCCATGACAATAATCCTTTCAGAAAACAAGCTAATAAAGAAACTTTTCTCCAGTCCATTAAATAATCTCTTTACAATGTTATGGATGATAAATGAGAAGTTTTATTTTAGACACTTTTCAGGAAAGCATTTATTTATACTTTATCCAAGGGCAGATTACTTTTAAAATGACAGTACAAACTGTCCATAACTTTTTTGAG
Source organism: Chelonoidis abingdonii (assembly GCF_003597395.2). Taxonomy (NCBI): domain Eukaryota; kingdom Metazoa; phylum Chordata; order Testudines; family Testudinidae; genus Chelonoidis; species Chelonoidis abingdonii. The sequence goes on from NC_133769.1 coordinate 222,054,910, forward strand.
CTTGCTTTTACCCTGAGACTGGTAAAAACCGGCAGCACATACTTTGTGCCAGCACATACTATGTGACCTCACCTTTTGTAAACTATGGGTCAAATTCAGTACACATTTTAGTCATAGGTAAGACTCCTATTGACATTGGTGATGCAGAACTGTGCCCCAAAAGATCATATATTTTCTGTATATCACTGAAAATTTCTGCATCACCTGCCCCACCTGTACATTGTAGAGGTTGGAGTATGGGGAAGAAATGAGAGAACAATTCTCGTCCCTTCCCTCCCTCACAACAAGCAAACGATATGATTTGATTTGACAAGCGTATCCTCAGCTATGCTGCATTTAAAGAATGTATTTTTAATTATAAACAATGACAAAAATGTTTATTTTGTTGTTTTTTTAAAGCTCCCAAAATAGGAAGACTGCATGACTAGCACAAAAACAGAATAGCAATCCTCTAGGCCACAAGCAACATATTCCATTTCCAACATAGCTTTTCACTCATCATTTTAACTGAATTGTGTGGTGCAAAATGAGTGACAATGAACCACCACAGTAAGACATGAAACTGATTCTAACTAATTTGTTTAAAATAAGGGATGGCCAGGCTGTTGCAACATGGAGTGGTTGAAGGTGTGTACAGTTTCAGTCTTTTGAGCAATGTAGGTAATTGAAGACAAGTCACCCATCTGATAACAGCCCACTTAATTAAACCTTTCCCATCAAAATACACAAATATTATAAATATTGAAGTTAGTCCATTTTTCACTATTACTCCAAATCAGAAGAAAAGTCTAATGATAACTCCCCACTGCTCCCAACAAGCTCTGAGGCATGAAGGGCTTTGTTATTATTGTTCCGTTTCTTCCCAACTATCATTTTCTTATTTGTGACAGGACAGTCTGGACAGAGGATTAGAGCTTTATCCCAGCATTTACCTTCCCTCTCCTTCTTATCTGTTATTGCTCTTTCTATTTACTGCGACAAGCAAGGAAATTGGAACCCTTACTGTTACAGCTTGAGCTGCATGTATTGTAGTGAGTCACCAGTTTAACTCGCACTACACAATAAAGAAATTTTACCTGCTTCTGGCTACTTTTTTCTCAGGAGCTTTGCTGGAGTGGGACAAATAATCCAAAATGGAGGGCAGAGGTTTTATAAGGTCATGTCTTCCCACCAGGAAGGGTTATACTAATTAAGGGCACAACTGGGATCTATTGATACACCATTAGCCCTGATTGCAGCCTGTCTAGATGGCTCTGGAGAAGGGAAATCCAATGACAATCAGGCTGCTTCTTTTTGGTTGGTGAAGGCTTTTTTGGTTTTTTTTAAATAGTCTGGTCATATATGCAAAACTACCATGAGCTGCAGGCACTCTGTGTCTCTGAAAATCTGATCACTTTTATTTAGGTGGCTAAAGACAGATTTTAAGGATTTAGGTATTCCAGTGCTGAGTGTTGCAATGCCTAATTTTACACATCTTGAAAATCACTGGAATCCCCAAAGCCTCAGTTAGGCACCTAGGCTTCTCTATGCAATACACGGGGAGAGATAGGCACCTTAGAAAGGGATTTACAAAGAAGCCAGCACTCTAGGCAAGGCATTTCCTAAGTTAGCCAGTGGGAGATGATGATGAGAGCAGTGTGTCTTAAGCCCCTGCCCATCACATAGAGTCTGGGCTGCAAGAAGGCACTTATCTCTGCCTGCGATGCTCAGTGCAGAGCCCCTCTCCCAGAGCCAGGCATTTCTTGTAAGAATGATTTAGGCATCTGACTTATTCCACACAAAATATCCTGGGGAGAAGCCCTCCCTTATATAATGTTTAGCTTGGTGATTAGATTACTCACTTAGAACACCAGAGATGCAGGTTTAATTCCTCCCTCTGCCTGATAAGAAGCAGCAATTTGAACAGGGCCTCTCCCACATCTCAGAAGAGTTACCTAACCACTGGACTATGGGACTCTTTTGATCTCTCTAACTGAAGCCCTTCCACTTTGTATTAAACAATTGGAATAGAGAGAATAACTTTGTAGTTCAATGAGAAGGGTATGATCCTGCGCCTCCTCTGGGAGGCAGAGGAATTGAACCAGGATCTCCTACATCCTGTGGGAGCATCCTAACCACTGGACTACTAGTAATAATGAAAGCTTCTGCCCCAACCAGCCATTTTGTGTGAAGTTAAGTGTGCTCAGCACATTCCCACCAGATTGGATCCCACAGGAAATATAGGTGGAAGAACACCTATTTCTTTGTCATTAGAGGATTGCATTTGTGCTTAAGTGTGAGATACATGTCTGGGCACCTCTCTGATTAATCACTGTGCATGCCCAGAAGCAGAAACATAGGCACCTAGAGGACTTTTACAATGACAACTTAGGTATCTCATGAGTTTAGCTGTCCACAGGATTAGGCAGCAGCCAAGTAGGAGTTTTGTGGATAATTGTGTTACCTGAAACTGCCACTTTAGAATCTAAAGCTGGGCTTTAGGCACCTAAGTTTCTTGGTGGATTTGGCGTTAAGTGCTTATGTTTTGATACCCAGATTTGGAAATTCTGGCTATAATAATACAGTGTATGTTTCCTTTTAAAATTTTCTCATATGTCTGTTTTTCAATTTAATACAATAAGGGTTTTAAGGCAAGGATGCTTCAGACCAGTGCAACGTGGCATGCTTATCAATTGCCACATTTTATTGGAGGGATAATTCCTGGTTTTTGAGCCAATAGTCTTTTCTTCTCCCCTCTTCCCCCACCCCAATGTCCCTCTAGAAACCCTTCCCATTCCAATGGGTTTAAAAGTTAAAAGAGGTATTCTTACTTTTCTTCTCTATATATCCCCACCTAGAGCTTTCAAATGTTGGCAAGTATGTCCCGGGATATTGCAAATATTAAAATTTCTTGATTTTTTATCAATAAGGGGGAAAAATCTGAAGAGAGATGATCCTCATTATTTGTGAAAAATAAACACATCTTTCCTCTGACAATCAATACACCATAGATTTACTTTATTGTTACCCTCACATCAGTGGATGACCATAAGTGGTTCAAAGGTGCAGAAAAAAACAATAGTGCCAACTGAAGGAGAACGTGTCTAGTGCTCAGCCATCTCCTACAAACAAAACAATTGCAAATCTATTTCATTTCAGGTTGAGGGAGAAGGGAGGGAGCAGCACTGAAAGTATCTAAATGTTTGCCCTCAGAAGACACTGCTGTGCCTTACCTTCCTTCTTAGTGAAGAAGGCTTTAAACTAGTTCCAAAGGGGGCATGTGACAAAAACCCACAGGTAAGCATAAAAAGGGGAACTTAACAAAGGGCTAGAATGTGTATGGGAAACAAGGAAATTTACAATAGTATCAGAGGAGCAACAAGAGGGAAATCAGTGAGGGAATCTGCTCAACGCCATACACAAATGCAAGGAGTATAGGGAAAACAGGAAGAAATAGAAGTATTAATACATAAGTTAAATTATGACAATTGGAGTCTTGGTGGAATAAGTCTCATGAATGGAATGCTGTTATAGAGGGCCAGAGCTTGTTCAGGAAGGATGGGCATGATAAAAAGTGTTGCATTATACATCAAGAATATGTACAGTGGTTCTGAGATCTAAAAGGAGGTGAGAGGCAGGCCAGCTGAAAGTCTGTAGGTAAAAAGAAAAGGGGTAAAAAAAACCTGAGTGATGTCATGTAGGGGTCTGCTATCGACCACCAACTCAAGAAGAGATATAGTTGAGGCATATCTAGATAAAATAATATAAGTGAGGCATATCACAAATAACAGAAATAGCCAAAGCACAATACCTGGTAATAATGGGGGACTTTATCCAGATATCTGTTGAAAAAGTAATGTGGCACAACACAAAATTTCCAAGGTCTTGGAAACTTTTCGCTTCAGTATGTGGAGGAAGTAAGCCGGGGTACAGCCATTCTAGATTTGATTCTGACCTAAAGAGCAATTGGCAGCAAATCTAAAGATGGAAGGAAATTTGAGTGACAGTGACCATAAAATGGTAGATTTCATGATTCTAAGAAAAGGAAAGAGTGAGAACAGCAGAATAAGTACAGTGGTTTTAAAAAAAAAAGCAGATTTTAATAAACTCAGAGAACTGGCAGGTAAGGTCCCATGGGAAGAAAATCTAAGGGGAGAAGGCAGTGACATATGGCAGTTTCTCAAGGACAGAATATTAATGGCACAACTGAAAACTATCCTGATACAAAGGATTGATAGGAAGAATAGTAATAGGACATTTATGGATCCATCAGGAGCTCTTTAATTATCTGAAAACCCAAAAGGAATCTTACAAAAAGTGGGAACACAAACAAATTGCTAATGAGGAGTACAAAAGAATAGCACAGAAGGACAAAATCAGAAAGGCAAAGGCATAAAATGAGCATGGAACATAAGAGGCAATAATAATAGCTTCTTTAAATAGATTAGGAGCAAGAGAAAGCTGAAGGAAAGTGTAGGTCATCTACATAGTGGAGAAGGAGAGCTAAAAGCTGATGACGTCAAGAAAGATGAGGTGTTCAATGCCTATTTTGCTTCAGTCTTCACTAAGGAGGTTAGTGGTGATTGGAACAGGGCAAACATAGTGCCTGTTTTTAAAAGGGGAACAAAGAGGATCCAGGGAATTATACACCAGTCAGCCAAACTTCAATACCTAGAAAGATGCTGGAACAAATAATTAAACAATCAATTTGTAAGCACCTAAAGGATAACAGGGTTGTTTAGAAGAAATAGCCAGTATGGATTTCTCAAAAACAAAAAATGACAAATCAATCTAATTTCCTTCTTTGACATAGTTATTGGCCTACTGTATAGGGAGAACAAATTGACATGCTAGGTCTTGATTTTAGTAAGGCTTTTGACACAGTCCCACATGACATTATCATAAGCAAACTAGTGAAATGTGGTGTAGATGAAATTACTGTAGGGTGGGTGCACAACTGGTTGAAAAACCATATTCAAAGAGTAGTTATCGATGGTTCCCTGTCAAACTAAGAAGGCATATCTAATGGAGTCTTGCAGCGGTCAGTCTTGGACCCAGAATTGTTCAATATTTTCACTAATGACTTGGATAATGGAAATTTGTAGATGACATGAAAGTGGGAGATGTGGCAAGCACTTTAGAAGACAACATTAGCAGTCAAAAGGAGAACTGGTCTGAATTCAACAAGATGAAATTCAGTAAAGATAAATGCAGAGTACTATACTTAGGAAGGAAAAATCAAATGAAAACTATAAAATGGGGAATAACTGCATAGGAGGTAGTACAGCTGAAGAGGTTCTGGGGGTTATAGCGGATCACAAATTTAATATGAGTCAACAGTCTGATGCAGTTGCATTTTGGGGTCTATTAACAGGAGTGTTGTTTGTAAGTCATGGGAGGTACTTATCCTGCTCTACTCAGCACCGCTCTACTCACTTGGAGTACTTTGTCCAGTTGTGGGCACCACAATTTAGGAAAGATGTGAACAAACTAGAAGGAGTCCACAGGACAGCAACACAAATGATAAACAGTTTCGAAAACCTGACCTATGAGGAAAGGTTAAAAAACCTGCCATGTTAATCTTGAGAAAAGAAAACATAGAGGGGAACCCAATACTCTTCAAATATGTTAATGGCTGTTAAAAAGAGAAGTGGTGGTGGGGGATGCCAATTGTTCTCTATGTCCACTGAAGGAAAGACAAGAAGTAATGGGCTTAATCTGCAGCAAGGGAAATTTAGGTTAGATATTAGGAAAATTGTCTGACTATATGGGTAGTTAAGCTCTGGAATCAGCTGCTAAGTGAGGCTGTGGAATCCCTATCACGGCAGGTTTTTAAGAACAGGTTAGACAAATGTCTGTCAGAGATGGTCTACAATACATTTACTTGGTCCTTCCCTAGCACAGGGGCTGCTCTTGACTCCTCAAGATCCCTTCCAGCCATACATATCTATGATTCTTTTATTTTGTACACCAACACATGGTGTAACAAGACTATTCTGTTTTGTTTTGTTTTTTAAGAGAAACTTTCAGGTTTTATGCAAGATTAATGAAATTCCACATTCTAGAGAAAAGGTTTAAAAAAAAAAACAAAAAACTCCCCAACAACTTTAGTGAAGAGATTTGAGTTGCATTTTTCATCTCCTTGAATATGTCTAGGTCCTTGGTGCTCATGAGGGGATTATCTAGTAACCACCAAAAAGAGATTGTTCTGCTTTTGCTCTGCTTAATAAGAATCTATTTAATGAACGCCAATATGAGATTAAGAACTGTTGTAAATGAGGGCCAGTGGGAGGGAGTGAAAAGCGTTGAGCAGAGAATGTGTGGGTATTTGTTTTAATACACTAGAGCCAATTCTCAGCATGGAGCCTGCAATGGCATTGCTTGTTGAAACACTGCCGAGATAGATACAGCACTTCAGACCACGTCGACTCCAGGAAAATAAAAACAATTATTTATTTGCCATGAGAGGTTATTGCGCACTTTCATTATTGAAATCTAAACAGCAAAAATAGAGTACAAGTAGTGATAAGAAAACTCATAATGTGTTATCAATTATAGGAGACACAAACTTATGGTTGATGCCTGTGCCCTAAAATCAAGAAAGAATGAGTTTTTTCTAATATGTGGTTCCTCCCCAAAACACACACACACACACACACCACTATCTTCTTTTTTCCTTCTTTAGATTCTGATGCCTACACCTTTTTTTTCAGTTCAATATGTGTCATTTTGGTCTGAGCAGGACTAGATTTAGGCATAGATTCTGTGCATAAGTCCCCAGCTCCTGGAGTTATGTGATTACATTCATCTTGGCTTTCAAGGGGCAGTGGAGTAATAACCGCTAAAAATAAATTTCTAGCCCTCATGGTTTCAAAGAAAATATGAAAAAAGCTTTAAAGCATAACTCACATGTAACCAATGCAGAATACATCTTCCTGAGTCTGCAGGCAGCCTGATACAAATGGTTCTGAAAAATATATATCCTTCTCTGTACATCTCCAAGACACACTGCTGTGGGAGACTAATGCCATCCCAACAGAGGACGGTGCATAGCTATTGAAGAAGAGTGAGATAGACCTGGATCATTCACCCAAGCAGATACATCCCAGTAACTGAGGTAAGTAGTGTGGGCTCTCCATGCTCCTTAAGAGAGGAGGGCCCCTGGTGCCACTTCCAAGGAAAGAAAGGGTCTCTCCATCATAATACCTGACTCTCTGGGTAGGTAGGATATCCTCTGATATTGATACTCTAAGTAGGAGACGGGGTCATCAGGGCAGAGCCACAGAGGGCATCCATATTGTTGTGTCTAGGGCCCCAGTTTGCCTTAATCTGGCCATGAATTTATGCCCATACAGTGTAACATAAAATATACTGTTTATTTAAAACCAGACAAGCACAGAAACATATGCACTACATAACATACTACTACCTTTGAGAATAGTGGTTGGTTTTTTTCTCCATTGCATGTGTGTGAAATGTTATTATTTGCGCTTCATACATTGATTTTTGTTAAGCCTGTGAGTAAAACATTATAGGATGAATTCTCAAAAGTAGACTAACCATTAAATTTTTCTGGTGTGAATAATTTGTGCACGCGATCAGCATTGCATATAAACGTCAGCTACTCAGTTTGCACCAATAAGCTTTATACATGCGAATCATTACAGATATAAGTTTGGAGGCCAGCTTGGAATCCCATTTTACCATATATAATTTAAATTGTCAGTTTCTCTTTATGAGTTAAATCATGTAAACTTCTCCAGAGTATGGCATGATCAAAATACAACACAAAATGCACAATTTTATCTTCCAGTGATTTCAGTGACCTCTTTGCAAAGTCTTTTTACTGAGACTTTGTATGAGACAGTAGAATTTTACCCTAAGCTGTTAGAAATCTAAAATTTCAAGGGAGGTTTGAATTTTTAAAGGTACATTCATGTAATAGATGTGCCCCAACTTACTTTTCATATTTGTACTTTGGAGGCATTTCCTTTTTAGTGTCTCCATGCGTATTTATTATGTTTGTAAACAATAATCTGCTTATCAAGCCTGTATTATCTGCAGACACAGAACATGAAGAATGAACAATAAAGAAAACTATGACAGATTGAGAAGGATAAACAGTATTTGACAATTCAATGGCAAAAGTCAATGGACTTCAGTTTATATGCCAGACACCACATACGCTTACACTGGAGCTGAAGCAAAAAAAAAAGCATATGTACATACGGCAGATAAATTAGGCCTGCCAACATCTACAAAGACAGCAAATTGGAGGGGATTTCTCCACACAGCCAAATGCTAACCTTTTAGTGCAATCCCGTCTGAATTGAAACCGATCACACAGAAATCCATGATGTGATTAAAAACAAACATATTTAAATACGATACTTCATAGAAAACAGAGCCCTCAGACAAAAAGTCCTCATTAACAATACCCTGATGAATGGATAATTGAATCTACTTCAGCACAGAGAGTCTGCTATCTCTCTCCCTTTCTTTTCCCCATGATCAGCTGGAGCAGAATAATACCTGGCTGACTGTACAGCCTTCCTTTTCTAGGCAAGGAAAAATGTATACTACCTGACATAACACCAGCTTCCCTAATGCCAAGCTTCAATTTAATTATAAAAGGAGAAGGGATGCTGAAAAGACTGATGTGTCAGTAACCGTCAAGATCATTAAATCCAATCCCTAAGAACAAAATGTTGAGCCATTTTCAGAAGCCCATAAATGGAATGGCTCCCGGCCTTTATCAAACCCATTTTGAATAAGTGTCAAGTCTAGCTCTGCTCGTCAAGTACAGCAATCTGCTTGCATAAAAATTAAAGATGCAGAAAAGTGTTTGCGCCTCTGGTGAAGAAAAAGGCTGAAGAACTGTAGCTTGTGAGCTGACAGCCATTATGCAGGTAGTCTCAATCTTCATCCCAGGCTTGAATGAACTCATTAGGTTGTGCAGCTCCCAAGTGCACAGCATTTTGATTTATAGATCCACTGACAAATCCACATAGACCCTTCAAAATCCAAATGAAGAAAATAAAATACTTTTAAATGGTGTTACTCCTGATTTATATGAGAAAACTTCTTACATCATGGTAAGAACTTATACAAAGAACAGCAAAAAGGAAACCATTTGCAATGTACAACGAGTTTCACTGACAAAACTCTGGAACTATACTACATATTCTTGAGCACAATCTACTGTCACCTTATCTGTTAACTATTTACAGACACACACACACACACACTCACCCTCCTCCTTTACAGAAAATTGTAGAAGCATTAGGCCTACATCATCTAGTAAAATGTTAAGAATTTTGTTTTTGTTAAAAAAAAAAACAGACTATGGCAGTAAATGTTCTAAATGTTGTGCTCAAATGTTGGCACAAATAATATGTGTATATTTGCAGGTAATGCAAAATGAGGATACTAATCCATATATACTAATCTCATAAAAATGAAGGGAAAGTTGATACATTTTTGTCACCAATAAGATCTGTAAATGGTATGTGTTCATCTGTAAATGGCATGTGATAATACACTGATCCAGCATCTCTAGACAACTGACACCTACAACTAAGAAAACTGCAGTTTCTACAATCTTATAAATAGCAGTAGAATTCTGTGAAATCACCCTTATTAACAGCTAAAATGTGGCTAGAAGATTGAATTACATAGCAATTCTTAACAAAGCTCAAAATGTGAGATAGGATGGGGTATTCTCGCTAAGACGTGAGCTATGACATTATGAAATTGGATATCATTTGATAAATATACTAATATTCCATTTTCGATCTTTATGACAAATATTAACATTCTGAAGCCAGCTTCTGCAAAAAATCTCAGTCTATAACTTTTTAAACAACTTTCTTACTGAACACACAATATTGACAAAACCTTTACTAGCACTGAAGGATTTATCTAAGACATGATACAATACCAGTTCTAGAACACATAGAGTATGTCCAAAGAAATTTCTGGCTCATGCTCAAAATGAAAACATCGTACTATGCAAATCATTTATTTTTTAAAAAAAGAAATGAAGATGTGATTAGAACTACATGATTCATTCATACATAAAGCACTTGATGTTTTCAATCCTGCCTACAACTCTACTTGCCTTTCCTTCTATACCCCTACCGATCCCCTGTCCTTTTCTCATGGTGTTCCTGAAGCCAGGAAAGCCTAATCAATATATTGCAGGTCCTCTCTCTCCTAGCCTTCATATCACTTTTTCCTTCTGTAAAACCCACTAATTCTATGAAACATACTAGCAATACCATCCCCACAGTATTTTCTGGTTGTTCACAGTACATCTAGGCTGTAAACACTCTGGTGCAAGGATTTTGTTTTGCCTTGTTTTCTTTAGCATATTATACTTATTTTAAGCACGATGTAAAATTACAGTGGTAGATATCTACATATGTAATTCATCCAGTTATTTCTGATTAGAAGCTGCTTTTCAAATATCTCAAATATTTTATTTATTTTTCCAAATTTGCATGCTAATTATTGTTTTTATATTCCTGGCTATGCAATATTTCAGTATGTTAAACAAAAATATTAAACACTATAGTACAGGAGTTTGGAGACACGTACCAAATTGTTTCATAAGTGCTAAATGAAAAAGAACCGGGAGGACACATGACTAAACATCCTACTATAAATTTTGAAATTTCCCTTTCAAACTTTTTTACAGGCAATGTCTATTGGTAATACAAATAGGGTCCTGCCCTATGAACTATAATAATAATAATAGGCGGAGCCCTCTGACACCATTCACTAGTGTTCTGAGAGTCAGAGTTGGGGATACAGGGACTAGCAAGGCCAACGGGAAGGCTTCTGCATGGGATGATGTGGACAAGCAGTTTGCTGGGCCAAGAATGAGTCAGGGCTTCTCAGTCTCTCAGTGAGAGGGGACAGCAGGACTCAGAGACAAAGAAACTAGGTGTAATTTCAGTTTTGAGTTCACGAGATCACCTTAGGGCATCTGTGATCAATTACCACTCCCCAAAAAGACAGTCTTCCAACTGCTTTAGTATCTAGTGCCTGGGTCAGGCAGTTCCAATCCTGCAGAAACCAGGGTCCAAAGTGGAAGAGATCTGACCTGGCACTGTGTACTGAGAGCCAGCTGAGACCTCCACAGCACTGCAGATCAGGGAGACAGAAAAGGCCCCTGTCCCATCTAGGGGCAAAGACAGGCCTTTTTTTCCCCCCCATTTATTTAAGCTACTCATCATTCCCAGTGCTGCAGTATTCATTTCCAGCCGCCTTCCTGGGAAGTTTCTGAGTGTTGGGCAGTGGGAAATTTGCTGATGTGTTAGCATTCATAGTTCCCCTTACCCCTTTTCTTCTCCAGATCCTATTTTCTTGCTCCTGGCATTCCCTTGCTGGGGTTGGTGTTGATGTACTTCACTGTTTCTTGAGTGTGCCTTTCAGCAGTGGTAGCATTCTTCATTTTCTCAAGTGACGGCACTATTGTGTCTCTGGCAGCGTGAGGAGTCACTAGGTGTCACAAAAAGGACTTCAGGATCCAATCAACGTCAGGAAAGGGAAGAACCCACGCCAAGTAGCAAACCCCAAGGAGGAGGCTTGATACACACCTCTGGGAAGTCGCTACATCAGTATAATAGATTCACATTATTTAGGCCAGAAGGGGCTGTTAGATCATTCATTCTGACCCTTGTGTGTCACAGGTCATTAAATTTCACCAATTTACCCCTATATTGAGCCCAATAACTTGTGTTTGAAGAAGGCATGTTTGTTTTTTGGATAAAGCATATCTTCCAGTAAGGCACCAGTCTTGGTCTGAAGACATCAAGAAATAAGAGGAAAAGAAAAGAAGATTGGCTCTACTAGGTCAGACCAATGATCCATCTAGCAAAGTATCCTTTCTTCCAACAGTGGCCAGTGCCAGATGCATCAGAGAGAATAAACAGACCAAGGGACTCGTCCAGTGATATATCCCCTGTCACCTAGTCCCAGCAACTGGCAGATAGAGGTTTAGGGACACCCAGAGCATGAGGTTGCATCCCTGCCCATCCTGGCTAATAGATACATTCATGGAGGAGACATCCACCAATGGCTAATTCTTTTTGGAACCAGGTTTTGTCTTCATAATGTCCCCTGGCAATGAGTTCCGCAAGTTGATTATGCATTATGTGAAGAAGCTATGTGAAGAGATGGAGAATAAACCAGTGTATTTAATAGTTTGTTCCAATGGTTAATTACATCACTGTTAAAAATGTGTGCCATATTTTTAATATGAATTTATATGATTTCAGCTTCCAACTGTAACAAGCTCCTTCACCAAAGGCTCTTACACAAAGTAAGCTGCCTCGGGACAAGAGGGAAGGTGTTCTCATGGATTGGTAATTGGTTAAAAGATAGGAAACAAAGGGTAGGTATAAATGGTCAGTTTTCAGAATGGAGAGAAGTAAATACTGCTACCTCAGCTCCCAGTAAAGGGAAGAGATTGGAGCTGACAGACTGTGGCTGATTAAAGCCCTAAAGAAGAGATACCTGTGAGCTTGATGGGGGAAGGCTTATAAAGCTAGCAGGAAGGATGCAGAAGAGGAGGAACAGGAAAGTGAGGAGTGAGGGCCTGTAGCTCCCAGCTAGCTGTAAGAGCAAGCTGTTCCCCAAGGGGCTACCTGCCTGATAACGAACTGTATAAAGCTGTATATACATGGTGGTAGGAAAATACAAGGAAATAAAAGGACACTAATGTTTGAAAGACTGGTCTCCCGTGAATGTGCCATAGAGCAACGAAGAACACGTCTACACATGGGGGCTTGTCTGGGATCCTTGCTGAAGCCAAAGAGCAGGATTGGTGGCCTGGCAATGGAGGAGACCCTGAAATGGCTTGTAGAGCAACAGAAACAGACCCAGCAAGCCCTGCAGACTTTCCAGCAGGAATACCAAGCAGAAGAACAGGCCCCTTTGGTCTGGCAGGCTGAGCAACAGCAAAGCCTGCAGGACTTCATCCGGGAGCAAAGCAATGTCCACAGGCAGTTTGTGCAATGGCTGGTGAGTCCTGGGACAGGGGAGGGCACCTGGCCGCCAGGCTGGGAACTCTATAAAATGAGCCCCGTGGATGACATGGACACCTTCCTGGGAACTTTCGAGGGGGTAGCCACAGGGGCTGGATGAGAGAGAGCAGCCTGGCCCTCCGATTAGCCCCTTATTTGACTGGCGAGGCACAAGCAGCCTATTTGGCTTTGGGTGAGGAAGCTGCCCAGAACTATGAGGCCATGAGAGCAGCCATTTTGGACAGGGTAGGCTTATCGACAGAAGCTCCGGTCAGTCCAGTGGAGGTCTGCTGTGCGACCACGGCATTCACCCAAAGGTTAAGGGACTGGGCTACACTCTCGTTGAGGCTTGACACGCGTACCCTGGAGGAGATAACGGATTCCCTGATACTGGAGCAGTTCTTGCAAAGCCTCCTGGAGACGGTGCGCACCTGGGTGAGAAGATACCTGCCAGGCACCATCAAAGAGGCGATCTAGGTAACCAAGGAGTATATAGAGGCTGAGGGATTCCGGAGGGAAGACCGGCAATGGAAAGACAGAGAACTGGGATGGAAGCCCGGGGATTCTTTCCCCAGGAGAGGCAAGGAGAAGAAAGGGAAGCCCCGAGGCGCATCCGAGACGCCAGCCTGCCTAATGTGCTGGCAGTGTGGGAAGCCGGGGAACATTAAGCAAGACTGCCCAGACATGGAATGTGGCTGGGTGGACTTTTGTGCTTGGACTGAACGGGCAGGCCAGAAGCGGGGGCTGGGGTTGTCCACTGTGCCTGTGAAGGTGGGGTGAAGACCCCAAACTGCTGTGGTTGACACCACCTCGAACTGCACGCTGGTGTGAAAGGTGCTGGTCAAACCACGTTGGCTCATTCTGGGGGCAACAATGGCCCTCGGATGCATACATGGGGACAGGAAGTCCTGCCCAGTAGCCCAGGTACCCCTAGAAAGGAAGAGGTGCTTCAGGTGGAAACAAGTAGGAGTCCTGGACAAACTACCGTGTCTGGTAGTGTTAGGATGGTACTGGGCCCCACTACCAGGCACAAAACGATGGGGTACCCTGGGGGGGGGTGGATCCCTGGAGAATGAGAACCCCAGGGTGGGAGGATGGACCTAGTCCTGGGAACCAAGAAAAAACTAGACAGCAAATCCCAGAGCGGGAGACTCACAGGAAGCACATATGGGGGAGCTGGTCAGTCTGGACCCCCCCAGGAGAAGGAAGGGGTGTAGGGGAACACCCCCAATCCCACTATCTATGGAAGAAACCCCAGATGTACTGGGATGAATGGGGGAAACTGAGGTGAGGCAGGTCTCTCCTCGAGGTGGGATGAATGCCTACCTGCCGTCAGTGGGGCAGAAAGGCCCCGAGTCGCAAGGAGAGCTGGGGGAAACTGAGTCACGGGAGGTCCCGCTAGAAGCCGAAATAACCCCCAAACCCCAGCCAGATCCACAGGTGGAGCTGGGGATAAGGTCAGGTTGTTTACCTGCCGTGTCAGCAGGTAAACAAACTGGCCCGGTCCACCAGGGAGCCGTGTGCCAGAGGTTGCTGACCCTTGCCCTAGCCTATGTTTCCCAGAAGCTGGTAATGAGTGACAGGGGATGGATCACTTGCTGATTACCTGTTCTGTTCATTCCTTCTGGGGCACTTGGCACTGGCCACTGACAGAAGACAGGATTTGCAAGTGGTCCAAAACTCATGAGAAAAAAACCCAAATAAAAGCTTGTGCAAAACACTGGGATTTTGTTAGTAAAACAAAATTAAACTGAAAACCACAAAGGCTGAAAACAAAGGATCTTACTTATTCACAATGACCCCTAAATGCTATTACATAGTCTATAATGAAATCCTGGCCCCTGAATTGTGAATTCAATGGCAACTTAGCCATTAACCTCAATGGGATTTTACAGGACTCAAATGGTTAAAGAGTAAAGTGATTAACGCCCTGATCCTACAAAGAGTTATGCACATGCTTAACTTCATCCACGGCAAAAAGTGAATGGGACTATACACTGCATAAAGTTAAATACATCAGTAAATATATAGTGCAGGATCAGTAAACCGCTTCATTTTCAGTTTAAACCTATTTTTACCTAAAAAATACTGGGTTTTCAAAAAGTATTATTATTTTTTTTCTGCTTTTCACCCTACTTTTGTAGCCTTCACATATATAACAAATAACATGTTTTATTAGGAAAATGCAATACATTGCATGAGATATATGTACTATGATATGTATATGCAATGCTGCCTGTTGAAGTAAGGCTGTGTATTAGTCTAGACCATACACACAGTAAACTAACAGGTACACATGCAGGCTCCGAAGTGCGTGTACATCTGCACATATTGATAAATCTCATGCCCACCATATACACGTCAAGCTATCAGCAGATAAGAGGTTAAAGATCTGAAACACTGAAATGGGAAGAAAATGAAAATCTATCAGAATACATTTCAGAACACAAGGAAGAAAAGGATGACGTTGAGTGTATGTGCTCCAAATGTTATGGCCCTGTTATTAAATGTAAATATTTATAGGCTAATAGTTCTAAGTCTACAACAGTAAACTGTTTATTTACATGAAAAGTTTTAGCTGGGGATTATAGATATGTTGTTTTCTTAAACTTAGCAGTGGCATTGTGTTCTGAGTTCTGTTTTAGTACTGCAACAAACCACACTGAATTCCATTCATCAAAGCATTAATTTACTGAATACATTTTTCCTCTGTTTTTCTGTCCACCAAAATAAACCCTGATATTTATCCAGAAAAATTATCAATAGTTCTTTGCACTGATTTTTTACTTGCTTTTGTTGTTGTAGTAATAAACACTAATAACTTCCCAGAAAAAAATAAATAAAATAAACACTGAAAACAAAGGACCCTAAGGATTGGGAATTTAGGACAGAATTGTAAATTGTTCAGCATACCTTCATCACTAGCCATTTAAAATTCTGCCTTAAATGGAATATGAATTCCAATGAATAATATTGAGTTCCAGTATAAAAAGATTTTCAAAAGCTAGTCAAAAAAATTCTAACAAAATATTTTCCAAATGAAAATGTGGTTTAGTAAAAATCAAAATTTCCTGTAAAGAAAATCAAGTATCAGAGGGGTAGCCGTGTTAGTCTGGATCTGTAAAAGCAGCAGAGAATCCTGTGGCACCTTATAGACTTAACAGACGTTTTGGAGCGTGAGCTTTGTATTCACCCACGAAAGCTCACGCTCCAAAACGTCTGTTAGTCTATAAGGTGCCACAGGATTCTCTGCTGCTTGTAAAGAAAATGTCAGTTTAAATTATATGTTTTTTATTATATGATTAGGAAAATCAAAATGAGAAATTGAAATTATCATTTTGAAATGAGATGTGAGAATAAACATTTTAACTTTCTTTTTTTCAACAGTAACAACACTTTTTGACCATTTCCAGTTGAAAAAGGTAAAACCAACCAACCATTAACAAAAAAAAGTGAAAAAAATGTTTTATTCATGTGTATTCTCGCTTTTTATATGTTTTCCAACCTTTGCTAATAGAAAAAAAGGGTTTTTTTTGTTTGTTTTTTTTTTAAAAAAGGAAGAAAACTGAGGGGAAATTCTGCAAATCCTCAGTCCACAATGGACAACTGTAAATTATGCACACAATAAAGGCTCATTTGAATCTCATTCAAATAAGAGTTCATGTACAGCAAATGCTTTTATTGTGCTCTGTGTTATAACCAAATAAATGACCAACAAAATCATTTTCAGCTTTGACACATCAGTAAACAAAAAGATGTGGCATGGTGGAATCTAAATTGCCACATCTACTATACCCTCATATGCCATATGAAAAAATAACATGAAGTCACTAGCAATCAGATAAACTAATGAGAGCAATCCAAAACTATAGTTTGAAAAGTCACTATTACTCTATTGAATAAGCTGATATACAGTGAGGCTTGACCAGTTTAAGGGCACCAGGAATTTTAGTGGGGACAGCCCCACCAATTGAATAGTGTTGATTTTGTTACAACTGCATTTAAAAACAAACAGGGGTTCTCAACCTATGAACTAAAAGAGGGGGGGATTTAAGTAGAGGTCACAACCATCCTCCATTTTTCTCCTTTTCTTAGACTTTCAATACAAAAAATCAAAACAATTATGTTCCCATCACTTATGGTTGCAGAGAGAACCCGAGAAACATAAAGCAAACAACCAATGGAGTGATGTGTTAGGTGTGCTACTGATAATGTGCAACTCAGGCCTGTGATAGAATTTTAGGTCTTCTTTGTCCATTTGATTCTTGATACACATATTAGTAAGAATATGTGTGAACAAAGGACAAAGACACTGTGTATGCTGCTTCTGCCTAGCCAGTTGGGTTTGTTAGTATAATGGGAACAGATAAGAATAGTTAAAGTGTTACTGGTCATTGTGGGAGTATAATATACGAGCACACATTTTAAGACAGCCTTAACTCCTATCTCAAGGTAAGGTCAAGCAATCTGTTGGGAGGGGCAAGGGGTGATTGGGTGGAAGGTATAAAACATTAAAAGGCCAATGAAATGCCTGTCCCCGACCATAGCACAACCTCACTCCTCACCAGAGGCGGCTCCAGGCCCCAGCACGCCAAGTGCGTGCTTGGAGCAGCATGCCGCGGGGGGCACTTTACTGGTCACCAGTAGGGTGGCAGGCGGCTCTGGTGGACCTTCCGCAGGCGCCCCTGTGGAGAGTCCCTCCCGCAGGTACGCCTGCGGGAGGTCCACCAGAGCCACCTGCCACCCTCCTGGCGACCGACAGAGCGCTCCCCTGGCATGCCACCCTGCTTGGGGTGGCGAAATGTCTAGAGCCACCCCCGCTCCTCACCCCTCCCATGAAATACAAAAGAGATGGCTCAAAGACTCCAGACTCATGCCCCCGCCCCAAATGGAACATGACCACAAATTGTAAGGGGTGGGACCAAGGGCATGGCTTTCCCCTGCTAAGTAGGGGAGAGAACGGGACACTGAGAAACCAGGCTCTGCAGTTATGGACATGGTTGCTGAAAACTAACCCCAATAAACATCACATTGCCTGCAGCTTGGACTTCTAGTCTTCTGCTTTCTGTCTGTGTGACAACAACTAGGGGAAAGCCCTCTAACATGACGCCTGCCTGAGTCTGCAGAGAGAGAGAAACAATAGCTCTAAGACATATGAAATTATGTTATCCATGTTAATAAATAAAGTTAATAAAGGAATACGCAGTGTGTGCCATATGATTTGTTATTTTTCCAATATGCCATGGAATTTGGCATTCTTTGCCACAGAATTTGTCATTTTGCTGCAGCCAGGTACCAAACTGTTTTAAATCCCTGTCCTGCTGGGACTCGTATCTCCAGTTTTCTTCATGACCACTCTGCCCATCATATTGCTAAATGGGGAGGGGGAGGTGAAGGGAGAGTATTGGGGCAGTTTCACTATGGGAAAGATGCTTCTATTATACAAAAGACTGAGACTTTTTAACAATTATGATAAATTCCCCCAAACAGATAGGTGCTTTTTTGAAACTAAAAAGGTAGTTCCTGACCCTGGTCATATGACCTGGTCATGGCTCCAAAACCAAACACACTAGTCACACAACAGAGGACAATTCTATTTACCACTAAGTTAAGCAACATCTCATTGCAGGATCAATGATACAAAAGAAGCTTAATATTACAAGTTGAATCACTGACTATTTTATGGATAAAATTCTTAGCACCAGTGTCAACATTATTGTTGATGTTCTCCTCCCCCTTAACAAAATTGCTATGTAAAAACTCCCTAAGAACTCCCTTATACTCCAAAGATGAACCACTGCTAATTTATCTGTAGTACACACTGCATGTTCTCTGTTTTGCTTTGTGAAAGGGTTCCATTAGAGACAGTCTACTGCATAAGTAAGAAATATTTTCCCTGCTCCACACATTTTTGTCCTTATTTTTATATTCTCTGTCTTTAATTAAATATGTCATAGACTTATGAACCCAACAAAGTGGCAATATTAAAATAAAAGAAAATAGTGAGTTTGTTTGCCTGTGGATTTTCCCTAAGCTTACCCAGTCTATTAAAAATTCAACAGCATTGTTATTTGTCTTTTGCCATACGGCCTCTCTCACCATTTCAGCAGGTGGAATCTCTCTCTAGATTTTCAAGACTGTGTAATGTGTGCTCTTTGAACTGCTGCAAAAATGAGGTTGACTTCCTGTTTTAAGTACCAAAACTCAATGAATGCGTCGAAGTGTGTCAAAATAAGAGACTGAGGAGGTTCTAAATTAAGAAAGTCAAAAGTGGGGAAATTCCCACAAAACAACAGACATTTGGAGTGGGGGCCGGGTTCAATCTTAGAGTAGGACTTGCACAGAGAGGTGAAAAGTAGGGCATCCAGTTGAAGAAGGAAGCAAGAATAGGTGTTTCTTAGTCAAATATGGGGAGGAATTTACTGGAATAATTTTGTAATCTGCATATTAGAGATCCAGGTTCCAAAACAAGATTCTGACTGAACAGTATAATATGTGTGCCAAGTAGTACCAATAGCCAGTCTATCCTACTCCTCTATATTTCACTACTTAATGTGCTCACTTCATTCTTAATTCATTTTATTGTACTTAGAAGTAGGTATTGGATAAGGGTCTAACAACAGTGCATAACTGCCACACCTAGGGTAGAATACTACAATATTTATGCACTTTGGGATGAATCATGCAATGACACTGTGCTCTTGACATTCTTGCCGCTGTCGAAATCAGAAGATCTTGTTTTAACATTTATTTTAACATTATTTTTACTTTCAAGTATCTTCTTTTCAATCTATATGGAGAGTTAGATGAAGTCTGAATCTGCCTGGAGGGAAAACAGTTCGTACTTTACTATCTATCATTACTATCTATTTCTTGCTTGGGTGTTTGGGACCAGTTTGAAGAAACACTAGATGTCAAAACAAGGCTATTAGGATAGGATTGGAGAAATATTCTCCACATCTGTAACTGCCTTAAAGTAGAATGATCCAGTATTTTGTTTGTCTTTTGCTTGACACTTTGGCCTATTTTTTCTGTTATCCGTGGCTACAAAATCTAGACTGTATTCTTCCGACCGATTTTCCTGTGCAAAGTTAAAAATTGTACTTAAATCACTCTAGATATAAACTGGTCTGTAACTGACTCCACAATTTGTTTCTGTTTGTGCATCAGGATCGGGAGGCAGAAGAGATCATCACTGAGGTTATACATTATAATGGAAATGGGAATATGAACTTTTGTAGGGTCTTTTGTAGTTAGAATATCCTCTGGCAGTTTGAAAGCACACTAATTTCTAACAAAGATCTAACAAGATGAAAATAGTTGCTGCAATAAACATAGATTAATACTGCTGTTTGAATAGCTCAGGTATAAAATGCTGCTCCATATATGTGATCCTAATAATGTATCATTGCCCAAAAGTGAATGGGTTAAAAAAATACAGCAATTACTAGGGAAACTTCTTCATTTTAAATTGCTTTGATTGTATAACACATTCCCAGTATATCTCAAACTGAACTAGATTACAGATAAATGTCATTTTTTGCTGAGTCTTACCCAGTCTTGCTAGCGATCTATTTGGATAAGTTAATTTCTTGCTCTATTTGATTTTACTCTGCTTTGGCAAATGAAACAATGAAAAGCTCTCATCTATCCCCCTTAATCCTTTCTTTGTGAAATATGTGTATTTTGAGACTTTGATATATCTAATATTGATATGACCTTACCTCTCAGGCATGTTCAGATATGTAATGAACATTAAACTGGGAGGAAAATGACATTTTTAATACTCTGTTGTTGGCAGATGACTTCAAGAATGAAGTGTGCAAAAGCAAGAGTAACTAGTCTGATCTGAGCTTCGTCTGCACACCGAAACTACTTCTCCCTCCAGAAATTGAATGCTTCAGATAAATATTTCCCCAACTTCTAAAATGCAACTTACCTCCCCAAGTTGCAGAGGACCAGAAATTATAGTATCCCAATGACTGAATCTCACTGTTCTATAGAAATCATTATAATTCTCCCAAAGCCAGACATTTCAACCAGTCTGTGTAACAGCACCATTTGAATAGGAACAATCCTGCTGACTGTGGGTGTTACAGATTCACTAGGCTTCCAGACTGCTCTCTAACCTATCCCTGCCCCAGCCTTGTTCAGGGCTGCTTCAGCCTCGTTCATATGCTATTCTGACCTTACTTCAGTCCTGTTCCTGACATGCTCCAGCCCTGCACCATCCTCCTGTCCCCCAGATCCTTGGATTGACTCCAAACTGGCTGTGACAATTAGCCTGCACCAAGACTCTGACTATCACCATGATTTGGCTTGTCAAAAAACTTTGACCCTAGTTCTGACCCACGGCTTGTCCCCAGCCTCCACTTTCAACACCGCCCTTGGCCCAGTCCTGATTTTATACCCGGCTTTGACCCTTGGTACCTGTTTTTGACCACTGCTCCAACCACCAGACATGACTACCCTGAATCCTGATCCTGACCCTTATCATAGGGATAATGAACTTAATCCCTTTTAATTACCTAAATGTAACTGCCAGCACCTTTCATAACAATCTATATCACTGAAATTAACTTATTATATAACCACAGGTTGACTCAGAACCACTCCTTAAAGTAAATCCAGTACAAACCTCAGGAGATCAGATATCCTTGTACCCAAATGGTGAATTCTCTTGTGGTTCTCATGATTATCACCCACTCACCCACCTAATGAAAGAACTCCCTACCTACAAATTGTCTACCTAGAATAAATATGTTCCCTTCTGGAGGAACTTCTGTCAATGAAATAAGCCTCTTCTGCTATTATGAAGTATGTGTCTGCATTAACAGAAATCATCCTTCCTTGACCTCCGGACATATTTTTTCCTTTTTCCTTAACAGGGACTTCCTGGGCTGGATAAAAAGAAGAAGCCAGTTCTTAGATAAGTAGGTTCCCCTAAGTCATCTAGGACATTAAATATATCCACCAATTTATCTCTAACTTTCAATTTACTTTAACTCATAGTGCTGTTAGTTTTCCCTCCTATTGTCCAGAAAGTTTTTTATTTTAAGATACTCAACTCACTCAGTCAATGTCTACGACTCACACCAAATTTTTTTTTAATAATTCTCACTTTGTTTCACTCCTTCTGTCAACTTAGTTTTAGCTTGTGTGGGGCAGTAGGGTGGTAAGGGCTGTTGGCACGGAGAAGAAGATTACTCTGATAACTTATGCCTGAAGAGAAGAGTACCATGTATAAATCTGAAAAATTGTGGAGACTGTTTTTTCCACATTATGATTCCTTTTTGACAACTCTGTTTTCATCAAAGTTTGGCTTCTTTGTGTTTCTTTACAGAGAACATTTTTACCATCTTCCTTTAAAAAGACTGATAAGATCGAAAGGGTCAAATTCCAATGAAAAATGGGTCAACATTCAATTCCATTTTCTGAGGGGAGCTAAGATCACCATCATACTTTTCTCTTTTATGCACACATCTTATTTGCCTTCTTTCACTCTCCCCTATCTGCCCCTTAATGTCAAAAGGATGATGTTCTCCTATCTCTCTCATTAATCATCTTTGACATTCAGTTAAGAGCCTCATCCATGGCAATCTTTTTGTAGTGTTCTCTAGTTTGTCTTCACCTCCCAATAGAAAAGGGAAATGGTGTCTTTAACACTGTGATCCAAAGATATAGTGTGGTATACTCTTTTGATCCCTAAATGTATTTTCTGTGAGGGTCTTCATTATATTTCATCTTGCCAACTCACACTGTCCAAGTGTGACCAGATTACAACAAAGCAATCTTCAGAATGATGGACAGAACAAGTGTTCACTTTGCAGTGGCATGAAAATGGCTGATATTGTGATCATCATCATCCTCTCTTCAAATTAATTTCAAACAATTCCATTACACTTCAAATTGCTCTTGCACATAACGTTCTTTCTGTTAGCAATCAAGTAAATTGGGTAAACTAGTTGAAAGAAGAAACGTTGTTGCACACCACCTGCATGGCTGTTTTAAAAAGGTCTTAAGACAGAAGAGAGAATTCCCATAAGATACCACTGAGCAAACTTCAGATATAACATAGGTTACTTAATTCTTCTAAAATTCTGAATGACTCTGCTTAGTTTAAAGTGCCCTCTAATCACTGGTGGGGTTACCTCTCTATGAGCAGGTTACTCTGCTTGTGAAATGTTTTAAAATACTGCACTGGAATATGTTTTCTTAGATTAAAGAATAATGTATAAGTGTATGAACAAAAAGCAGGGCCCAAATGTTTTTTTTAACTTTGTGTCCAGAATTACAGTGGAAATAATCATGGGATTCCAGAGAGAGGGGGGGAAAGAATCTGGTAATACTCTGTGAAATTCAACAGCAAAAGCTAGTGTTTTGTTAATTGATATAGTATGTTTTCTTAACATTGCTGATTACAGTTATGCAAATATTGCATTTTGTAAATATTAATTTGATTTTCTTTACCAACTCACCATGATTAGGTTTGCAGACCTTTGTGTTCCCATGCTATAATATTCTAGTAAACAGGTTTACTAGTAGGAATATCTGCTGAAGCAACAACATTTTGCAGAATATTGATTGAAAACAAAAATTTATATTCTTATTGGCAAGTACTCATACCAAAAATAGGCTTCTAAGAGCTATACTTACCAAACCAGGGAAATGAATCATAGCACGTGATCGAAACGCAGGTATTCAAACAGCTTGAATTTCTATTTTTGACTGTCAAAGAAGGGAAGTAATTCTCAAAGCAAAAAAGTTCAGTCACAGATATGCTCAGATAAAATATTTTTCAAATAACGTTGGTCAAATAAATTTCTGAAAATTATGGTCTGTTCACAGATAGTCCGATAACAGAAAAAAAGGCTAAATTTGGCGAAGTGTGTGTTTTCAATAATTTGACCAGGTCTACTGAACCACTAGTCTTTCATCAATTGTCAGAAAAAAAGACTGATGAGTGAAGATATGGGACATACCTACGGTACTGGATGAGGACTGAAATAAAGTCAAAACACAATATTTTAAAAACAAGAAATATTGGATAATGAGACAGTGCCTACAATTTGAGAATGTTCTCTCCTGCTCAAAACCATTGCCCTATTGCATTTTCCTCCCTACCTAATGAGATCCATGAGTTACAACTCATAGTTTAGTTTGAAGATCTTTATAACTGAAACATGGGGGGATAGGTCTGAGTTTTGAGAACCCCTTAGTTTTGTTTAGTCCTCTCATTAGATAGGAGGTAACATTTTCGAAACCATCTGACTCTCATTTTCAAAATAGATTCAGAAGAGTCTAAATGAAAATCAGTGGAATTTAGGCTCCTAAATGCCTAAGTCACTTTTCAAAATAGGTCTAGAGTGCTTATTTTACCCGTTGTCTACATCTATGGTTTTTGACATGTATTTAACAAGGATCTAACATGTTTAAGCTTCTTGTTGAAGGAAAGAATATCTTTCTTTGGATTACTATTGTTTTTTAGTCTGGTCATCTCAGAAAAACACAGATGAGATTATTAAAGCTTTATATGGTGGGTAAAAGAGTTTGGGGAAGTTTAAAAATATCTATTTTTTTCTAAAGCATTATTTTACCTTTTATATATCACTACCCACAGGCACCAGCACTCGTTGTGAATCAAATAACCAGCATTTATAACATTTTGCTTTGTAACAGTTTTATCCAACTTCATTTGTATTTCAAGAGTGGGATTTCCCACGTGTGTATGTGGGTGCCGACATCAATTGTTGGCAACCATCAATCCAGTGTTGCATTTTGACATATTCTGTTCACATTGATTATACAAACACACTGCTTGGATGAAGTAAAATGCAATTAAATAAAATGCAAAATGTGCATAACTAAGTGAAAAGTAGAGCTGTTTGAATAGTCTTTGGTGATTGAATTTGTCAGCAAATGTCTCTGTTTTCTTGAATCATTTATTCACTAAATATTTTTTTCAGTATTATTTGAATGTCTAGTGTTAACCTGTTGGAGGCATATTGGACATGTGAAATGTAAAATTGAATAAGGATATTGCTGCATCAGCCAGGCTTATTGGAAAATGTAAGACCTTTTTCATTCCTCTTGTGAAAGACATTTTATATCTACTGCACCTTAATATTAAGTGAATGTTCTGGAAAACATAATCCATACTAAAACTAAGTGAAGTAAGGAGCACCAGCAGTGACTCATTCCATGATGATGTAAGTCATAATCTTTCACAAAGCACTAGCCCACTCCTAAACAATATTGTCAATTATTCTTATCACCCAAGGCACCGAATTAATGTGACTAACTACATAGTGACTTAAGAGACTCTTATGGTACACACACACACACTTAAATGCATGTTGTACCTTAAGAGTCTCTTAAGTATATGTATAGAGCATATGGACTGTAACTCATACTATTGCTACTGCCAATTTCCACAAAAATTACACTAGAACAGCAAAGACAACTATAATATATCCTCTCCACAGAAAAAAAGGAACACTATTTCATATAAAATTCTTTCTCATTATGGACCTATCAAAATGTCATTAAACTACTGCAGTGGGAAGCAGCACAGCCAGGCAGTATTACTGAAGGAATCCTTATGGAGCATGCTTATTAAATAAGAAAATAATGTTGAATACTGAATTGGAATCTAAAATTCATCTTACACTGAAGATTTGCATAAGGCACCACAGAATAGATGCACACAGCATAACTCAGCAACTGAACCATTTCTGAAGTGTTTTTGGCTTCTCGATTTAACTAAAGTGGTGTCAGTTACTAAAATGGGAGAGGTATTTCAGAATTAAGCATCACTTTAGAAATATGCAGCCATTTCAAAACTTAGTGACCCTTGGCATATTAAATCATGAACATTTTGCCCTTTGATCCATGAAATAATGCATCTTTTGTGTAATGCTATTGGGCAGCGTCTGCCTAAAACTATGTGCACTAGGACATAAATTACAGATTAGAACGAGGAAGACTTGTGAAATATGAATGGTCAGTTATAGGGGATACTGAACACTAACAAGGGAAAAAAGTACGCATCACTTAATGAAAAACTGATAATACGGAATATAGTTATTTACTAAAAATATGAATAAAATGTTTATCCTGTCTAAAAAATATAGTGCTGTTGATAATGTTCAGTGCAAGGCTGACACGAGCTACTGAGAGATGAAAAGGTAGGATTCCAAATTCAATTTTATATTAAGCCATTGTGTGCCCAAGCAACTCCAAACACAGGGGCTACATTTATTACATAATAGAAACCCTGCTTGTGTGGGGTTAATTATACCTTTAAAAAGGCAGAATAAATTAGGGAGAAGGAAGGAAAAGCACTGTCTTTGCAGGGGCACATGGAGGCAACATGCACTGGGATCACAGGCAAGTGGGAGAGGTGTTCCTTGCTACACTATTTCAGACATGTAACAACTTCTCCTCCCCTACAGCTACCCAAGTGCTATCTAGTAAGGATAAGTAGTGGGAGGAAGTTGATGCCATTCTCATGATCTTGCATGGTCTTGAAGCACTACCTGCTTCAGTTCTCCAGTGAGCACTAGCTCACTGGGCATGCATCCATACACAATGTTCATTGGAGTACTAAGAACAAAATTATGGCATTGTAGGAAGAAAGGGAAGGATTCCTTATACACACTTCCTATTCTACCATATCTACATGGGACAGGAACAACTTCCCCACTTATTTCTGACTGGTTGGCAATTTTTTGATGAAATTTTTTTCATCAGAAAATGATCAATTGTTGAAACTGAAATGATTAGCGAAACTGTGCTGGTTTTGATAAAATGTTTATTGCAAAGTTTCTCAGCTGTGGGATGGAATTTCTGGTCATCTCCCTTTAGAACTCAGTGCTTTTGGATTATTCTCCTTCTTGCCTAAGTCATGAAACTGCAAGTTTCTCAGCAAACTTCTGTTAGAATTAACTTAGCTACAACAGACTATAGAAGGAAATGCCCGGAAAGGTTTAAAGGAAACAAGACTGCAGCCTTTTCATCTGGTGAAAAAGTTAACTGTCAGGATAGCTAAGACCATGGAAGTTGCTTGAGGGAGGTTGCAATTGTGATTGCAACTTAGGGTGACCAGATGTCTCAGTTTTATAGGGACAGTCCCGATATCTGGGGCTTTTTCTTACATAAGCTCCTATTATCCCCCACCCCCTGTCCTGATTTTTCATACTTGCTATCTGGTCACCCTATTGTAGCTATTTAAGTATTAATCATGTTCTAGTAGGTTTGTTTGTTTGTTTGTTTGTTGGAAGGGAGAGATGGACCCTTTAAAGGTTTTTGCTGACCACTGACTGATGCCACAAGGTTGTTTCCAATGGATTTGTCAACTGGTAATTTGCAAAGTAAGTAGATGAAGTGATGCAGTATGATATGTGATACTATAGCATAGGAAGCTCATATAAAATAAACAAATTAATCAAACTAATAATAAAATAATCAAATCAGCCAGAAAGGAACTCATTTTGGAGGACTTAAACACCTCTGTTACTTTAAATATTTCAGATAGGGTCTAGGATTGGCATGAATGTTAACAGATCATGTATGGTCACAGACACATACAATAAAAAATACTATACCGTTTCCACTGGAATCTCACCAGACTAGGATAAGGGAGACTATGTGTTGGCATTGTCAGACTTTGTGAAATATCTTGCTGCCTATACTGTGGGCATGCTTCATGAATAAAGCAGATGGGGAGGTGAAATCAGAATTCAATCCATTAATTTAAATGGGAGTTAGTCACTTAGGCATTCTGAAAATCCTACTATGCTCCTATCTGCATCTTTAAGGCACCTGAATGATACTTTTAAATATCTGGCCCTCTCTGACTACCAAGAACACTGGCTTTTGTACACTTCAGTAGTGGGTACGGAACTTGAGAGCTGGAAAGCCTGCCTACAGAGGACTTTCCATGTTAACTCTGTGAACTTTGTCTTGGAAAGGGTTGTGCACAATATGAAAACATGAGGTCTTTATTCCTTGGCTTGTATATACAATGATTTATTATTACACCCTGTACCCTCTGTATCACACTTCCACATCACGTTTTTTTTAATAACTATATACACCACCTCTTCTTCACTCCTGTCTTTCTTCCTCTTTTCCTCTTTTTTCACTGTCAGTTTTCTTTCTTTTTTTCCCCTTTCCCGAAAACCACAGCCTTTTCTTCTTCAGATTGATTGTACAGTTTAATATCTATCCAAAATGTAATAATCTATAGCCAAATATGTTAAACACTTGAAATATTAGATTATCAAAAAATTCTTCATTCAAAGACAAAAGAAAGCTTGTGGCTTGTACCTGACTTTAAAAAAACCTCTCTGAAATATCACATTTCAATAAATGTAATGCCTTTTGCATACATTATTTATAGGAATACAGAAATGTTATTAAGATGCACATATCCTTTGTGTTTGCAAAACAGACAACCAGTCTGGGTTACATAAAAGGCTTTTTGAATCTGGTAATGCTCTGCTGCCTGAAGATCCTAAAACAATAAAATATCTAATGATTTATGGACCAAAAGAGCTTGAAGAACATCCACAGAATATAGAGAAGAATGAACTCTGGCAAAGAAGGTTGACAAAGATGAATGAAATCAAGGCATTTTTCTTCCTGGTAGACAAAATTCAACATTTTTTCTTGTAAATAGAAATTTCATTGTATCTCTGGTCAACTTGGTTATATCACCATAACCTTGATAAAAAGTCTACAATATTCCTGAAAAATAAGCACAGAACACTAAATCAAGGATTCTTCATGGATGCAGATTGTATTCTAAGGCTGTGAAATATTGTTTGAGAAGTATATTCCTACTTTCTTTTCTATCTGCATTTAGCTGAAACAGAGTGATCTAGAGACTTATGCAAAACATGCATGTTAACCTTAAAAATGTCACAGAGCTTTCAACTACTATGGCTAGAATAAAATAATAGCTTGCAATATACTTTAACATATGTTTCAGAAAACCAATATGGAAAAAATAAAAATCAACTTTAAACTTTACCCACATAGGATCGGATCCAACACAGAATTTAAGCACATGAATAGCCCAACTGAAGTTAACTCACACCCACATGGTTAACATTGTCCATGTTCTTAAGTACTTTACTGGATTTGGAGTCAGCTTAATTAAAGCTGAATACTTATCCAAATCTGAAAAAGCCGCTACCCTAGGATCCCAAAATCTCTTGAACTTTATTATTAAAATTGAAAAGCCCAGCAAATGTGACGTCCTTACAGCTAGACCCCAAAGTGAGTTGGATTGCAAGGTCATAATCTGGGCCTTTCATTAGCAGCCTCTAAGGGAGAGGTAGTTGATGGAAAAAAGGGAGCCTGGAGAAAGGTGTGGGGGAAATATAGAGATTCCCACAACTCTTGCCACTGTAGACAGTAGGGTCAGGATTATTTCCTGTGTATTATACTATCCCCTTAGGCACAGGATCACAGCTAGGATGGTGCAAAGTTGTCCTGCCTCTAGGAAAGTTCTGATATAATCCCTTTCCACCCAGCTATTTAGATGGTGCAGCCTGTTTCCCCTGATCAATCCATCCTGTGTGTGCCTGTTGTGGCACAGCCTTAGCCAACTTTCCCTCTTTGAAGTGGCTTCCATTCCTTGGGGTTCTATGAGACAGCAGTCATTGTGAGCCCCACATATCACGAACTACTACTGTGTAAGGCAACACAAAGCTTCCTTGCAACAATTCCTGTCTCCACATACACCTGTGTTACAGGCCTGGCATAATCTAGGCCTCTGTATCTCAATAAGAGAACACCAAGTTCAAAAGACTAAAGGTTATCAAAGTATCAGGAAGATTTACGGTACACTTTCTTCATCAACTCTCTCATTTACATCAATGAGGTCAGGAGCAAAGTCCTTCTATTTTTTAATAATAATATAAAAATTACACACACGGACTCTCTCTCTCTCTCTCCCACACACACACGCACGCCACTGTGGCAGCACTTAAGACAAATGTCTTGGTGGGTTAATGTACATGTTGCCCATCTCCTGAGACCAAACACTATTGTAAAGTAGGTGACAAGTATTTGATGGTTGTTTCCTATTACCCATTTTTTTCACATCACAAAATTGGCATGTTTGGCCGTCTTTGCTTAACAGAGACAGAAAGGGATTGAAACAGAAGGGGTAACTCAGAGTGGAGATGACGAGCATAAGCAAAAGTGTGTGTGAAGTTTGAACATCTGTCCGATTGATGCTTGGTCATACATGGCCACACAGGGTGTATGGAGGTACCGTATGCATATGGCTTCACAGGACTTACCTAGACCCCAACTCCATGCATGAAAGAGAGCAGGGCTGAGGATTCAATACAGGCCCCTCATGAGGAAGTGATGGGGAAAGATAGAGCTAAATTATGGTTCCACCCCTCACTTCTCCACTGGCTATGTCTGGTAATGGTCCAATACAACATACTAGCCTCCTCCCCATGTCACACAAACAGGTGCTATGGACATTATAGCTCTGAGCCAGTCCTTTTTCTGAAGCTTCCCTGGCACAAAGCAGCTTTGCACCAGCCGTTGCCCAGGGCCATGAACTCTCAAGCTAGCCCTTAAAAAATAAGAAATTGTGATTTTCCTGGTAATTAGTTTTGATTCAGTTGCAGGCTTAGACTGATTTATTGGGATGTTTCCTGGGAGGCTCCAGGACTTGCAGTCCCTGTAAGATTGCTCCAAGCAGTGGGAGATTAACCACCCATCCATTGGACCTACAGCTCTGAGCCCAGGGACCAATATATTGTAGATCCATGGATCCACTGAAGGCTGGAGGAGAGGTGAGTTGTCATAAATAGATAGCTAAGGGTTAATGTTTCTTTCACCTGTAAAGGGTTAACAAAGAGACAACCAAATACCAGGAAACAGAAAAGAATCTCTCTCTCTTCCCCCTTTGTCTTCTCCCTCCCACAAATTCCCTGGTGCTGTAGAGATTCACCCTCTGTAGATCTAACACAAAGAGAATTTCCCTCCCTTTCGTTCCTTAGCCTACCCAGAGAGAAAAAAAAACTCAAACAAGTCTTAAAAAGAAAGCTTTACAAAAAAAGAAAGAAAAAACACATGAACATGATCTCTGCATCAAGTTGACAATACACAGGCCTATTGCTTAAAAGAATTGAAATAACAGCCTTATTCAAAAGAGATATAATTTAACATTCCAGCACTACACACATGTAAAATACAGAAACAATAACAAGTCATTGTTATTTCATACATTCTAACATACACTTTGAAACTAGAAAGATTAGAAGCTTATCGAAATACGAAATTAGATCCCCCTGCCATCAGCGAAAGACCATGAACAAAGACCAAAGGTGACGTCCCCAACATTACTCCCTGAGCTTTGAAATAATCCAGTTTCCTGATTGGTCCTCTGGTCAGGTGTTTGGTTCTCTTTGTTAACCCTTTACAGGTGAAAGAAACATTAACCCTTAGCTATCTATTTATGACATGAGTATCACTGGAAAAAAGTGAAAGCAGAAAGTGAAAGAGGTGGAGAATCATGCTGAGGAAGCTGTGCTCTATTCAGACCCTTGAATTAGATATTAACAGGCTAACTGGTTATGCATTATGGTGCATGAACTGAAACCTATTCAAACACCAGAAGCAGCACTAAATTCAAAACACAAAGCTAAAAGAGGCCGGAGGAGAATGGTTGAGTTCACAGTGGGAGTCCAATTTGAGTCCAAACACTGAGGCAGCTGGGTCCACCAAAGAATTACATGAATTGGTGAAGATACTTGCCTTCAGATGACAGGGTTGGATGGAAAAGACCATTCCTATCCTTCCCAGACCTTGGAGGAGATAGTGGGTAGAAGCAGCATGAGCTCCATTGCCATTACACCTCTCAGAGGCCCTGGTCTGTTTTCCCTAAAGTCCTTTGTCTCTTCTTTCCTATGATATTCAGATACCAGTGATCTTTGATACTAGATACTATATGTATGACTTTTCAAGTAGTGATCTTTATTTGTTCAGTAATACACCTACAATTGAAGCACACAAAAACAAAATACTATAATTTAAAAGACTATTGTACTTGCTTGTTTTCAATACTACTTCTTATGCATGTATGAATGAAATCTTTATTTCTATATTCTTCATTGCAATATACCCAATGGGAATCAAATAAACAAACAACAAAAATAGTTCTATATTGCAGATTTTGTGTTATATAGTTTACAAGGTTACAAATACCTTCATGTGCATTTTTTTTCTTAATCAGTCTTAGCAGCTGCATAATAGGAGATAGCTATTCTTTCCCTTTGGGGTGGGAGAAAGGACAAAGTGACCTACAAAGGGCATTTATCCCAAAGCAGTTCAACTATACAAACAAAAATCAATAGTTTAACCAACATCATTTGTTATCTTAGGACACTTAGAAGTTGTTTTTGGTAATCTGGAATAGTGGCAATAAAAAAAATCATTTAAAAACTTTTGCATATTAAATATGTAGTGAGGATTGATACAATTTATAGAGAATAAATAAAACATGCATGTTATTCTTTTGACAGAGTAAAGCACAAACCATATTCTAACATGATAATTTATCTTCAGTGTAAAAGTAACCTCTTGGATTTCCCACAAGAATTTGTAAGCAAAAACCAGAGGTCAACTTCCAGGGTAAATTTGATTTGAGTGTTAAATGTAAGAAGGATTAGTATTAGAAAATATAATGTCAATACAGTATTTTGGTTCAAAGAGGAAAGTAAGGATTAAAGCACAGGTTTCCAAGGAAAAGTGTTTGTTTGGAGTACAAAAATCAACATATATAAAAAAGGAATAGCATTTCTAAAGCTATGGGATAGACAAAGCCAGCTATGCATTTTTAAAATAACTTGATGAAATGTACTTATATGCTGGCCATTTATAATCTCACATAATAAAATAGAATAATAATTAATAATACCCTGTATTTTCATCTCATAGGCGATTTCTAAGTACTTTAGAATAAATAATGTTTACACCAAATACATATAGACAAGATCATCTGATTTACTCTCAGATATTTGCTTATGCATTCGAATTATCAGGTCAGGTGAGCTTTATTTTTATTTATTTATTTATTTATTTATTGCTATATGTTTGGACAGTCAGAGTCATTACTTTGGATAAATTGTTCAATATCAGCCACAAATACCCAGTATGGGAATAAGTCCATAGGTCTCTTTTCTATGCTCATCCCCAAAAGGAGTTTAAATGACCTTTTAAAGGAGAATAGTCAAAGGCACCTTCAATTATGTTGTTTAAAAAGGCACTACACTACAATATGCACTACTTCAAAAAAATAAGAGCAGTTTGACACAGACTGTGAGTTTGCTCTGTTCCAGAGCACATCCATATACCGACATGTCCTTCCAAGCAGACAGGAAATGTAGGTGGAGGAGGAAAGAGACCATCTTCCCTTTCA
Organism: Chelonoidis abingdonii; assembly: GCF_003597395.2. Classification (NCBI taxonomy): domain Eukaryota; kingdom Metazoa; phylum Chordata; order Testudines; family Testudinidae; genus Chelonoidis; species Chelonoidis abingdonii. The sequence goes on from NC_133769.1 coordinate 222,088,372, forward strand.
GCAGCCAGAATGGGGTAGGAAACCAGTGTCCTATAGTGTTGAGTACGGCCACAAAGCAGCACAAAATAATTACAAAATGATGTTACCTCTGAGATTGCATTGAAATATTTGTGTCACGGAATTGCATTAATACATGTTACAAAGACACAAAACCACAATATGAGCATGACAGCTTAATGCTACTGGGCAATTATTTTGTGGCTTTCTGTAAACTCTATTCACTGGAAAAGTGGCTCTCCGGTTGTCCAAGGCTGAGTGCTGCTACTTTATATAGTATGTGTTTAAAAAACTATAATTGAGAGGCTATCCAGTAATTCCATCATTCTGCAGCCTTCTCTGCCCCTATCCTGCATCTACTGTCAAAACAAAAATAGATAAAAAATATTTCTGCTGTAAATCACTTTTCTCTGTACTAACTGCAGGAAAAAAAATAAACTCATTCCTTGAGGAAAAGTACAGTTTTAGTTACTTATCCTACATTTTCCCATCATTCCGTAAAACTGATAGACATTTAGTAAGCCATCAGCTGTCTTCTCACCTACTTCATTATTTGTAAAGGATGTTGAAATATGTTTCAGTAGTGAGCATGTCACCTTTACAAAGTGGTAAATAAACAGTTGCATACATTCAAGTGATATCACTAATATCACTCTTGCATCATACACTAAAGTGTGATTGATTTTTTTCAATATAATACCAAGCAGCATTAAAAAGCCTGCATGCATAAAATCAGGGCCGACTCCAGGGGTTTTGCCGCCCCAAGCAGCCACACACACACACACACAAAAAAATAAAATAAAATAAAATAAAATAAAATAAAAAAATAAAAGCCGCGATCGCAGTTGCGATCTGCGGCAATTCAGTGGGAGGTCCTTTGCTCCGAGCAGAAGTGAGGGACCCTCCACTGAATTGCCACTGAATACCTAAAAGTGCTGCCCTGCTCCAGAGTTGCCGTCCCAAGCACCTGCTTGATAAGCTGGTGCCTGGTGCCGGCCCTGGATAAAATTAAATATATGAGTTAAAATTTGCTGTACAATGGTTTTTGTTTCTCAGTATGAAATCTCTAATATCTCTTTGGAAAGAAAGTGCATAGTAACATAGAAATACAGGAATTGCTACCAGACCAATCTAGTTCAGTCCTGGTGCAAAAAGTGGCCAGTACCAGCTATTTCAGAGGAAGCATTTGTACATTAGGCATTTCTAGGATAATCTACACCTAGGACATTTTCCTCCTAAATTCCCAATAGAGAGACTTGCTTTTGCCCTGCAGCTGGAGTGTTAACATATTTTCAAAGCACCTGTCTATTTTTAAAAAATATTTACATTATATCTGTAGACATTCTTATTATCAGTATTAATGGTTAATCTTTTTTTTTTTTAAATGTCTGCTATGATATATTTTGGCAAAAAGTTCCACAGGCAACTTGTACATTGTGTGGGGGGAAAAATCCTTTTGTCAATTTTGAGTTTTCTACTTTTTGTCTGCATTAAATATCCATCTTTTCCTTGCATTATGAGAAAGAGTAAAGAAAATTTACCAGTACCCCTTTTAGATATCTTTTATTTTTTTGGTATACTTTTATCACACCCTCTGCCTAAGGTGAACTGTCACAATCTTTTCAGCTTCCTTCACATGAGTTTTTCCTTCCCCCAGTCACTCTCATCACATGCCTCTCAAAGCTTATTATATCTGCTATATCCTTTCTGAGATGAAGTGACCAGCACTTATCACATTATTCCAGGTGAGGACATACCATTAATTCTTACACTGGCAGGATAATATTTTCCATATTATTCATCACATTTATGCATGCTTCCTGTACAGGAAGACACTGCCAGGTTAAGTGTTCTTCAGCATGCTGAAAGTCCTTCTCTTCACCCTAAAGTTTATTAGGTGGCATGGTAGCATAATGTGCATCTCACACAGTATGCAATTTCCAAATTTATCATTTCTAATGGAGGACGGGCAATTGATATGAATTTGGAATTTGGAAGAAAGTGCACATTAAAAATAATCAACTTAAATGGCAATGTAATAATTGAAAGACACCATTATAATGCCAGGTTATGTGCATAGTGATGTCTGAAATACTATGGTAAATAGCTTAGAGGCAAATGAAATATTAACATCTGGTTTGAAAGCATACATTTTAAGAGAACTGATACATTATCTTGTCACTATAACTCAGCATCTCAGATTTCAGACTGGAAATTTTATAAACTCGATGTTCCGTTAAATTCACTAATCTAATACATTAAGTTTGTAGCTCTTAACTCAGATCACCAATGATTTCATAAATCAAAGTCCTTCCAAAATTTCTGTGGACTACACTGGGACTTTAGGCAACGCTCTGAGCCAGAGATGGTGAGGAAGTTATACTACGGCAGTGTTGTCCCAGGAGGCATTCTAAATCGGAGGCACACTGCCTCCCCTGCTTACTCCCTGCTGTAGGGGATATTCATTAGCTGCTGGTTTAGGCCAGCAGTAAATTATGACAACCTTTGCTCATTCTCAGCTGTGCTGGTCAACAGTAAGAGAGGATGAAGCCACGGCTCAGCACCAGTTCACAGCTTCACCTTGGGAGAGAGTGCATGGGAATGGAGCACCTACTTACTCCTATGTGCCCATACCCCAATGAGGATTGTAAGGGAATTTCTTACTCCCTTGCTAAAACATGTAGTCCAAGTCATAGTCTAGCTCTAAATATGGTCCAGAGGTTAGTGACTGAGCCGGAGTCAGAAACCTGCATCCTAATTCTAACTCTGTCCATTACTTGCTATATAACCTTTTGCACATCTCTCACTTTCCTAATATGTAAAACAGGAATAACATCACATGTATCTCAAAAAGGCACACTGAGTAACTCAATGATTTCTGAAGATTTTTGAGAACCTGAGACCAAAGACACTTAGATGTTAAATACTATTATAATTACAAAATAATTATAGGTAATAATATTACCTTTTTTATATTATAATTGGTACATACCCTGGTGGAAACAAAAATGTGCCCTTTGTGCAACTGTCCTAATTACTTGAGATTCATAGGAATGCATAGTGCTGGGAGATTTTTGATTTGCTATTAAAATAGGCCTACGTGATGTATAAAAATAGGTTCTCTCTGGGTATGCACACAGTAATACAATAAAAATAAAGGAAGCATAATAAATAAAACATGAGTGAATTTTAAAAACTGTGTTAAAATATGTTTTATTTCATAATACAGTAAATATAGCAGGGAAAAACTGAAGTAAAACAAAAGGCTCACAAAGTAGGACAGCTCTGACAGCATATATTATGTCTCCTGTGAACAACAATGAAAAGACTTTAGAGCTAGACCAACTGTTTCACTAAACCAGGACGACTGCTCCATTTATCCATTGCTTTCCACAGACATACCCATTTTGTTGTTACTTTATCCTCCTACCTTTCTTTTGTCTGTTTCTTTCGTGTGTTGCATCTTGATGCTGAGCTTTCTGGGACTGCCACAGAGTCTAGCACGAGGCCCTGATCCTTCACTGGAATCTATAAGGCACTGTAACTAAAGCAGCACCAGGGCTGCAGCATTGGTGTGGTTACAGATTTACGTTACTTAAATGTTTTCTGCTATAGAACGGAGGCACTGAACTGTATCATTCACTAGCCTAAATAGTGGAGTAAGACTACTTCTTGCTTCTGATTCATTGATGGCATTAACCTTTACTGCCCCCACCAATCCTTGAATTCTATAGGAATTATGGCCACAGGGCTAGACATTGGGTGTAAAAAAAAGAGAGAGAGAACAAGTCAGAAACTCATTCTTATGTTCAAATTTTGAGATGAGAGTCATGTGCAGTAAGTCTAAAACCTCAGAGGTACAGTCCAATTATGAAGAATAAAATATAATTTGATTTAATACAGTGTCTTTCAGTCTTAAGATATCCCAAAGCACTTGTCAAAGCAATGTCTTAGATACCTCATTACTTGTGACTGTGTAGGCAAACAGCAATAGCGCTACACTGAGCATTTCCACACACACGCATGGACAGCAGAAATGATGTTTTCATAGCATAACTGTTAAATAGGACCTGTGGCTTTCCTTCAATGTATGCCACAATACCTTACATTTCTACCTGGACAGCCAGTATATATCAAGGGATGCATTTCTCTTTCAAGGATGGCACTCGCAGAATACCAGTCTGGTGTTAGTTCTGGGTATGGGCCAAAATTCCAACAGAGCTGACTGGACTGAACCAATGACTTTCCATTAGTTAATGGTAGCAGAACAAGGAGAAGTTATATAATGGGTCTGGACAATATTTTTATTACACTACAGTGAATACGTAGGGAAGTGGTCATCACGGGGTTAACTGAGCTATCCCGTTTTTTATGGGATGGAAACATAATCCACCTTTCCTTGCTTCCTTCTTAGTCAGTGGGAGTTTCCACTCTCCCTTGCACACCCCTTGTAATGCAGCTAAATAGAGCAGTAAGTTCCCAGCCTGCAAGCCTGTGAAGAGACTTATTTTTTATTGCACTGAGCAGTCCTTTCGAAAAAGAATGCTACTTAGTTTTGATTTAACATTTGCTAAGATAGTGAAGAAATCAAAGCAATCATTTAAGACTTACTTATACAATAGGTACCCACAAGTGGCAGTCTCCCATGCCATGGTTTGAGCTCCTGTTATCCTCTATATCACTGAAGGACAAACCCAGTCTCAGCCAAATAACACTGCAATTGCACTGTTTGTGTTTCTTATCTAACTGCGGGAATCTATTTTTTCACAATTGGCTACTGCTACCCCTTTCATTAACTAGAATGGAAGATATTTGCATTCTTTAATACAGAGTAAACCTCACAGCTAAGAGCATTTTAGGAACTTGTCATTTATTTTTAAAATGGAACTTGCTTCATTTTAGGCCACATTCCATCTTTTGAAATTTAAATTTAGATCTGTAAAATAATGTCTACTCATATTTGCATTACTTTGTCCATAAATAAAGTGACATTTTCTTTCTTCCGCATAAACAGTGATTCTCAATAATGTGTCACAGAAGGTAGTGCTGCCACTACCCTCCCTAAGGTGCAAATAAATATATCACCCACAGGTCTCTGGGTTAAAGGCGTCCAACAACAGCTGTGTTAAAGAATTAAGTCAGTCTGAAAAGCAAGCTACTCACTAAACTGTTACCATGAATATTAAAGCCACACAATCAACCTAGGTTCAAGCAGACTACAACAATATCCAAGGACGGCATTCCAAACAACTTCCTGCCTGCCTTATCTGTGTGTGTGTGTGTGTGTGTGTTTAGAGGAAGTTTGTTGCAGTTGGAGGCTGAGTAATTTTCTGTGTGAACCTGTACTGGAAGAAAACATCTCCTTTTTCAGTTCTAATCTGTTTTGGGTCTTCATATACTACAGCCCTTTAATGCTGACGCCTCATATTTATTTCCAGTTATGAGGCCTATCTCTCATTGAACACCACCACCACCAGTGAAGTAACCAACTTCAATTTCAGCGCTTTCCTCCATTTCATATTGGAAACCCAGTCACAATTTTGAAATACTGGGTTAGGGCACTTCCTTACACATAGCAGTAGGGTCATAATAAAAAAAACTCTAAAAATAAATACTTATACAAAGATAGGGTTACCAGATAGCAAGTGTGAAAATTCAGGACCGGGGACGGGGGGCAATAGGTGCCTATATAAGACAAAGTCCCACATATCAGGGCTGCCCTGAAAATTGGAACATCTGGTCATCCTGTCAAAGATATGTGGCCAATAAGCCTCAGGATGCTTAAACAGTTTTCCTGTCAGCACTGGGGAAAACATTTTGATCTGAGGCAAAAATGATAAACAGTTAGAACAAGTGAATAATTTTGTCCTTCTGGGATATCCTTGAAAAGGTAAAGGGAAGAGAAACACACATGCACACCACTGTGGTCACTGGCCAAGCAACTTTGCCAAGGGGAAAATCCTTTCCCAAACCCATATATGGTGATTTGCAACTAATCAAAGACCAGCACAACAATGGTCACTGCATATCCCAAGTGTGTCACCTAAAACTGACTTATTTACTTGAATCTCTATCTTGGATTCTATTAAACAGTAAATAGTAAGTATTTTATAATTAATATCAGACTTGAAAAGATATGCATTAAAACAGTTAATCAAAGTTGGCTCAGGATTAGACTGTAACTTGGGCTAGATTCTCAGAAATAGTTCAGTTCCTGTTTAGGCACCTCCTTGAATAAGCCAGATTTTCAAAGAAGCTTTGCTGCTCTTGATGAGAGCTGCTGAATGCTGAGAACTTTGGAAAATCTGGCCCTTTCATGAGGGGAGGGATAGCTCAGTGGTTTGAGCACTGGCCTGCTAAACCCAGGGTTGTAAATTCAATCCTTGAGGGGGCCACTTAGGGATCTGGGGCAAAATCAGTACTTGGTTCTGCTAGTGAAGGCTGACCTGATGACCTTTTCGGGTCCTTTCCAGTTCTATGAAATAGTTTTGTAGTTTCCAGTGAATTGTCTGCACTCCGCCAGTTCCAAATTGTATAGGAATTTGGAGTCAGGCAATTGTGGTTCTGTTCCCACTGATTCCTTCGTCAAATCTGTCTGTAGTTCCATTTCCAAATTTGCAAACAGGGGATACTATTACTTCCCTAACTCTCAACAGTCTTTTAAGTCCTAATGCGCTTCAAAATCCTTAGAAGAAAGAAGATACAAAAATTCAAAGTAGTAGAATTATTACAAGTTCATCTGGGTCTGACTCTCAGTTTTTATGGTAGATTTGTTACTTAAAAGAAAAATGATGCACATTTAGCCAGGACTAGGGTGACCAGATAGCAACTGTGAAAAAACGGGATGGGGGTGGCAAATAATAGGCGCATATAAAAGAAGTTCCCAAAAACGGGATTGTTCCTTTAAAAACAGGACAGATGGTCACCCTAGCCAGAACAAGTATCTAGGATAATATTTAAAGGACTAAATATTTTCTCTTCATACTTGTATGTAGAAACATATTTTCATATTGTATTTTGAAATCAATCAGTCTTTGAGTCTTCCACTCTTGACAAGTTCGTAAACTGATCTGTAAAACAAATTGTTTCATCTATATTTTAAAAAATATATTTGTGGTAAGTAAGAATGGCTGATACTGAAGTGATTTCCAAGCCACCTCATAACACCCAAAGCTCCCACAAATTGTGATTCAGTTTTAATATGACTACCTAAATAGGTAAACAATTAACTAGATAATTATCCAGCCTATTGTAGTTGAGAAGCAATAAAAATCACAAGAGGCAAAGAAGAACAAACAAAAAGAAATTCAGCACATTATCATGGTAATGATATTTCCGCAATTGAAACTCATTGAGTGGATTGATCCTGGTTGCTAGAATTAAGCAACACTACACTCTCAAGAATGGGGCAGTCCGTCACACACACAATGCTAATTTTATGTAGCTCCATCTCCTTTTGTGCTTTCAGGCATATTGTCACACATGGGCAATGAAATCTAAATATTTTGCAACTTGTTGTCAATCATATAGTGAAATAAAATAAATGTTATAAAGAGTATCAGAGAAAGTTTACACCATCATTTAGTTCTACAGTCTTCTAGCAATGATGGATAATGGCCTGTAAAGCAATGGGGGGAGAGGGAAGAAACCATCTACATTCAGAGATTTGATTGCTAATAGAATTTTATGCAGTGTCTCACACTCCACAGTTCACATATTTAAATTTCATATATTCCATTTTTCAACAAAACATAACAAACCCGTGATCATCTCTAATCAGCCAACTAGAATGAGTTCTCAGCATTGTCACGGAGTTATCAATTCAGCAGGACAACCTACAAATGTGAGGTGTGGTTTTTTTATATATATCCATGGTGTGGGTTCAAAAAGCATTTATGTAAAAGTACAAATTGAGCATGCACAAATTTTGGAAAGCCCCCTATATGGACACTTCTCTGAACATCTAGTACATTTGCTGTGCATGCACTTCTCAGTTTGAATTGAATTTCTGCCATTTGCTGTGTGACATGGAGCAATGTGTTTGTGACTCACTTTCCCCTGCTGAAAAAATGGGATAACATTCCTGACTAGTCTACTGAACCAGCATGCTGCGACTACTACTTAACATTTGTAATGTCCTTTGAAAGTTTACAGTGTTCGAGACTAGTTATTGTAGCTAGAGTGAAAAGCAAGGGATTTTCAAAGGCACAAAAGGGAGTTTTGGTATTCAACTAAAAGTCAATGGGAGTTTGGTGCCTAACTCACTTCTGTGAAAATCTCCCCATAATCATTAATTTACAAAACTCTTACCTGCTGACAAAGAGAGTTAATGTGGGAAAATGCGGTGGTCTACTTTGTTGTTTTTTTTTTAAAACATGATTTCAAAGAAATAATGTTCAAAACCAGGAGGTGTTGTGTTCTACCTGACTGTGATATTTGGGAGAAATAGACAAACATTACAACTAACTATATTAATTAGGGTATAAATGTGAACATTATAAAAAAGATGGTTACTCACCTTTGTAACTGTTCTTCTTCGAGATGTGTTGCTCATATCCATTCCAGTTAGGTGTGTGCGGCCGCGTGCACGTTCGTCGGAAAACTTTTTACCCTAGCAAAACTCGGCGGGTCGGCTGGGCACCCCCTGGAGTGGCGCCGCTATGGCACCGGATATATACCCCAGTCGACCCAGCCACCCTTCATTTCCTTCTTGCCGGCTACTCCGACAGTGGGGAAGGACGGGGGATTTGGAATGGATATGAGCAACACATTTCGAAGAACAACAGTAACAAAGATGAGTAACCATCTTTTCTTCTTCAAGTAATTGCTCATATCCATTCCAGTTAGGTGATTCCCAAGCCTTACCTAGGCGGAGGGGCTGGAATGAGATGTGGCAGCGTGCAGAACCGCTGCGCCAAAGGCTGCATCATCTTTAGACTGTTGGACCAAAGCATAGTGCGAAGCAAAGGTGTGGACCGATGACCAGGTGGCTGTGCGGCATATCTCCTGGATAGGCACGTGGGCCAGGAAAGCGGCTGATGAAGCCTGAGCTCTGGTTGAATGCGCAGTGAGGTGGCCCGAAGGGACATGAGCCAGGTCATAGCATGTGCGTATGCACGCAGTTGCCCAAGAGGAGATCCTCTGGGAGGAGACCGGTAGACCTTTCATCCATTCAGCGACTGCCACAAAGAGCTGGGCTTTGTCCGCTCGATATAAAAAGCCAGCGCCCTACGGACATCTAAGGAGTGTAACTGCTGGTCCCGTCGAGAAGAGTGAGGCTTCAGAAAGAAGACCGGGAGGAAGATGTCCTGGTTGGTATGGAAGGCAGACACTACCTTAGGGAGGAACGCTGGATGAGGTCGCAACTCTACCCTGTCCTTGTGAAAGACAGTATACGGCGGGTCCACCATAAGCGCCCGAAGTTCAGAAACCCTTCTGGCCGATGTAATGGCCACTAGGAAGACTGTCTTCCATGACAGGTACAGGAGCGAGCAAGTCGCCAATGGCTCAAATGGAGGATGCATAAGTCTGCTTAGGACTAAGTTGAGGTCCCAGGTGGGGGCAGGGCGGCGTACTGGGGCATAGAGGCGCTCCAGGCCCTTAAGGAATCTGGTGAGTAAGGGGTGGGAAAACACAGAGTGACCACTTTCTCCAGGATGGAATGTGGAGATAGCTGCCAAGTGCACCCTCAGAGAAGATATCGCCAGGCCCTGTTGCTTAACAGACCAGAGATAGTCCAGAACAATGAGAATCGAGGCCTCAGAAGGGGTAACGTTCTGCGTTGTACACCAGCAGGAGAAACGTTTCCACTTGGCCAGGTACGTGGACCGAGTGGAAGGCTTTCTGCTACTAAGGAGAATATGCTGTACCAGAGCGGAACAGCGGAACTTTGATGTGTTCAGCCATGCAGAAGCCACGCCGTGAGGTGAAGGGCCTGAAGGTCCAGGTGGGAAGACTGCTGTGGTCCTGCGTTATGAGGTCTGGAAGGAGTGGTAGGGTAACTGAGCTGGCCATGGACAGGTCGACCAGGGTGGTGTACCAGTGCTGTCTGGGCCACACTGGCGCAATCAGAATTAGATGTGCTCTGTCCCTGCAGAGTTTTATCAGGACCTTGTGAACCAGGGGGAATGGTGGGAAGGCATAGAGCAGGTGGTGCCTCCACGACATGAGGAATGCGTCTGTGATCGACCTCGGTGAAAGACCTTGGAAGGAGCAGAACGCTTGGCACTTCTTGTTCGTGCGAGAGGCGAATAAGTCTACGAGGGGAAACCCCCACCTCCGGAAGATCGAATGAATAACATCTGGTCTTATCGACCATTCATGACAGAGGAAGGATCTGCTCAGCTGATCCGCCAGAGTGATCCGAACCCTGGAAGAAAGGATGCCACCAGATCTATCGAGTGGGCTGTGCAGAAGTCCCAGAGTCGAATGGTCTCTTGACACAGGGGAGAAGAGCGAGTCCCTCCCTGTTTGTTGATATAATACATGGCCATTATGTGGTCTGTAAACACTGAGACACAACGGCCGTGAAGATACGTGAGGCGGACTGCTCTCAGCTCTCGGACGTTTATGTGGAGCTTCAGCTCCTGCGATGACCAAAAGCCCTGTGTACGAAGGTGACCTAGGTGAGCCCCCCAACTGAGATATGACGCATCTGTTCTTAGGGCCAGTGAGGGCTGTGGTGGATGGAACGGTAACCCTGCACACACCAGGGAGGGAGTTAGCCACCAGTCAAGGGAGCATAAGGTGCTCGGGGGAACTGTCACCAGAACGTCTATTGGGTCCCTGCCCGGACGGTAGACCGAATTGAGCCACGTTTGAAGGGGCCGCAGGCAGAGCCTGGCATATTTGGTCACATAAGTACAAGCGGCCATGTGGCCTAATAGGCCGAGACATGTGCAAGCCGAGGTAGTTGGGGAGGTCTGCAGACCTCGAATGATCGTTGCAATCGCCTGGAATTGTGGTTGAGGGAGGTAGGCCCTGGCTCGAGTGGAGTCCAGGGTTGCCCCTATGAAGTCCAGCCTTTGTGTGGGGACCAGGGTGGACTTTTCTGCATTGAGGAGCAACCCCAACCGGGAAAGTAGGTCCGTGATTATGCCCACGTGCTGTCGGACCTGAGTCTGGGAGGTTCCCTTGATGAGCCAGTCATCCAGATACGGAAATACATGTATCTGCTGCCAACGGAGGTAGTCGGTGACGACGGCCATGCACTTCGTAAACACCCTTGGGGCCGTGGAGAAGCCAAAGGGGAGGACAGTAAATTGGAAGTGCTGGTGATTGGCCACAAAGAGGAGATACCTCCTGTGCGGAGGGAAGATGGCGATGTGGAAGTATGCATCCTTCATGTCGAGGGCGGCATACCAGTCTCCAGGATCCAAGGACAGGATGATAGTCCCCAGGGAGACCATGCAGAACTTCAACTTGACCATAAACTTGTTGAGGCCTCGCAGATCTAGGACAGGCCTGAGGCCTCCCTAGGACTTGGGAATCAGAAACTAGCGGGAGTAAAACCCCTTCCCCTTCTCGTCTGATGGTACCTCCTCTATTGCTCCTGCGGGGAGGAGAGACTGCACCTCTTGTAAGAGGACTTGCTCGTGAGAGGGGTTCCTGAAGAGGGACTGGGTTGGGGGGTGGAAGGCGGGGATGAAACAAATTGGAGGTGGTATCCTTGTTTCACCGTGCGTAGGACCCAGAGATCTGAGGTCAGTTGGGACCACGCCGGGACGAAGTAGGAGAGACGGTTGGAGAAGGGAGGAGAAGGATCCTGTCCTGAAACTGGTACACCGTCCTCGTGTGCACCTTCAAAAGGTGGATTTAGGCCCCGGAGATGCCTTTGGGGGCCTGTGGTTTTGACCCCCTTGGGGCCTGGACTGGCGTCTATGGCCATCCCGCCCGCACCTTCAACTGAAGTCTTTCCTGTGCCAGGGCACAAAGTACGGGCAGTGGGGTTGAGGCCGGAAGGGTCTACGTTGGGTCACGGGAGTATGCATGCCCAACGAGCACATGATGACCCTGTTGTCTTTTAAACTCTGCAACCTGGGGTCAGTCTTCTCAGAGAACAAACCCTTGACATCAAAGGGTAAGTCCTGGATGGTGTATTGGAGCTCGGGTGGCAGATTGGAGACCTGGAGCCAGGAGATACTCCTCATGGTGATACCTGAGGCTAGAGTTCTGGCTGCCGAGTCGGCCACATCGAGAGAAGCTTGGAGGGAGGTTCTGGCCAGCTTCTTCCCTTCTTCAAGGAACGCGGCAAATTCTTGGCGCAAGTCCGGGGGTAGTAGTTCTGTGAACCTACCCACCTCCGCCCAGGTGTTGTAGGTATAACGGCTCAGGAGAGCCTGCTGATTGGCCACCCGGAGCTGCAGGGCACCTGCCGAATACACCTTGTGGCCCAGGAGGTCCATCCATCTAGTCTCCTTAGATTTGGGGGCTGGTGCCTGTTGGCCATGGTGTTCCCTTTCGTTGACCGATTGGACAACTAATGAGGAGGAAGGAGGATGGACATATAGGTATTCATACCCCCGAGAGGGTACCATGTATTTCCTCTTGACTCCCTTTGCCGTAGGGGGAATGGAGGCTGGGGACTACCATAAGGTGTCGGCAGTGGCATGTATGGTCTTAATGAAGGGCAGAGCCACCCTAGTGGGGGTATCCGCTGACAGGATGCTCATGATGGGGTCCTCGACCTCCGGGACTTCCTCTACTGGGAGGTTGATGTTAAGCGCCACCCTTCTAAGGAGGTCCTGATGAGCTCTGAGGTCTATCGGCGGGGGCCCAGATGACAAGGTCCCTGCCACTGCCTCATCTGGAGAAGAAGAGGATGACACTCTGAGGAAGAGAGGGTCCTGAATGGCGTCTTGCTCATGGGTCGGTTCCTGCTGTAGCGATACCGGGGAGCCTGGCGGATAGATCATCTGCTCCTCTGTCCCAGATGGAGGGGGACGGTTAATGGTGGCCTCAGGCGCCTGATGCTCTGAGGGAGCGGAGCGGGTCTGGGCCAAAGGAGCACCCTGGGCCTGGTGGTACGCCCAGGGTGTCCAAAAGGACCACTGCTGAGGTCCCGTGTCCTGAGACCGGATGTCCTGGAAGACCCCGGTAGGTATCTCCATATCATGGTCCTGGTTGTAGTAACTGTCTGCGTGGGAGGACACTGACGTCTGCCTGGATGGCCATGGAGGAGCAGAGAAACCTTGGGCTGAGGTTTCGACGGACCTTGCTCCCCTGCTTAGCGGGGACCGGTGCTGGTATTCAGAACAGTACCGTGATCGAGACCGGGACCTCCGGGAGGTTGACCGGGATCTCGAGTCCCTGCGACATGAGCGGCTCTGGGAGGTGCGGTGCCTGGGTTGGTGCCAGGAGCTAGAGCGGTGCTGCGAATAGCGAGGTTGAGAGCGTGAGTCCGACCGGTACCACGAGTCTGACCGGTACCGTGTAGGGGAGCGACGCCAGGACTGTGAGTGGCGTTGAGACCGGGAGCGTCGTCTCGATCGGGAGCGCCTGCGGGACCGCGATCTTGAGCGGTGCCGGTCCGCTGAGCCGACAGATGGTGGTCTGGTCAGGGTCGGCTTGCCCAGAGATTGGATTACCCACACCGGCAGTGCCGAGGGTAGGGGCAGTGCCGTATCCGTGAGGGCGATCAAGTCTCTTGCCACCAAAAACACCTCTGGAGTGGATGGCATGGTGAGCTCTACCGGGGTATGCACCGGGGAGCTATCAGGTGCCGGACTTGATGGCCCTCGCAGGACCGGAATCGACGGTGCCGATTTTGTCGGTGCTGCGGCAGGTATTGGCGCCAGGTGGTCCGATCTGGGTGCACTCTCTGGCTGCGGCGGGGGCTTTGCCAAAGCAGCAGGAGTCTTAGCCTTTTTCGGCCTCGGGGAGAGGGAGCGATGTGGAGTCAAGTTCGGTGCCGGTGGCGGCCGGTGCCGGGAGTCTTTAGGCATACCGGTGCGATCAGGTGCCATGGAGTGCCTCTGCTCGCTGACTGACCGGCGCTCGGTGCCGAAGGTGGTGGTGTCAAGGCCACTTCCGTGAGGAGCTGTTTTAGTCTGATGTCCAGCTCCTTTTTAGTATGCGGCTTGAAAGCCTTGCAAATCGAGCACTTAGCAGTTAAATGCGATTCCCCGAGGCACTTCAAACAGGAGTCGTGTGGGTCTCCTGTTGGCATATGCCTGTGACAGGCCGAGCACAGTTTGAAACCCAGTGAGCCGGGCATGAGTTCCGGCACCAAGTGTGGGGAAGGGGCTACTCACCAAACCCCGCTAACTAGTAACAACTAACTCTACTATTAATTTAAGATCTTACAACTAAATCTATATATATCTACAAGAACAACAACTATTTATACGAGAACAACAAGAAAAACTACGAGTAGCTAGGGAAGGTGGAGGTCAGCTAAGCTGCACTCCACTGTTCTAACGATCGACACGGGCGGTAAGAAGGAACTGAAGGGTGGCTGGGTCGGCTGGGGTATACATCTGGTGCCACAGCGGCGCCACTCTAGGAGGCGCCCAGCCGACCCGCCGAGTGTTGCTAGGGTAAAAAGTTTTCCAACGAACGTGCATGCGGCGTGCGCACACCTAACTGGAATGGATATGAGCAATCACTCGAAGAAGAATATAAGATCATTGTTTACTGTAGCCAACAAGAAGTGTTCTCATCTATGATGTCAGGGCATCCATCTATGTAAATGGCAGTATTCTTTTTCTGTTCTATACAGAAATTACCAGGGCCATATCAAATTGGCTAACACTTGGTTCAAAAGATAGTGTTTACTTCTTAGCTTGTCTTTAAATTTGATAAAGTAAAAATCTACATCAGAAAACAGCTGTACTTTAGCTAGTCACATGACTTCTGCTTGTTAGACACAATGAAGAATTTGAGAAAGCAAGGAGAAAGTTTGGTATGAAAACCTGTGAGTTGGGAAAAGAGTTGATGCCATTCTGTTGAACAACAGTGGAAAATCAGTTTAACATCCTACTTGGCACTAAGCCATTTAGAGACATCAACAAATATATTTATTTTGCTAGTGAGACTACCTGGAACAACTGCAATGTTGAGATACAGAGAACAATTACTTTGTACAAAACTGCTTTTGGAGATCTAAAACTCATCTGAACACAAGCGCTTTGAAGTGTACAGTGAGTAAAGACATGTAGGACAGGCTTCTTAAATATTTTGTGGTATGGAACTGAAAAACTCATGCTGTAGTCCAAAGATGAACACCAGCTGCTGACAATGGAGATGGATGCTAAATACTGTATAAACAGATAATCACTTTGAGAGGTCATCTAGTCCAGTCCCCTGCATCTAGACCAGTACTTCTCAAAGTCAGGCCACTGTTTGTGCAGGGAAAGCCCCTGACAGTCCGGGCTGGTTTGTTTACTTGCCGCGTCCGCAGGTTTGGTCGATCATGGCTCCCACTGGCCGCAGTTCACTGCTCCAGGCCAATTGGGGCTGCAGGAAGCAACACGGGCCGAGGGATGTGCCAGCCGCCCTTTCCGCAGCCACCATTAGCCTGGAGCAGTGATCCGCAGCCAGTGGGAGCCGCAATCGGCTGAACCTGCAGACACGGCAGGTAAACAAACTGGCCCGGACTGCCAGGGCCTTTCCCTGCATAAGTGATGGACTGACTTTGAAAAGCACTGATCTAGACCATTCCTGGTAGGTTTTTGTGTAACCTGCTCTTAAAAATCTCCAATGATGGAGATTCCACAACTTCCCTAGGCAAGATATTCTAGACCTTAACCACCCTGACAGTTAGGAAGTATTTCCTAAACTTCCCTTGTTGCAATTTAAATCCATTGCTTTTTGTTCTATTGTCAGAGATTAAGAAGAATAATTTTTCTCCCTCCTCCTTATAACAATCTTTTATGTACTTGAAAACTTGATTGCATTTGCCCTCTCAGTCTTCTCTTTTCCAGACCAAACAATAAATAATAGAAGTGTACTGTATGTAGCTACCTGAGCATTCAAGTTTGGACAATATGTCATGCACCGAGGGAATTTACTGATTCAGTTCTTGCAGCATTTTGGCAAAGCAAGTATTCTCACATTTGGCATGGTTCAAGTCAGTTCCTTGTTTTCTTAGTTCATTGTACTTTGACATCATCCAGAGTGAAGGGAAGTCTGGAACATAAAAACATGATGCTGTGGAAATTTAAATGTGGCAAACATCAGCAGGCTAGTGGGCATCTCTGGGTACGTCTACACTGCACGATTATTTCGAATTAGCTTAAACCGATATTACAAAACAGATCTAATAAAATTGGTTTAGCGCGTCCACAGTGGGATCCTGAAATCGATTGTTTGC
>NC_133769.1:222105541-222123611 GCF_003597395.2 Chelonoidis abingdonii
AAATCGATTTAAGGAGCCGTTTAACTCGATATTAATGACGACGTCGTGTGAACGGATACAGCGTTAAATCGGTATATCGGCCATTAAACCGATTTAAAGTCGCAGTGTAGACCTGGCCTCTGTCCCTTCTGCTACTGTCTTTAAAAATATAGGGCCATTAATGTCCGTGGGAGTTGTGTGGAAGTATCTGAAAGCAGACTTTTGCTCAGACAGCCTAGTATAACATTGGTTTGTTTTCTACAGACTCTTATTGCTATGATGTACTGCATGCAGTAAATCAGTATACATTAGTTATAGCATAACGCTAAATTGTGTCTGAATGAATGTAGTATATTAATAGTGTTTTGCTGAAGGATTTTAATAGCCTTTACAAAACAAGAATAGACTTTTTTTAAATGAACATATTGCCACTCAATGTAAATGCACCCACGGGTAAAAGAAGGAAAAAATATTCACACTATAGGTTGAAATATGTGAATAAAGTAAAAAGAATAGAAATGAGAGGCTCACAGAAAAAAAAAGACAAAGATGGTGGAAAAATAGTGCTCTTCAGGTTTACTTTGACAGAGTGCTAGCAGTTTTATCCAATGTGTTTAGTGCATATGTTTTCACAACTGCCATCTGATAAACTGTGGGGTTTTGTTCTGTTCTGTTCCAATAGTCTAGCCAATTAAGCAGTCCCAGCACGAAAACAAAAATCCTTTGGAGAATGACAGGAGCCGTCAAAGTGAATAAAAACAGCTACATGTTTCTTCCGATCATGAAGAAGCAAACAAACACAACAATAATAAAAAGTCCACCTGCCTAGTGGACTCTTATCTATGCTGGTTATAGTACTTTAGAATTTGCATTTGAACTAAGTGACCTACGTGAAGTATCTCTTCAGGCTGCAGCATCCTAGGGATGGATTCTTCAGAGAAATACATTATGTGTTTGTCCTCCTCCCCACCACAGTTGCTAGAATTTTCTTTACAATGTGATCATTCCTCATTATCACAATTCCAAAATCAAATAAATGAACATCCTGGAAATAATTATTAATGATTAAAAGACAAGCAATTTATAAATATCATATTTTGGTATTCTTTCCATATATGCAGGCTTTCAACAGAAACTGAAAAGTCAGTAATTACCCCTGAAAGTCTTCATTATCTCATTTCAAACTGTAACTGATAGCTTAAAGAGTTTTGGTGATTCCAGCTGAAGAGAAAATAAAAACTGTACTGGGTAAAAATTATTCTCGGACAGAAGGGCAGTACAAGTCCTCTACTCCACTTGGGTCTTTAAAGTATGGGCTATCTTTTCAAATAGGAAGAGATCCAGGCTTTGTTTTTTTGGGTGCAAGCTAGAAGTCTTCTCCTGCAATGTGCTGACTCAATGCCTTCTGAAAGGTGCTTCAGCACTCTCCCGTCAAGCACCTTGCTGATTTGTGCCCTACAGCCACACATTCTGGTCCCACTTCTTGGCACCCACAAAATGGATTACAGGCACAACTCTCAATGAATGCACTTTTAGTTAACTCAGTTGCACCCACAGATGCGAAGTCAGAGGAGCTAGTACTCAGATTTGCATCTGCAGTTCAACTCCAGGAGTTTATTTTGCAGGCACAATTTCCACCTACAAAATGTGGCCATCATCTGGCCCTAAATAAAAGCAGTACAGAAGAGGATACTGAATATCGAAACCTAGCTGGATTTAAATTAAATTGAGGTTGAAGGTTTAGCTGTGGGTACAGTAGCTCTTAAAGACTTAAAGAACAAACATCATGTTATCAGAGTACTGTACGTGTCACCCATTTATTTTAATTTCACTTATACTCTCAGACAGAAGGGAAGGGTTAAGTGGAATGTTTAGAAAATAAAGGATAATGTTTTGGTTTTGCTTAATAACTATAGACAAGGCAAGGGCAAAAAGAGAAAGAAAGCCTACAGTAAATAAAGGTCTTTTGGGTAGATGAGAAGACAAGGCAATTGACCATAAGGCTGAAGAAGCGTTTCATTTTTCAACAGATTAGTGTATTGTGTTTGTGGAATATACACTGCAGTGTTCTTTACAATTTATCCTATGTTTTAATATTGGCAAACACGTTTGACAAGTCGAAGAATGAATGCACATCAGAAAATTGTATTAAACTGCATGAAAGACTTAAGATTCTAGCCAGCTATGCATTACAATGATACCGATATGCATTATAATTATACCAGGTTGATTTGGTACCTTTAGAATAATAGACCGACTACTAAAATGTATCTAAACAACCTTGACAATGCATAAACCTAATCCAGGTCTTTATGGCATTTAAGCACAATGGTCTCGGAGGACCTGCTGCATAACAGCTTATCAATGTTTAACAGACCTAAGTACAATGTTGAATATAGGATTACAGAAAAACAGAAACACATATCATGGAATCCTAAGGGTTCCTGACCACCGCCAGCTAAATTTGTCTATACTTTGTATTATCTGGAATAAAACAAATATGAAACATGTATTATTTTCTCTCCCCCCTTTCTTTCCTAAAAAACAAATAATAACAAAACAAAAACCAATTAAAACAAACAAACAAACAAAACCCAGAAAGCTTCTCTATTAAGGGAAATCTGTATTATATTATATTAATGTTAATAACATTGTTGGCAGGTAAGGCGGGACATATTTCTTTATTTTAAAAAACCATCAGTATTAAGTAGTGCCACTGCTCAGGCTTACTTTAAAATATTGTAACCAAAATTTTCTTAAACAGAGGAGGTTGTATAGTACAATGCTCACAATGAAGTCTTTGAAATCTAAAGTTACTTGGAAGAAAATGTAGAACTAAATGGAAAATTCTATTAAAAGCCTTATGAAACCTGGTCTGGCTCCGAAACATAAGTCAGGTTTCTTTTTGACAGTTTTCAGCTTATATTCCTTTTCAGTCTCTTCTAGATTCAGAACTCTATTCTGTCCTTAACTAAAACTTATCTTGACCTTTTTTTGCTTGTGTTTTGATTGACAAAAGCAATGTGACATGGGTCTTTGATTAAAATTATATTAAGCCTGTATTTATTTATCTAGATTTGGATGTGCACATGTCAAAATATTTACCTGGTGAGGAAGAGATTCATATATGCCTGAAAGAAGATGAGAGAAAAAAGGCAAAGGCAGAGAAAGAAACCCAATTAGTTACAGCAAATTTATTTCTGTTACCAAACTAAAGATTGTCTAAGTGGGTGACTTATAACAACAAACATGATTTTTACATATTTATTTATTTAAGATGCCATGAAGTTTGGCTAATTTTCTGTCCCATTATATTTCAATGTCTTATTATTGGACTTTTCATTTCAGTCTTTAAGCAAAAATGCTACATTACTGTGAACAGCTGCTCTAGAGTATTTCAGTCCTGACCTGACACAGGGAATACTGTGAATCATATGAATCCTCATGCATTTTCTGGCCCAATTTTGAAAACTCAAGAGATCTGGATAGCTCAGATAAGGTTATCCAAGTATGCAAACTTGTGGCCGTGATCATCTGAACTAAATTGCCAAACTTTTTGAGGTTTACTAGCTACTGTCCCAAAATATCTTCAAAACTTCAAAATATTTGGTGCATAATTTATCCAAAGCAACTTCAAACTTCCGTGAGCAGCACTTACAGCAAATCACTGCACAGTAAGTCTCACTGATCTTGACAGCATTACATGAGCCATATTAATATTCTGATGTGATTGAATTGTTCAGAAAGAGCTCTCTAGTGCATTAGGCACAACTATATAACATCTTTTCCCTCCAAGTACTTTTTCCTTTTAAATTAAGGCATAAAAGTTACCAAGGTCATTTCTAAATAAGCTTCAGCTTTTCACTAAAAATATGTTCCTATATTCTGCTTTGCAGAACTTAAAACAGAACCATATACTAAAGTCAAAATAAGTGTTCACTCTGCAAATGCAAACAAACATGTTTAATTGAGAAAACAAAACAAAAATTCCCATGTCATTCATCATCAGTATTTATCCTTCTGCCCGTATATGATGGGGATAGCGAGTGTCATATAAATACTTAGATGAATGCACAGACTGACATTGGCAGTGTCATTAACTCATAACATTCACACTCAATACTTGAAAACCTATATTTAAACAAATTGTTTTAAAAAGTAAATAATGTTCCCTTCATTTGATCCCTTCTTGGTTGATTCATTTGCTTTTAGTTGCCAGTGGATAAAATAATTAATTGATATAATTTATTTGGATGTTACTAACGTCTTTGACAAAAGTCCTCACAAGCGGCTATTATGGAAAATTCAGTAATCAGGAGGTTAGATGTGAACTTCTGTAATAAACAGAAAAAAAGGAAGTAGAAATAAATAGTTTTGATATTTGCAAAAGATCAACAGTGATTCCATATTGAGACTGGTGTTTAATATTTATTAGTGAGCTAGGAAAAGGGCTAATAGTGAAGTAACAAATTGGTAGGTGACACCAAACTATTTTAGTTATTCAGATCTAGAGATGACTGTGAGAAACTTTGGTGGGACAGAGGAATGGGCAGCAACATAGCAAGTGAAATTCATTGTTGACCAATACAATGCAATGCAATGTATTGGAGAGGAAAAAGATTAACTGCTCATACATATTGCTAGGTTGTAAATTAACTTGAACTGCTCAAGAACAAGCCTTGGTCCATAAGAATAGCTCAGTGAAATCAGATGAAATGTATAGTTGTGGCATATTTAAAAAAAAAAAGTAGGATTAGACCTGTTCAGGAATTTTTTGATTAAATTATTTTGATCAGAAGATACCAATTGATAGAACCCAAACATTTTTGCTGGAAAGGGTCAGTTTCAATGAAACTTTATCTGGGAATGGTTTCTCATGACTAAGATGGAATTTCTGGTCAAAATCAGAGCACTCTTAAAATAGCCAAACAGCTTCATGGTTAGGGCATTTAGTTGACATGTGGGAGATGCAAATTCAAGTACCTACTCTGCACGATTTGGAACAGACCCTTGAAGCTAGGTCTCCTGCCAGGCTATTCTGGGTTGGATCCATCTCTCCTATTTGAGCTGTTTGAATCTCTCTCTAGCCAACATTCATTCAGCTAGAGCTAGACTGGCTTTATAGCCTACTGGTTAGGGCACCCCCCTGGTATGTGGAAGACACAGATTCAAGTCCATTGGATTGTTTACTATTTATACATGTTATTTATCCAACAGGAGATACTGAAAGCACTTTATAGCAGCACAGTCCAAAGCCTGGAGGTTGGGTTCTCACCTAGAAAGCAGGAGACCAAACTTTAAGTCTCTGTCCCAAATAAGGCAGAGCGGGGACTAAACAGCGGGTTACTCTTGTCTCTCACTCTGTATTTTTTTGTGAATTTTTTTTTGAAAAGTCTCAATGTGGAACAGGAAATGTTTTGTAATCTTGAAAGTTTTTGCTCAGTTCTATATAGGGGATGCATAAAGAATGGGACAGAATATAATATTGAAAATATTATAATACAATTACATAAATCAATGGTATGTCCTCATCTGGAATATGATACTCTCATCAAGATATAGTAAAAATAGGAATGATCCAGTAACAGGTGATATGAATGAAGAGGCATGGGAAAACATGTGTGTGAAAAGGAACAAACAATTGTGACTGCTTAGTTTAGAGAAAAGATTAATCAGAAGGTGAATAATAGAAGAATACAACCTAGTGAAGCTATAATATGTCACTACTCCTATTTACCCTAATAATACAAGAAAATGTGTCTATTCACTGAAATAAAAAAGACAATTAATTTAAAATTGAAGACAAAATATATTTACTTCCACATGTAATTAACCTGAGGAACTTATTATCACAAGAGATCATCGAGGCCAATGCCTTAGTATGAAAGAAAAACTATACATTTTATGGATAGTAACATAATCCACAGTTACATTAATAGTTTGTTTGTTTTTAAATGGGAGGGATATAAACTCATGCTTTAGATTACAGGACAACCACTAAAGGTAAAATTTTCAAAAGTGCCTTAGGGTATATCTATACTGAGCCTGGGTGTGGGCTTACCAGCCCTGTTAGACATATATACACTTGCTCTGCTCTAACTACTGTACTAAAAATAGCAGTGTAGCACAAGCCCTGTCAGACTAGCTGCTGGAATATGTACCCAAGAGGTCTACATAGATTTATACTTAGGAAACTAGTCTGAGCTGCCACTCTTGCTACCCCCTGCTATACTGCAATGTTTAGCATTATAGCTCAAGTGGAGCTAGCACATCTGCCTGCCTGACCCTGGAAGCAGGCTCCCAGCTGCAGTGTAGCTGTACTCTAAGTGACATAGGAGCCTAAGTCCCGTTTTCAAAATGGACTTAGACATTTTGGGGGCAGATCTTAAAAGGTGTTTAGGAACCTACAAAGCAGAGAAGGGCCTAGTCATTTTCAAAGCATCTAAGTGATCTGCATCTTTAGATGTCTAAAAATCTTGAAGCAATCTGAAGAAGCCTCAGTCCTATTGCCTTTCTCTTAGACTTAGGTTCCTAAGTACCTAAATCACTATTGAAAATGGGATTTAGATTTCTAAATCACGAAGACACATATGAAAATTTTATTCTAAGTGACAAAGAAATAGGAAGAAATTTCTCCTATGGACAGACTATTCCATAATTTTCCAGTAGGTAGTTTCTTGCACCTGCCTGTGAAGAATGACCTCTTAGAGCCAAGATATCAGCCCCGGGTCTTATCTGGTATCTCAGCATCTATATTTTTCATAGAAACTGGAATAAATACAATAAGTGATTTAGATCTTTTAAAACCTCTGTTAAATACCTACCTCCAGCATTTGTGGTTTCTTGTGGTTCCATACAGGAACAGAAATGGATCACTTAATGTGGATTTATCAGGAGCCATCAAAAACTAAAGACATTGCAGAAGTATCAGTCATTGCAAGACTGGGTATAGGAAAATAAGGGAGGTCATAAACTGACTAAACCACCACCAACTGCAGGATAAGCAGGGTAGATCAATGTATATATCATTTAAAGATGGGTGATGCACCATTATATAATCAAAGAAAGTTGCATGCCCATACGTGAAATTATTTTCCATTTATAATGAACCTTATGGGGAGTCAAAGTGTGGTTACAAATTTTGCTTGAAGACTGAGCATAATACTCTGTAGGGACCCTGTCATAAATAGATGGTAAAGGATAATGTCTCTTGTACCTGTAAAGGGTTAACTAGCTCAGTAAACCTGGAACACCTGACCAGAAAACCAATCAGGAGACAAGATACTTTCAAATCTTGTTGGAGGGAAACTTTTGTTTGTGTTTTTTGGGTTTTTGTTTTTGTTCTCTCTGGGGGCTAGGAGAGGTCAGACATGCATCCAAGTTCTCCAATCTTTCTAAAAAAGTCTCTTCTGCTAAATTTAGTAAGTACCAGGTAAAAAGGCAGTTTAGTCTTTTAATTATTTTCTTTATTGCAAATATGTATTTTGCTGGAAGAATTGTATTTCTGTTTGCTGCAACTTGTATTGTGCTGGGGGGAGGATTCTCTCTATTCTCTATAAGCTAAAAGACCCTGTAATGTTTTTTCATCTTGTTATTACAGAGATATTTTTTTACTTTTTCTTTCTTTTATTAAAAGCTTTTCTTTTTAAGAACCTAATTAATTTTTCCCTTGTCTAAGACTCAAGGGGAGGGGGTCTGCACTCACCAGAAAATTGGTGGGAGAAAGGAGAGAAGGGGGGAGGAAAAGCCTGATTTCTCTTTGTGTTAGGAATCTGTCTCTCTCTCAGGGAGTGGCGAGGGGGAAAAGAGGAGGGGGGAAGGTGAATTTCCTCTTTGTTTTAGATTCACGGAGCTTAAATCTGTATAGTCTCTCCAGGATAACCCAGGGAGGGGACGCCTGGGAGAGGCAATGGTGAGGGAAAGGGTTTACTTTCCTTGTGTCAAGATCCAGGGGATCTGGGTATTGGGGTCCCCAGGGAAGAGTTTGGGGAGTCAGAAAGTATCCCAAAACACTATATTTTTGGGTGGTGGCAGCTCTATAATTTCTAAACTAGTAATTAGGCTTAGAGGGGTTCATGCAGGTACCCCATCTTTTGGACGCTAAGGTTCAGAGTGGGGATACTACCTTGACAGACCCAGCATAGCCAGCTGAACTCCTGAAGAATTAATTGCTAGATGATTTAATCAAAGTTAATATTGCCTTGTTGTTTTCTTAATTACAGAGGTCGTAAATCTGACTTTACACTAAGAAAAAGCAGTATAAAATCCTTAATGTTTGAATGATGTCACTGAAATACAAAGGATTAACTGGAGAGCAGAAAGACCAAGAAATCTGAGGAAAATGATTGAAGTAATACATATCAAGGTAAATAAGAACTTCCAGCGGTCGGCACTAACTAAGGGAAATTTACAAGGAAAAATGTGTATCTGTAGCACAGATTCTAAACTGTGAAGAAACAGCTCATTTCATGACAAACTGCTCAACAGAAGATCCAGGATGTATAACTACAGAATAACAATCGTTTTTGTTTCAGATAGAAGAACAAGGGATTTGCAGACATTCTGGGAAAATAAGACATAAAATGGAAAGTTCAAAGATCCTTTCCCCACCTACAGCTTGCCTCCCTCATGTCAGTGATGTTAGAAAAACAAAATGAAGAAATATGCTGGCACACACACAGACCAGACATCATGGAGCTCATTACACCATCTTTTTTTTTTTTAAACTGTGAAAGTAAACTACCATTATACAACAAAGTCTGGAAATATGGTTAAACTAGTTCTGGTTGGAAATTGATATTTTCTGCAGACATTGCCAGTTTTTCAATTAACATTCCCTGCCCAGGAGACCACTGGCATGTGGTTTTCCTTCTTCATCAGAAAGCTGGTAAATTTTGTGTAACAAAATATATTTTTGAAAAAAAAAACCTCTGGAAAAATAAAAATAAAAAAAAATTCCATTGAAAAGTGTTGGACAGAGAAATTTTGGCCAGCTCTGGTTACAAAAAAGGATCTAATAACACATTACCATCTTGTAATGCAGATGGCACTATAATCACTTTCCTGACCTGTAATAAAGCACTAGATATGTCAAGCCATAAATTATATGTTAAGGAAAAGCCCTTTTAGTTTGTCTGTTTATACACTTTTCTATAGCTGTAGTACCTGAGCACTACCTGAACATTAATTAATTTGTCCTCACAATTCCCCGCTGAGCTATCATACGGATATTTTAATACAGATGGGTCTCTAAGGCACAAAGGGATTAAATATTTTGTTCAAGCCCCAAAAGAAAGTCTCCTGAGTTCCACAAGATCATAATTACTTCCTGTTTGGTTCAGGAACTAAACTGTGGATCAGCATCTAGGAGACCTTTCGGGAGAAGAGCAGGCAGACCATCTGAATTGGTGCTAAGAAGGAGAGAGTAGGAATCACCAACCATTGTTCAAGGTCAAGTCCTTCTCTTATGACATGATTGGTCTCTAGGAGTGAGTGGATGCAACTCTTTTGTTTGCTGTCAGCCTGCATTCAGCTTCACAGCATGGCTACTGCTGATCTCCTGAGAGCAGGTAGCACCAGACTCTGGGGGGAAAGAAGATGTGAGGAAGGCCTGGGGCCAAAAAGCAGCTGTGGAAGTAGTGTTCCTAGCTCTGTCCTCAGCCCAGACTCCCTCATGTTCCTCCAGTCATGGGATTTCCCATTGCTAAATATGACTCAACTTTGTGAGAAAAAGGACTTTCTGTCCCTCTCCAGCCTGTATCCTAGATCCATGAATCCTGCCTTAATGCACCCTTATATGGAGGCATATAGGGTGCCTTCCCTTTATGGAAGTGAGAAATAAGGGGACCTCCTCTCTTTGAGCAGAGACCGTGTGTTCTAGACTGTGATTAGATACATTTACATCATTATTTATTTATTATTACTGGGGCTGTATGTAGGGCCATCATTTGTGCATTCTATTATTTTTTAATATATTTAGATAACAGTCACCTCAAGGCTTCTACTTTCCTAAGTAATGTCTTTTCTTATTTTTAGCTTTAACACCAACACAATACTGATTGATTGGTACATATATCAAGGACCTGGGCAGTGATTGCTGTTCTGTTGTAATTCCTGAAATGGTTTATTGATGGCTTTGTTAAGAAAGACTGGTTCCCCCGGGGTAAGTGCTTAAAAGGGCTTAGATGCTTTTATTCTTCACTTTTTATATCTACATCTCTTTTCATAGTGTTGTATTATAAAACTATTTAATGCAAGATGAATATTGCTGGTCCCGCTGGCACAATGTAAAGCATTGGATTTACTAAAAAATCAATACCTTTATTCCAAATGAATTCAGTGCTCACAAAATATATTCTATTGACAGCACTTGAAAGTGAAGGCCTACATTTATCCACAGAACAGCAATGTGGACTTATTTATCATGCCCCATCAATGAGGTTAAATTCTGGTCCTAAGGATCACACTTAAGGTAGAAAGGATGATTCATCTGAATGCACATTCAATCCTTGGTATCTCAATTGAGAATTCCACAAAAGTGCTGAAACATCTATGAAGGTATAACACAGACTGAGATGAGCTTGATTTCAAACTGAGCACTGAGCAGCCACCAGGTGGTAGTAACTTTCAGTAACTGTTAATTTGGGCCGGATTTAAACTGATGATCTAAGGCCGAAAGGTCTATATCTTCTACAGTTCTTCTACTCATCAAATACATGATAGAGATTTCAGGAATTTACTAAAGATAATCTCACTAGAATTCTGTGACTAACTCTCAGTAACACTAGATGTGCAGACTCAGGGTAAATCTTAACATCAAAGGCCATTTGAAACACAAATTACAAGAGATTTTAATAATTATTGTGAAGCACCTTAACCTAAGGGACAGAATAAACTTTCTTCATAGAATGCTGATACTAGGGGGAATATGTGCAAAGACTGAAAAAAGTAGAGTGCAATAACTTAATTTCAGAGGCTGAAGTGGAAAAGAAGATTTAAAGATACAGCTTTGTGGATCAGTTTCAAGCTCTAATTTCTCTCACTCTTGCTAAGATGAAGAACTAACTAGAAACAAACAAACAAAACAAACATTGTAAAGACAGAAAAACAGTTCAACAGGGTTCTTGCTTTAAAGTCAGGAAAATGTGGCTTGCAGGTCAAATGTAGCAATTATTTTTGACCTTCAAAATGGAACAGAGACAGTAAAGTCGTTGGCCATACTACTCAAGCTTGGCCTAGAGGGCTGACAATTAGGGTTACAAAAACATTTCAGTCTTTACTTCCAATTGTCACATTAAATGCAAAGTAGTGAGAATGTGCAGAATGCCCAGAAAATATACACCTTGACATCCCACTTATAAGCACTCAACCAAGCCGATCCATTGCCAAAAGAAGTGGCAAATGATACAAATGCTATAAAATCATGAATGTTTATGGAAGTGATAGAGCTGAATGTTAGCAACCAGTTACAATACAATTTATAGATTAGTTAAACAATTCAGAACCATTTACAGCATCTAATCTGGCTTTGATCATAGAATTGTACCCAGTTATTCCTACATTGAGCCCAGTGGGTTGTGGTTGGGAAGTAGTAATCCATCCATCCATTGTACTAAGACCTTCAGTTGTCACTGGTGAGCGCTCTCCTTACAGATTTGATCCAAAATGTAATCTTAGACAAACTAAGGCATAGCACAATCACTGTGCAAGTGATTGCAGCCTTTTTAGGTACTGTGATGGATGCCTGCAGCCAGTGATAACTGAGAGGAAAGGGAAGCTGAATTTGGGAAGCAGATAATTAGAAATCACACTAGTGTCCGTACAAGGGAAGATAATCACTGTGATTTTCAAAAGAAATCTTACAGTAGGTGTTGGGCTCCTTTGAAAAGTCCAACCAAACCCCTTAGCTATAAGCACTGTATATAGTTGCACAGAACCACCATCACATTCCCTGTCAAGATCCTCTTGACTTTTGCTGAAATACCTAAGAAAGCAGTCAGAGCTTAATGGCTCAACTGACAGCTAGTTAGGTAAAGTTGATATTTATTTATATTGTTACAAAACTAAAGCACAAATGTAGTCAAATAAAAATATAATTATATAGTTGACTGTCTCCCTTTCCTCACCTTTTGTAAGTTGCTCATCTTCTTACTAGGACAGAAGCCATTTTCTCTGTACAGCACCAAAGACATCAGGACCCTGATCTCCAGGCATACTATGAATCATATACTAAAATACAGCAGTACTTGAAAGAACAAAACATCATCCTGCAATGCTAATAGAAAGTGCAGATACTGATTTAAGCAGAAGGATGCATGCCAATCAATAGTTATTAAATGTGAGCTAAGTATTATAAGGACAATATATTCTAATGATATGCTAGCATAAGCACTTGGCATCTGACCCCAAGTGATGAATACAATAAAAAAGCAATTCACACACTATTTACGTGGGTAATTAGCACAGAATTTTCAGAGTGGTAGCTGTGTTAGTCTATATCAGCAAAATCAACTAGGAGTCCCTGTGGCACCTTAGAGACTAACAAATTTATTTGGGGATAAGCTTTCGTGGGCTTGAACCCACTTCATCAGATGCATGAAGTGAAAACTCAAACATCACATGGGACAGAGCTCACTGGAGTCCATATTATCAGACTTCCTTTGATAGACCGTTGTTTTGTGGTACCTGCTGTGTGTTCAAGAGAACACCAGTTTGGAGTATTCAGCCAATGCCCACCTTCCTTTTTATGTCTGCAGTGCCTTTTCATTCTGCAGCACAGATCAGTGACACATATTTTAAAGCTAGCAGAAGTAGATTTATATTACACATCCTTTTGTTTATTTATTTCCTCCCTGCACCACGTGTGAGTACGTATGAAACATGGCATTAGTCTCTGACCCAAACCCATCCCCATCCTTTTTTTTCTCTTTGTCATAGTGACATGTCCTCTCAAAGGTGTTGTACTATACGGACAAGAGGAACAAAGCCATCTGATATAGTGCAAGAATCTAGTACACAAGAATGTATGTTAGGATGCTCAAGCTTTGCTAATAAAGCAGGATTCAACCAGCACATTTGTGTATGTGTATTCTTGCTTTCTACTACACAGCAAAACGGATGATGAGGTTATTGAATGTGTACCAAGAAAAAGAAAAGAAATCCAGTACAAAGAGGCATGACAAATCCATAGTCACACAACACAATATATATATAAAAAATAACTGCCTCAGCCTTCTTGGGGAAGAAAAAAGGCACCTCTATAAACTCTAAAGTAAAATTCCATTTTGGGGGTGGAGGTCAAGCCTGCAAAGTGGAATTCCTACAATGGGAATTGAGAGCACTTGGCATCCTGCATGAATGCTTAGTACTCTGAAGGGTTAACTCCAAATGCATAGATTGCTTGATTTGTAAGCACAGTGGCCATTTGTGTTGAGGAAAAAGGAGGCTAACAGCAACTATGTGTGCAGCCATCTTTGTGGTCAGCCATAGTACACCTCGTAGCCAAGAATCTAAAGGGAAAAGATTGTATCTTTCTTCTATTTAAGTCACCAGGTGTATGTTATTGACTCCAACAAGCTGAAGATCAAGACTTTTAAGAGGAAAGAAATAGCATTAACTTTAAAAAAAAGAACCTGAAAGAGGACATAAAAAGGAAAAGGTAGAATGTACAAAATGCAACAGTACACCCAGCAGTGTGGCATGGTCAGTGTCTTTATTCCAGTCTTGCCTGTTCTTATGATTTTATAATGAGACTTACTGGGATGAGTTACACAACCCCTGTACCAGGCAAGAAGTAGTTACAGAGCAGCTTTGGCCTCAGGCAGCCCCGTCCCATCACATCTGTGAGGCATGTCAGTCTTGAAGGAGGAGCCTTAATAAAGGAGAAGGCTCACGGTGGGGAGGTGGACAGACCTCTGATCCTCAGCTCCCAGAAAGGAGTTCAGCAGAGCACCAAGCTACCTTAGGTTGGCTGTGAGCACAGAGCAGTAGAAGAGATGTCGGTAGGTCTCTGGTAGGACACAGAAGCTGATGTTTGTTTTTTATTCCTGTTAATTTAGTTTCCTTTCCTTTGTTATGTTGAGAACTGGAAGAAGGGTCTTGCCCCTAAGACAGACCCCCACTAAGAATACAAGGCCCTTGAGGAAAATGTAAGAAGTAGCTCAGGGGAGAAGCAAGAAGTCTGAGCAGACAGACCCTAACCACTTCTACAAGGGTCCCTAGAGAAGTCAGGGTAGAAGGAGAGGCTGGGTTCTCCTACAGCCTTATCCAGAAAACTAGCGGGAAGACACCAGGCACAGGATCAATCATCCAGAAGGGCAATTGACCGTGGACCAAGCAGTTGATCTGGTGTGAGGTCCTGGGACTACTAGGAGAAAATCCTGGTTTACCTCAAAGGGGGGAGGCCAAAAGTGACCCAGAGAGAGGGCCAAGTCACAAAGAAAAAGAAGACCAATGATGGACTTGATCGGCAGGACTCCTGAGGAAAAATCCTGCAATGCTGCAGTCATCCACATGGTGGCACAGTGGCTGGCGAGTGAATTTGTGACCAGTTATTTGGTGTTTTTCTTAAAGATCCAACTCCTTGAGTCATGAGAAACTCGTATTTTAAAGGTAAATTTTTAACCCTCATTCTTGCAGAAAAGAGCTTGAAAATGTGAACACTAAAGGCTCAGAAGGCAAATATAAACCCTGTACAATGTATTATTTTAAAGTACTCATTTTAAGCCATTATCAGAGGTGGGAGGGTGACTTATCAATTTTGCATGCTTGAGGTTGGCTGCAGCTGTTTCCAGTATTTAAGTCATGAGACAGGAGCAATTTCTCAACAATGTCAGATATGGACAAGAAGATTCAGAAATATCTTGGATGGACTTGAAACCAGAAGTCTAAAATGTCACAGACACATCTATTAAATCACGGTTTGGGCTTGAAAAACAGTGCACAGATGGGTTATACGGTAAATCTTAAGACCACCATGTTTCAAATTACTCGCAAGTGATCTGGTAGTTCATATCCCCAAACTAGAACGTACTTAACTTGTCTAGCATTTGGAAATAGAAGCCATACATGTGGCAAGGGAAAACTTGATGTCTAGCTCAGGGGACAGAATTCAAAACCAAGAAGGAAAAAGGACAAGTCATCCATTATGGATGAGGCAAACACATTGACAAGTTGTGAGAACTTCAGGTTAATCAGGACATAAGGATTCCCACTAGAATGAAGCTGGTCATGCAGTGTAGTTGTAGTCATGTTGGTCCTGATATTAGAGACTAGATGTATAAGGTTGTCTCTCTCTTACCAAAAGAAGTAGGTCCAATAAAAGATATGACCTCACCCATTGTCTCTCTAATGAAGCTGATCACACATTTATCTGAATGGAGGAGAGCTCACAGCTTGTCAGAACTGTGATGCTCTGCAACAGAACTGAAATGTGTATGTAGAGGCATTCATTACCCAGAAGCAAAAAAATAATTGACACAGACCACCTGCTAACAGAACATCGGCAGAAATGTAATAAGCTTCAATTTGCAGAAGAAAAAACAGCACACTGTCACCAAGACAAACAGATACTACAAAACATTTAGTTTCTAAAAGGTTTCATAAAGAACTGGGGGCGTTGAAATCTGTGAACTGTATACAAAAGAAAGCTCAATCTATTTTAGGTATTTACACAGTGCTAGTCACCATGGCACTTACGCTGGATACTTTTCTCTGTATATGCTCTATTGGCGGATGCATTTTGAATATGTACATTTGGAAGAAGAGTGCATAAAGCGTGAAATTGAGAAGAATAAATTGGAAACCAAAGTGAAAAAGCTAGAAGTCAGCAATAAGGTAGAATCCACACTTCATACTGCTGAAGATTGAAAATAAAGTGTTTGAAAAAAAAGATCTCACTCATTTACAGCGGGCGGGAGGGAGGATGGGGGGAGAGGGAGAAGGAAATTGGGATTTCCTGAATAGGAGAATTTAAAAAAAATAGTATTCCACTATGCAAGTTACCAGAGTGCCAGAGAAGATCCCATAATAAATGTAGACAAAGGAAAATAAAGTAGTTTTGGAGGAACTCTGAATGTGTACTGCAGTACAAAGGAAAGAAGAATCAAGAAGAGGAATATATCCTGCTTTCCATCCAGGAACAGTACAAAAAACAGCCAAGCAAAACACAGAAGAAAAAGTTGTACTAAACTAGAGTTACGTGGGAAATTGTTTTCCCCACTCATGAAAATTTTCAGGATATCAAACATGTTTCTTATTCATTTTGAAATGTTTTCTTTTTAACCATTTTTTTATTTTTTTAAAGTTTTTTCTTATTCTAAATAACTTAAATTTGAAACAAAGTTGTTTCAGTCTAGGAAACTAGAATTACTTATTTTGAAAGTGTCAACACATTTTTCAAAAGTATGTTAAAAACGTTGTCAAAACCAACCTTTCCCCAACTAACTGTTTTGGTTTTGATGAACCAACATTTTCTGATAAACATTTTGTTAAATAATTTCCTAACAACTCTGTACAAAACCACCACAATTCCAGGAAAGCTACTGATAGAAAATGCCTCAGGATCATCACAGGCAACTAAAACCTTTTAGAAAGCAATTTCACACACATAAAGTGGACAAAGAACCTCCAGCATATATCCACAGCAAGGCTACTGGGGGAGATATTCAGGACGAGGAGGGCAGAGCCTCATGTGATGTAAATCAGTGAGACTCAAGGGGATCTTGCCACTTTAAACCAGCTGGGGATCTAACCCAGTAATGTTGTCATACAGTTGAGAAAAAGGACTAGATTAGCCCATTGGGTTAGTGTAAAGATGTGTCCCTTTAAAATCACCATCCTGTAAGAATACCAGCACCGCCAACAGTCAAATCTAATGCAAGAGCTATTTATTAGCGTCTGCAGTAGCTAGTCATCTGTACTAAGAAAATCAGGTTAAACCTGTATCTGTGTATCACAGGATTTTCTTTCAACAAGACAGCATTTTTGTTCTTTCTGTCACAGGGTGCTAAGGAATCTCCTTCTGACTTCAGTGGGGATTAGTTCCTTAAAGGTGCGACACCCCCTTCTGCCAGTTATTCTCACACCCTGCCACCTCTCTCTCTCTCTGATTCAGGGTCCTCTTTCTTTATGGCTTAGCCCTCCAGACAGTTCGCTCAAGTCATCCTCTTCCAGAGCATCAAAGTTTCTCTATACAAGATAGCAGTCTTTTCTCCACTGCCCAGAGTGTGTCACTTCCCCAGCAGCTGGTAGGGGAACCCAGGCCCTCCCTCTAACTTTAGAT
Organism: Chelonoidis abingdonii; assembly: GCF_003597395.2. Classification (NCBI taxonomy): domain Eukaryota; kingdom Metazoa; phylum Chordata; order Testudines; family Testudinidae; genus Chelonoidis; species Chelonoidis abingdonii. Next base: position 222,122,802 of record NC_133769.1, read on the forward strand.
TTCAGCAACTAGCAACTGTGGTCTGTTTTCTCCATACCCTGTTTCTATTTTCCTGGACTCCTACTACATCATCTGGCTCCCCTCTCTGGGTCTATCAGCCCAAACTCCCTCCTCAAAGAGAGTAACTGCAGACTATTTAACTCTGTAGCCCCAAACACACTCCCTTCTCACAGAGTGTGACTTAATATTATTTCCCAGCAGTCCCTTTCTGTTGCCAACCTTCTGGCTTTATATCATCCCCGTCTGTTCCTTTTCAGCTGGGCTTCATTATCAGTCAGCCTTTCAATCCTTGGCTCTCCCTCAGGTGCAGTCTATCAGGTTAATTAATCTAATTTAACCTGCTTCGCCTTGTGTGAGGTGAACACCTTATCACACCTTCCTCTGAAATTTGTTCCACTCTTGAACTCTTCTGCATACTCTACTCTGAAGCAGCCTTCTAGCACTGGCTTTTTTGCATAAATTGCACACAGGCTGCAATATTCTGAAGTTATACACGTGTAAGCAGAATCTGGATGCATTTCTTCAAACAGTGCAATTTTACACCTGTCATGGTATAATTCCCCACTCTGAACCTTAGCGTCCAAAAGATGGGGTACCAGCATGAATTTCTCTAAGCTCAATTACCAGCTTAGTACTTGTAGCGCTGCTACCGACCAGGAATTCCAGTGCCTGGTACACTCTGATCCCCTCCAAACCTTGCCCAGGGAACCCCAAGACCCAGATCCTCTGGATCTTAATACAAGGAAAGTAAACCCTTTCCCCCACCGTTGCCTCTCCCAGGCTTCCCCTCCCTGGGTTACCCTGGAAGAT
>NC_133769.1:222124159-222211311 GCF_003597395.2 Chelonoidis abingdonii
ATAAGAACCTGTATCAGGGAGATTGGAGAGAAACCTGGTTGCACGTCTGGTCCTTCTGAGCCCCCAGAGTGAACAACCACCAAATTCTAACAGCACACACAAAAACTTCCCTTCCTCAAGATTTGAAAGTATCCTGTCCCATGATTGGTCCCCTGGTCAGGTGACAACCAGGCTTACTGATCTTGTTAACCCTGTACAGGCAAAAGAGACATGAAATACTTCTGTGCTATTAACTCTTACTTATCTGTTTATGACAACACCCTTTTTGGCACTGTCACAATGCACAGTGGATGGGGATAAGAGGAGCAATAAGAGTATCTTTGATGATTAGGCTACTTTTCAGATCAATATTAATATTTTCCTCTTTGCAATCCATACGGGTACCAGAAATGGGGGGGGGAATCATCCCCAAGTACTTTTTAAACAGGGGTCTGTGCCCCCACCACTTTTGAGAACCTAGACTCATCGGGTGCACAACTAGGGTGGGGGAAGAGGGCCCAGCACTTCTTCATCCCCTGATCCTGACCATTGCTGGGTTGTGTACTGGCAGAGCCCCTTCCCTGCTGGCATGATAGAAGGGTGGCTGAGTCACATTTGAGCAAGCAGCATAGTGACCTATCACATGAATCTCAATGCCACTCAGTTTGGTCTCTGTTGGTTGCTTCCTTCCCCCCCGCACACCCATACTTTTACAGACTTTCCAGGACCCATGGGTGCCATATTCCATTCTTCTGTGCCTTCCTTAGGAACTACCTGAAACTTTGAACATTAATAACACAGAGATGAAACCAGTGAAAATGTGTTAGATAGAAATGTGGCCTTAAAATAAATATTCAAGATGTTCTAAAACATCTCAAACAGGTGTTGCCGCCTGTGTAGGGAAAGACCCCGGAGGGCCGGGCCAGTGTGTTTACCTGCCCTGTCTGCAGGTCCGGCTGACCGCGGCTCCCACTGGCCGCGGATTGCTGTTCTGGGCCAATGGGAGCTGCTGGAAGTGATGGCCAGTAAGTCCCTTGGCCCATGCCATGTCCAGCAGCTCCCATTGGCCTGGAGCAGAGATCCGTGGCCAGTGGGAGCCACAATCGGCCAGACCTACGGACGAGGAAGGTAAACACACCAGCCCAGCCCGCCAGGGGCTTTCCCTACACAAGCGATGACCCTTGTTTGAGAAACCCTGTTCTAAAATCAGATGAATAATGTACTTTGTGGGCATCTTGAATCCTAATGAAAAAAAATAGCACTTTTTATAATTTATTAACTGAACACTGATGTACTGATGGCCACTGTACATAAGATAAGGGATGACACAGATCCTGTCATTAAGGGAAGCTCTTGCTGAGACTTCTACAGAGTTACATAAACTGGCATGGCAAGAATAGCAAGAACTTCTACCCAAATCCAAAACCAAGCTTTTGATACATTTTACACATTTTTATCTCATTTTCATATGCTTCCTAATTGAGTTCTCTTCTGGAAGTAGCTCTTACACATTCAGTTTCTCTTCCCTGAATGGATGTAAAAAGTATGAGACTTGTCCTACAGAAAATAAGGGTAGTTCACTCAAAAATTGTCCCCAGTTCACTGCTCCAACTATCTCCTGTGAGCAAATGCACCTTACACACCACAATATATGATTTGTGAGGTATCATTTCAAAACTAATAACCTGCTAGTCAATAATAACATGATGAAAGGTGTGTAGCAACATTTATATGTAAAGTTATGAACATAACCTGACATTATGACTGAAATGTGTTTACCCAACAAGTCTGGGGAGTGGGTACACCAGTTTCTAGAAGACAAAGGATAAGCTCTAGCTAGGTGTCATCAAAGTTGATTAGCAAACACTTACAAGTGGCCATTTTTTTGGCAGTGAAGGGGGGTAGGGACAAATAAATATGTGTTTTAATAAACACACACACACACACACACCCCTAAGATGACAAAGGAAGCAGCCTTTAGACTTTGGGAGTGGTTCTGACCTGAGAATTTGGTCAGCTTGTTACTCGGATGATTTGGTAAAAATGTAAACTTGAACCAAGTCTAGTCTGTTAAGTTTTAGTTACTAGAAAGCATTTATCTTTATTTCTTTTGCAATCATTTCTGATTTTAATAACTTATACTTGCACTCACTTAAAATCTATCTCTGTAGATAAATAAACTTGTTTATTTTTTATGTCAAAATTAATCCAGTGTTGTGTTTAAACCGAATTGTTTGGTAACTCAAATTAAAGAAGAGCTTTAATTTCTCAGAGCTACCTTCCCCATTCTTTAGTTCTCTATATTCAGCCTCTTATCAATGCAGTCCTGAAACTAAAGTGACCCATCTGGACTTTTGCTTTCATGAGTCTGATTTCTGGCTGTATAGCATGTCACATGTTTTTTAATCAATAACATTTGTTGTTATATATTGACCCTTTAAAGGGGACATGGATCTAAAATATCTGAACTCTCCAGGAGAGGACTGGGCAGTGCAGAACATAAGTTTTGGGGAGACATTCCAGACTGGCAGTGTGTTGTGGTCACTCTGCAAGTAGCAAACCAGGCTGGTGGAATCCAGAATGTGACGAGAGTGGCTGGCAGGCTGCAGCTATACACAGACACTCAAGTTTGTTACTTGCATGCTGGAAGGCTGTTTTTGAGTAGCGCAGGAGGGAGCTACAGGACCACAGTATTGTGAGTCACCCAAATTTACAAGGGAGGTGGTAACACAGTCCCTCATTGGTCTGGATTGCACCCCAGATTGTGATATCCTCTTCCCTTGTTCTTTTTTTGGAGGGGAGTTACTTTTAAATAATCTTTTTTCAGTAGCTTGACTCAAACAGCAAATAGCAAAACTGTATTTCCAGACAAATCAACATAACATGGCCTTAACTCTCTCCTAATCTGTCTGTTCTCAGAGCTACTTTCCCCATCATTTAGTTCTCTAGATTCAGAGGAACTGTCAACCTTTTATCAGTGCAGTCCTGAAAGTAAAGTGACACATCAGGCCTTCCGCCTGTATGAGTCTGGTTTCTGGCTCTATAGCATGTCACATGTTTTGTAATCAATAACACTTGTTATGCAAGCTAAACTACAAGGAACTTCCTACTACAGGAGTAAACATTCAAGTGTGAAGGGGACAGAGCTTTCTCAGGAGCTGAACTGAGACTGTGGAACAAACTCCCACAGGAACAAAGGATGATCAGAAACCTCACCACTTTTGTCTCCAATTACAAGGTGAACTTCTTTGACCTACCTTCTCTAACACAAACACCTTCTCTAACATAAACACAGAGCAGCACCTACATCTGAAGAAGAAAAAAACGAAAACAAAAACAAAAACTAAGAGAAAAACCTGCCAAAACTACTGAGCTAGACTACCCACACAGTTCCCCATGAGGAAAGGATAATGGTGAGAATAAACCAGGTATGACAGATGTCAGTAACTTTGCTCTGAGTACTGTTGGAAGCTGAGAGTTGTAGTTCAGAATAACTAGATGAAGAATTTTATCATTCAGAAGATCAGTGGGCTCAACCTCTCCAGACCTCATGCACAACTTCCACAAAAGTAAAGCCCTCTCTCTAGCATGAGAACAGAGGTTTGGATACAAGCACAGAAATACATCTGGGGAATCTACTCATCAAGTGAAAAGGAGAATAAAACTCTGGACAATTTAATTCAGAAAAGAATAGGATCTGTCATATAAAGCAAACAATTCAGTTTAAAATTAATGAAGATGTGGAAAGGACTTTGTAAATATTGAGCCCTGTTTACAGTAATTATTGTTCTTTTTCAATAAATTATAGAATTAGAGTTAAATAAATTGTAATTAATTAGTAATTAAGGAAACCTCAGTTGCTAAGAAAATAAAAATAGTATAAGTTCTGAAGCAGCCTCAGAACACCTGTCACCTCAATATAAGACTCAGCCAAGGAAAGATAGTTAAACTAACAATTGTAAAGGATTTCTTTTATATTGGACCTCATGTTGAAATTGACATTGACTTTCAGTAAAAATTGTATTAATGAAATATAAGATCTGAATACTTGCAGAGTTATATTAAAGGTAAGAGAGAAGTATGAATATAAAGTATAAAATGACTTGAGACAGCAATTTGATTGGCTTTTTGATGTGCCTTGATGCATATTATGCTGAATGAAATTGTCTTCAACACTCAGAGGACAGGAATATTGTACAATTACTGAAATGTGACCATACAATTCTCTGCATTCTCATAGGAATTACCATGATGGATCAAATGCGAACCAACTAGTCGAGTATCCTGGCTCTGACACTGCCAAGAAACAGATACTTCAGAGGAAGAAACAAGGTGCCATATAGTGGATAATTGTGGACTAAACTGCCTAGAGAGGGCATGTCATCTTAGCCCTGTCATTTAGTGGCTGATTTATTCCTAGAAGCATGATGGTTTATATCTTGAACCATGAAAGATATAAACACACTTGCTTCAAATCATAAACCATTATCTGACAGGTATTAAAAGAAATTTGCTCCACAGATAAGCTATTCCATAACAGCTCACTACCTGGTTTCCTTGATCTTCCTCTGAAACCTACCATACTTACCAACATCAAAGAAAGAATACTCGACTAGATAGACCACAAGTCTGGGGTACCCTGGGATTTCAGTTTCTGTATTTCTGTGTGATGTGGAGAATTATGTGGTTATGCTCCAGTAAATATATAGCATCCTTGCAACAAGAAGGCCAGCTATGGTGATGGTTCATAGTTTGTGGATGCAAGTCAACAAGGGACTGACTAAGACTGCCAGGTCACGCCACTGACCTGTGTTTAGAATTTTCAAACTGTTTACCAGAACCAAAGATGTCACCTCAGCAGCTAACTCCATCTAGTGGAGGACAAAAACAGAAAGGAAAATTTTCAGTCCAACATAACACTAAGTTAAAAGTCTCCTTCTGGCAAAATACTGTTGGCCCAAACCAATGCCCCCTGATGTCAATGAGAGTCTTTCAATGTACCTCTTTGGGCATTAGATCAGTCCCACTCCAATAAGACAGTTAGCGAAGGTGGTTTATTTATTTCCTGTTCTGTTGTATAGCAATGTCAACTGCAGAGCAGTAGTTTAAAACGTACGTGTACATTTTTCTGGATCAAAAGTGTTAATTTAAAAGCTCTAGAAAACCTATTTGTTTCATTGGCTTTTCACTTGGAAGCAGAAATTTCACTACAAGTTTTTCTCCTTTCTAATAGAAGCTATTGATGTGGTCCATTGTTCCCTTGTGAAAAGAGTCCAATTTGAAAATTATAATACCAAACAGCTTTAGACATACAACATTACAAAACCAAGGATGGAGTAGGTTTACTTGGTCCTGCCTCAGTGTAGGGTGGAGGTGGGCAAACAACAGCCCATGGGCTACAGCTGGCCCACGGGAGCCTCCTGCCTAGCTCCTGAGCTCCTGGCCTGGGAGGCTGGCCCCCGGCCCATCCCCTGCTGTTCCCCCTCCCTCACAGCCTCAGCTTGCTCCACCGACAGCGCAATGCTCTGGGCAGTGGGGCTGTGAGCTCCTGTGGCAGCGTAGCTGAAAAGCCTGGGCCTGACCCTGTGCTCTGTGCTGCGCTCCAGCTAGGCGGCGCGCCTGCCTGTCATGGTGCTCTGGGTGGCATGGCTGTAGCGCCGCCAGCCACTGGTGCTCCAGGCAGCACGGTAAGTGGGAAGGGAGCAGGGGAGGTTGGATAGAGGGCAGTGGAGTTTGGGGTGGTGGTCAGGGGGCAGGGATGTGAATGGAGGCAGGGGTCTCCAGGGGGCAGTCAGGAAGGAAGGGGGGTTGGATGGGGAGGTGGGGGACAGTCAGGGGCAGAGGTTCCAGGGGAAATCAGGGAGAAGGGGTGTTTAGATGGGGCAGGTGTCCCGGGGGGGCAGTCAGGAATGAGAGGAGTGGTTGGATTGGTGGTGGGGGGCAATCAGGGGCATAGGAGTGGTCAGGGGACAGGGAGAAGGGGTGGTTAGATGGGGAAGGGGTACCTGAGGGAGCCATCAGGAATGAGAGGAGGGGTTGGATGTGTGGCAGGGGGCAGTCGGGGTGGGGATTATGGGGGCAGTCAGGAACAGGGGGTTGGAGGGGGCAGGAGGCCTGGCGGGCATCAGGGGGTGAGAAGCAGGAGGGGTTGGATAGGGGGCTGGTCCAGGCCATGCCTGGCTGTTTAGGGAGGCACAGCCTCCACTAACCAGCCCTCCAAACAATTTTGGAAACCCAATGAGGCTCTCAGGCCAAAAAGTTTGCCTGCCCTGGTATAGGGATTTGATTTGATCACCTTTCCAGGTTCCATCCAGCCTACATTTCTATGAATATATTGTTTTTCTTTTGTTTCTATATTTTGTGTTTTAATGTGAATGCAGTGCTCATAAAAGTTGCTGGACTGACAGCTCTGGAGACTTAAGTCCTTTCCAAGATATAGAAGTGGTAGTGCAGAAAAGGCATTCTTGCCAACATGTTTTAAACTGGACCTGCAGAAACCACCTGCCTGCCCCTAGAAATGACAGACTAGCTCAATGTCCACACTTTTTCTCTGCTGAGACAGCCAACTAAGAGGCTAATTGTGATTTTAACTTTCATTATGTGGATGCATGTCCATAAGGAAGGGTCTAAGGCTGCTAAGTCATTTTACAGGGTTAGCTTTGAACAGGCAATCTAAATATCCTCCCTTTTGCATCACCAATAACCTGAACCATTCAGGTTCTCAACAGTTTAATAACTTGAGAAATAAAAGACTATTTAAATATTAAAGCCATCCAATCCATTTATGGCAGATTGTGAAATTCTGAGGTTTAGGTTTACCTTCTATTTTCTGAAACAGTTTGGCCATCTTAATGTGTTATTTGCGTATTTGAACATTTTCCCTTACCTAGTGTACAATTAACTGTCTTAGTTAAAAAATTACTCAAGTGCATCAAAGCCTGGCATTCAGAACTCATCTGACATTGACAGAAGTGACCAGATCAACATCTTAAACACATTAAAGAGAAAATCTAACTCACCATCAAATATTCTAAAGCACAAACTAAATTTATCAGTATTAAGATAGTGTTAGGATCACACACACACAAACATTCACACGTAACAGAACAGGAACTGAGATATGATGGTGTGTACCACAAAGTGTTTGATGCATCTTGCTGGAGACCTTGCCACCCTGTTGTATCCTGCCTGAAGAAGGCATCCTTTTGGGAGGAAGACAGAAGTTTAGACCTCCAAAAGCTGACTAGAGAGGCCACCCAGTCTCAGCTGCTGGTGAAACCTGAGAGAATGGTTTCTCCAGTAGTTAGAAGGGCTAGGCAGTCAATCAGGGGCCATCAGACAACATGAAAAAGAGCTGGCTGCTTCTGGGGTACCGTTCTGGGTAGAGACCGCAGATGAGAGAAAAGATTACTACTGTCTTAATGCAAAAGCCAAGTCATGTCAGGAGTCTACCTCTAACTGTTCCTTTTGGTTGTGCTAGATGTGGAATTTAAAGCCAAGGTAGCCATCTTGAGTTTAACACTGAATGACTGCTGTAATATCAAAGGGAACTTGTGTTGTGAGATGCTCCACTGATGACAGACTTGTGACATGAGGTAAAAGGAAAAATATTTCCCATTTTATCTTTTATTTATACAATATCAAAAATATAGAAAACCATCATGATTAATATATATATATATATATAAAAAAATTCCCCTCTCACCCCTATGGGTGGTATGTGTCTTCCTCAACCTTGGGTCCTCTACCAGAGGCCTGGGAGTTTGAGGGTTCTGCGCAGTATCTTAGCTGTTCCTAGCACTGCACTCTTCTGGACAGACAGCTCTGATGTTGTTCCTGGGATCTGTTGGAGCCAACTTGGTTGTGCCGTTCAGTGTATGCTGTTCCTGCCTGCATCTTACATCCTGCCACTATGTGTTGGACTGTCTCTGAGGCCTCTCTGCACAGTCTGCACCTTGGGTCCTCTCTAGTGTGGTAGACCCCTGCTTCAATGGATCTGGTGCTCAGTGCCTGTTCCTGTGCTGCTATGATCAGTGCCTCAGTGCTGTCTTTTAGTCCAGCCCTTTCCAGCCACTGGTAGGATTTCCCAATGTCAGCCACCTCAGCTATCTGTCGATGGTACATCCCATGCAGGGTCTTGTCTTGCCATGGCACTTCTTCTGCTTGGTCTTCCTCCCATGTCTGCTGCTGCCTCAGGCATTCTCTCAGCAGCTCATCTTTGGGGGCCATCTTACTGATGTACTCCTGGATGTTCCGGGTTTCATCCAGGACAGTGGCTTTGACGCTCACCAAGCCCCGCCCGCCTTCTTTCCGGCTGGTATACAGTCTCTGGGTGTTGGACTTGGGGTGGAAACCTCCGTGCATTGTGAGGAGCTTCCGGGTCTTCACATCGGCAGCCTCCATGTTCCTCCTTTGGCCAGCTCACTATACCGGCAGGGTATCTGATGACCGGCAGGGCGTATCTGTTGATGGCGTGGATCTTGTTCTTCCCACTGAGCTGGCTCTTCAGGACCTGTCTTATCCTTTGGTGATACTTGGATGTTGCTGTCTTCCTTGCCTCCTCATCGTGGTTTCCATGTGACTGTGGGACGCCAAGGTACTTGTAGCTGGTCTGTATGTCTGCTATGTGGCCCGCTGGTAGTTCCACCCCATCAGTCTTGACTACCTTCCTCTCTTCACTACCATCCGGCCACACTTCTCCAGTCCGAATGACATCCCGATATCCTCACTGTAGATCCGCGTCAGGTGGATTAGCGAGTCGATGTCTCGTTCATTCTTAGCATACAGCTTGATGTCATCCATGTAGAGGAGGTGGCTGATGGTAGTTCCACTCCTGAACCTGTACCCGTATCCAGTCCTTGTGATTATCTGGCTGAGGGGGTTTAAGCCTAATGCAGAACAGCAGCGGGGACAGTGCATCACCTTGGTATATGCCGCACTTGATGGCCACTTGTGCAAGCTGCCTTGAGTTGACTTCTAGTGTTGTCTTCCATAGTCCCATTGAGTTCTTGAGGAAGGTCCTTAGTGTCCTGTTGACTTTGTATAGCGCCAGACATTCACAGATCCACGTGTGCGGCATTGAGTCGTAGGCTTTCCTGTAGTCAATCCAGGCTGTGCTCAGATTGGTCTGTCTAGACCTTGAGTCTTGGGCGACTGCTCTATCTATGAGCAACTGGTGTTTTGAGCCTCTGGTGTTGTTCCCAATGCCCTTCTGAGCTGTGCTCATGTACTGGCCCATGTGGTCCTGTAGCTTGGCAGCTATGATGCCTGATAGGACTTTCCATGTTGTGGGGAGGCAGGTTATTGGCCGGTAGTTGGACGGTTCAGTCCCCTTGCAGGGGTCTTTCATGATCAGCACTGTCCTTCCTTGTGTTAGCCAGTTTTGGTGGTGGGAGCCTGCTGCTAGCAGCTGGTTCATCTGTGCTGCTAGGCGTTCATGCACTGCTGTTAGTTTCTTTAGCCAGTAGGTGTGGATCATGTCTCGTCCAGGTGCTGTCCAGCTCTTCATGTTCTTGACCCGCTGCTGGATATCTTCTTATATATCTTTATATCTTATAAATATATATATATATATATATTTTCAAGTTACAAATTGTTACATATATATAACATGTAACAATTTGTAACTTGAATTCTACTTTATTCAAAGTAGAGTTTAATTATACTGTAACTCCTCGCTTAAAGTCATCCTGGTTAACATTGATTCATTGTTACAGTGCTGATCAATTAAGGAACATGCTTGTTTAAAGTTATTCAGTGTTCCCTTCTAACATTATTTGGCAGCCGCCTGCTTTGTCCACTGCTTGCAGGAAGAGCAGCCCGTTGCAGCTAGCTGGTAGGGGCTTGGAACCAGGGTGGACCGGCAGCCCCCCCATCAGCTCCCCACTCCCCTAAGTTCCCTGTGCAGCGGCTGCCCAGCAAGCTAGCAATTGCAGTTGTCCCTCTCCCCACTGTCATGTGCTGCTCCTGCCCTCTGCCTTGGAGCTGCTCCCTGGGACTCCTGCTTGCTGTGGGGGGGGGGACAGGAGGAAGAAGGGGGCTGTCAGAGTGCCCCCCCCCTGCTCCTGCACCCACTTACCCCATCTTCCATAGAGCAGGGGGGACACATAACAGGGCTCAGGACAGAGGGAGCTTGCTGGCAGCCGCAACTGAGGTCTCAACAAGCTCATCTAATTAACAAGACAGTGTACTTAAAGGGGAAATGTGCATCTCTCTCTCATACACACAGTGTGTTTCCCTGTCTCTGTCTGTGATGCTCTCTCCTCTCCCTCCATTCCTGCTGCCTTGTAGACTGCAAGAGTTAACCCTTGAGGGTTCAGCCAATTGCTAGTTCATCGTTTAGCAGTAAGGCACCCTCTGGAAAATATCCCACCCTCTGACTCCTCCACCTCAACCAAGCTTCAGAATTATCATCACTGTGTACCAGTATTACATTGTTTGTTTAAAACTTATACTGTGTGTGTGTATATATATATATTCCCTGGAACCTAACACCCCCGCTTCCCATTTACATTAATTCTTATGGGGAAATTGGATTCGCTTAACATCATTTCACTTAAAATCGCATTTTTCAGGAACATAACTACAACGTTAAGTGAAGAGTTACTGTATATGAGTTCACAATAAATAGATTTCAGTGCATGTATGAACACACAATATTTGACTATATGGTTTTAAGTAGAGCTCAAGTCTCAGATTGTTTCAGTATACATATGAATTGCATTTTTGCTTAAGAACAGATTTATGCTTATAGTGTTCTATGAAAATATGACTTTATTATTATAGGAATCCTGCACATGTTTTTAAAAACATGCTGATGGCTGAGTTCTGTTATGAATTGACTGGTTGGGAAATATGCCACATATGCACTATAAATAGGTTGGCAGAACTCAATTTTTATTTTTGGTATAATTTCAATATAAATGTATATTTTTAAATATCTTTCCTCTTTTCATCCAATTAAACTTTCACAGTGGTGCAAAATTATGGGTTTTAATCATTTTATTTATTTATGTATTTATTTATTTTAATTTAAACTTTCACAATTTCAGGAAATTATGAGCTGGGTCAGACAAAAGGAGATGGTCAGACAATAATTATTTAATGACAGATGCTGAAATGCAAAAAGCTAAAGCTTTACAACAGTTATAACAAATGGTCAATGTCATATGTCAAAGAATATAAATATCCAATAATCAAGCTCTGATAACTTCTCAAGCAACATTTTTTTTTTTGGCCTACCTGTAGATTTCTATTATTATTGCTGGAATTTGTTTTTGCCAGTTTGTGTGTGTAAGTTGAAATCAATATTTACCAATAAAAATGTAATCCCAGCCTATTAATAATTCTTCTTTAACAGGTTTCAGAGTAGCAGTCGTGTTAGTCTGTATCTGCAAAAAGAACAGGAGTACTTGTGGCACCTTAAAGACTAACAAATTCATTTCAGCATGAGCTTTCGTGAGCTCTATGCATCCGAAGAAGTGAGCTGTAGCTTATGAAAGCTCAGGCTGAAATAAATTTGTTAGTCTCTAAGGTGCCACAAGTACTCCTTTTCTTCTTTAACACATGAAGAAAAGTGACACATTAAGCCCTCTGCAAGGTCTAACATATTCTCTTTCTATCTCTTCCTCCCATTCACCAGCCTCAGAATAATTTTATTAAAATGCTGGTAACTTTTTAGAAAAGTGGAACTGGAGCGTGAGCACCTAGGAGAGACTGTTCTTGACAGACCAGGGAAACAGAAAATGTGGGGAGTTAGCCTGAAATAACTCATCCAAATGAGCAGAGCAGTTTATAGGGCTTAGTAAAGTTACACTTGTACAACATTACCTGTATTCAGCATCATTCTTTACAAATTATTATTCTTTTAAGCTAGTGATGTGAAGCCAAGGAATTTTGATGCCACCATCTTGAATGTTATAGTAACACTGGATAGAAGATCTTTCCGCCCATCCTTCATGACAGGATATTTTTAATATAATTATTTGTTAAGAATTGTTTTTATATAGAATAAAACCAATCAGGATATTCCCAGGTTTAGAAAAAGACCTAATATTTATTATACTAATTTAATGTCTTGATTTTGAATGCTCACTATGGACTAATTTACGTGTATACAGCTGTACTTCCAGCATGAATGCCTGTAAGAAATGTCATCTGACAGCCTATGATTAACATTTAATTAAAACCTGTTTTATATTCCTCTTCTCTTCTTCTTTGTTCACCTTTCCCATTTCCAGATGTTCAGCACCGGCTGTGATTGGCCATGGTCAGTGCCACTCCTTGAAAGCCAATAGATGGTGCTCTTGCACTTAGCAGCTCTGTCTTAAAATGTTAACCATGCTTCCTCTACCATGCAAATGAAGCCTTTCTGATTACTTAAGTCTTCTATGGGTAGATAAAGATGAAGACACTTTAAAGAAGGTGTCCTGTGTAAGTTTTCAGCATTCTGCTTATAAAATGTAGCCTTGCTTTGTTCTGTTACTTCAGAAGATGTCCGATTTCTTGCAACTTTTTTGCAATGATAGAGCATCAGTGTTCCCTCTCTCACTCTCTATTTCTCTCTCTTTAATTTAAGCAAACCTGAAGCAGTATAATCTCAGTTGGCTGGTGGAGTTTTTGGTTTTGGCCACGGAATGTATATCAAGAACGGGGAGTGGAATGATTGCTTTTAGACCCATCAAGAACCTTTTCCTCCAGTCATACCAGCCACAGGGAAGATGGTGGTGTACGGGGCTCTATGCCATTAGAGTATCTCTCCACCCAAAAGTGACACTCCTATGGCCAGCTATGCCAGTTCTAGGACTGTGTAAAGCAATCCCAATACAGCTGAGTATCCGGGCCTATATGCAACTCCAATACATAGGACCTAAAGAGAAATTGTATTTTTGTTCAGTTTAGGCAATATCTTCCCCTTAGGGCCTTTGTCATTGAATTAAACTATACCTACAGGGAAACAGAGGTAAAATGGTTGCTGGTGGTCAATCTGATAATAATGATAAGCACCTTCTCTGTTTATTCAAATGCACAAGCTGAAAGCGCTATTAGTGTCTATGTTGCAGGTAATCTAGATCTAAATTCACAAACATCTGGTCTCTTAGATAAAGAGCCTTTCATGTAAGAAGTTCTTTTATTCGATGTAAATCCTATGATGATTGTAGCTATACTAGCACTGCTAACATGCAATGGTTAACCAGAGGATAATTGGATATATGCTTGAAAAATCATCTTTAAATAGTGACTGACAAAAGCCAAGAAGTTCAAATTATCAAGCGTAACACGCTTTCCAATATTGTGTCTCACTTAAAACAACATAATCCGTATTCCTAAATGTTTACAATCTGACAAGAAATATGATCTAATAATGAATTCTGTCCTTTATTCAGTTTTAATTGTAACTTGAATTTTTCTTTAGAGGATAAATTTGTATTAAGGACACTGAACATTGCTTAATTCTCAATGCAACGCAAGCCCTCCTTTTAAAAATCTTGGTCAATGTTAAATGAGCTGAAACTGTATTTTTTCACTGTTGTTGGCTGGCTGCTGTTTCATAGACTGAATCTTCTGTATTGATTGTTTGCATTGTATTGAAGTAGGCTGGCATAAGATTTTATGATTGCTGTCCCCCTGGTACATGCGTAGAAACAAGACTTGTATCTCATCACAAGGCTAATAATGTGAGGAAAAAAAAACTTTTAAATAGATAAATGCACAGCTGAAGTGTCAACTTGAGACTTAGCTTTGAATGTCCTCATTTTTTTGAGTCCAGCACAATTTTAAACATAGGAATTGTTGGTGCTTAATATTTATAAGACACAAGATCTGCTATTATCACAGTGACCTGCCTAATAAAAGTCAAGGTGGGAGAGGTAATATCTTTTCTTGGACCAAACAGTGGTGAGAGAAACAAGCTTTCAAGCTCACACAGAGCTCTTCATCAGGTCTGGGAAATGTACTCAGAGAGCTGCAGATAAATATAAGTTGGAACATATTTAACTCGAAAGCTTGTCTGTCTTAACACCAGAAGTTGGTCCAATACAAGATATTACCTCATCCACCTTGTTCCTCTAATATATTGGGACCAACATGTCTACAACAAGACCACATACAAAAATAAGTCAGTGATTAGAATATTATGCAGGAGAAGATTAAACAGCTCTTCTCCAATTCCTCACTCTCAACATGACATGAACATTTAGATTACAATTGTCATTTTCAAAATTCAATCCTTGGCTTAGAGAGAGAACTGTAGTTAACATATGTGTATATACTATTAGAAAGCAAATGCTTGCCTCAATACTAAAACTTTTTTGATTATTAATAATGGTAGCCATAGGAATACATACACAGAAGCAGTCAGTATGGAGATAACAAGAAAGAAACTGTGTGTTTTGGTTTTGAAACAACTGGAACACTTGGTTATTCAGAAATGCTCAAAATTAACTAATAAGAGATAATCACTTAAGGATGTGTAACTCACACACCTCCTGGGTGTGGTGTTCTGTCCCATCTAGTGGCACTGAGACCACTTAATGAGAGAGAGAAAACAAGTTGGCTTTTAGCTCATGAGTAAAGGCTCATGCACTAAGCTCCAGAGATCCCGGGTTCGAGCCTGCCTACCAACGACTGGGGTCTGTCAGTGTTACAAGTGGAGGCTCATCCAGGATTTCAACTGGGAAGTCTCTGAAGTTCTGGATGCGCTTCCTCAGCTAGGGGAAGTATGTAACCCACACACCTTCTGGGTGTGATGTTCTGTCCCATCTAGTGGCACTGAGACCACTTAAAGAGAGAGATAAACCGAGTCTGCTTTTAGCTCATGCACTAAGCTCCAGAGGTCCCCAGTTCGATCCTGCTTTAATGTTTAGAATGCATACATCCAATTAGTAGGATGATATTTCTGGGATAGGAAAGTGTCCATTCTTTCCATTCAGATCTTAAATTTAGATTTATTAAAAATACCAGTATAAAAAGTACAAAATGTAAGGAACCTTTGTGCCAGGTATGTCCCCTGCCACACACAGGGGCCAGGAAGTGGGTGGAGTCTTGACTTGGTTCTCCCTCCCACGCCCTCACCATATCATATTCGGGAAGTTTAGTCATACCAGAGATAGAGCTACCCTGGTTTACTCCCTCACTGTAGTGGGAACCTGTTTAATCTCACGACAGAACATACAGTCATAATCTAATCCATAAAGAGGATTAAGCAGGATTAATATGTAAATGGGAATCAGAAAATAACTAGCTGGAGCAGTGAGTTACTCACTCTATCTGGAGATTCACATCTATGGAAATATACTATCAATTTAGTATGATACCTTCATAAGGGTTCTACAGAAAAATTGGAGCATTCTATATAAATTATTAAACTACTTATTTTAAAAGAGAATTATATCCTTTCTATAGATTTTGATGCAGCCATGAAAAAAGGCAAATGTAATCCTAGAATGTATCAGCTGAGATGTTTCCAGTACAGGCAAAGAAATATTAATACCATTGTATTAGTCACTGATACGACCTCACTGAGAATACTATGTATAATTCTGGTCACTCATGTTCAAGAAAGCTGAACTCAAATTTGGGCATGTTCAGAGAAGGACGACTAGTATGATCAGGGGAATTGAGAACTTATTTTAAGAAATGACACTAAGGCCTGATCTATGCTGGGGGGTGTGGGGATCGATCTAAGATATGCAACTTCAGCTACGGGGATAGTGTAGTTGAAATCAACACATATTAGATCGACTTAGATTGACTTACTTTGCATCCTTATAGTGTGGGATCGATGGCTGCTGCTCCCTTCTACTCCGTTTCTACCTCTCACCCTGGTGGAGTTCTCGATTCAATAGGGAGCGTGTTAGGGGATTAATGTATCACGTCTTCACGAAATGCGATACATCGATCCCCAATAGATTGATCACTACCTGCCGATCCGGAAAATAGCAGAGCTATTTAAGTAAAAGACAATGTTGGCAAAAGAACAAATAGGTATAAAGTGACTCTGAACAATTTATGCTGGAAATTAGAAGGTTTCTAAGAAAGTGAGGAGTGAGGTTCTGGATCTTTCTAATGGGAGCTTGGGTAACAAATAAGAGGAATTGGGATTGTTCATTTATGAGCATAGATTTGATTGAGCTGGTATTACTGAAACATGGCTGGATGAGTCCCATGGTTGGAATGTTAAAATCAGTGGTTACAATGGGGTGTGCCACTTTATATTGAAAATGGCATACCTATTTCGGAGTCATCAATAACTGAGAAGAAAATGAGCTTCAATGCTTATGGATCTATGTCCTAATAGATGAAGCCCAAGATGGGGTAATACTTGGTGTCTGCCAAAGGTCACCATATCACACTACACGACAGGTTACTTATGCAACTATCTATAATGTGTAGGAAAAAAGGCTGTGTGACCACACGGGACTTCAATTTCAGTGACATGTGCTAGAGGTCTCCTGCTGCCAGCACTAAAACATCCTTGACATTTCTAAATATTATAGATGACAATTTCCTAACTCAAAAAGTGTCACATCGAACATGGGGGAATTCTATATTAGAACTCGTCTTGACAGATACAGACAAACTGATCACAGAATTTAAAATTAAATGTGACTTAGGTACAAGTGATTATGACTTGATCACATTTAAAATGTACAAACAGAATAAAATCCATATCAGTTATATAGATTTATAGATAGATAGTGCTTTAAAAGGACCAGTTTCTCAAAGCTGAAAACAATTATGAGCCAGATCAGTTGGGAGGAAGTATGTAATCAGAAAAATATGAATGATGTTTGGGAATTGCTTAAGAACACTTTAGATACCAGAAAAGCCAAACTCCCACAATCGACGGAGGCAGCCATACTGGTTTAAAAAAAACAGACCAAAAACTCTGATTTAGAAGAGAAGTGAATGTAGCTATAATGTATAAAATAATAATACTATGCAACATATGGAAGAAAGGACAAGTTGATACTAAGGAATACAAATCAGAAGCTAGGAAATACAGAAAATTGAGGGAAGCAAAGGAACACACAGAGAAATCTATAGTTGTCAGGTTTAAGGAAATAAAAAAGCTTAATTATATTAGGAACAAAAAGAATCCTAACAAGATTAACAAGCTATTGGTCCATTACTAGGTGGAAATGGTAGAATTATCAATAAAAATGCAGAAAAGGCAGAAGTATTCAACTAATATTTTTGTTTTGCATTTGGGAAAACACAGATAAGGGATTGTCAACCTTTGGCACGCCAGGGTAAGCCCTCTGCCGAGCAAGGCTGGTTTGTTTACCTGCCGCATCCGCAGGTTCATCTGATTGTGGCTCCCACTGGCTGCGGTTCGCTGTCCCAGGCCAATAAGGGCTGTAGGAAGCAGTGCCGGACAAGGGATGTGCTGGCTACCATTTCCCACAGCCCTCATTGGCCTGGAGCAGTGAACCGCGGCCAGTGGGAGCCGTGATCAGCAGAACCTGCAGATGCGGCTGATAAACAAACAGGCCCGGCCCACCAGAGGGCTTATCCTGGCGGGCCGTGGGCCAAAGGTTGCCACTCCCTGACATAGAAGATGTAGTCATTCTATTCCGCTACTATTCAGGAGGATCTTAAACAGCAGCTACTAAAGTTAGACATTTTAAAATAATCTGGTATTGATATCTTGCAGCTAAGAGTTTTAAAAGAGCTGATTCACAGAAGAGCCATGAGAATAATTCAAGGATAAGAAAAACTACCTTATAGTGATAGAATCAAAAAGCTTTATTTATTTAGCCTAACAAAGTGAAGGTTAAGAGGTGACTTGATTACAGTCTGTAAGTACCTACATGGAGAGCAAATATTTAATAATGGAGTCTTCAATCTATCAGAAAAAGGTGTAGCATGATCTAATGGCTGGAAGTTGAAGCTAGACAAATTCTGGTGTAGATTTTTTAACAGTGAGAGTAATTAACTATTGGAACAATTTACCAATGTCAACACTGACAACTTTTAAATCAGGATTGGATGTTTTTATAAACAATATGCTCTAGGACAGGCGTCTCAAAGTCCTAGCCCCCAGGCCATCTGCAGCCTGAGAACCTCCCCACTTTGACCCACAGGAGAGAGGCGCATGCAGCCACACTGGTGGAAGTGTCTGCTGCAGATGTTGCCCTCCCCCCCCCCCAGCTCCTATTCGATGTGGGAGAGGGATAGAGATACCTTCTGTAGTTGCCAGGCAGAGTCAGCGATGGAGGTAGCATCATTAGTTGCTCGACAGAATTATAGACTCATAGACTTTCAGGTCAGAAGGGACCATTATGATCATCTAGTCTCACCTCCTGCACAATGCAGGCCACAGAATCTCACCCATCCACTTCTATAACAAACCCCTAACCTATGTCTGAGTTATTGAAGTCCTCAGATTATGGTTTGACAACATCAAGCTGTAGAGAATGCTCCAACAATGCTCCCTGCCCCATGCTGCAGAGGAAGGCAAAAAACCTCCAAGGCCTCTGCCAGTCTGCCCAGGAGGAAAATTCCTTCCCAACCGCAAATATGGCGATCAATTAAACCCTGAGCATGTGGGCAAGACTTACCAGCCAGCACCCAGGAAAGAATTCTCTGTAGTAATACAGATCCCACCCCATCTAACATCCCATCACAGACCACTGGGCATACTTACCTGCTGATAATCGAAGATCAATTGCCAAATTAATTGCCAAAATTAGGCTATCCCATCATACCATGCCCTCCATAAACTTATCAAGCTTAGTCTTAAAGCCAGATATGTCTTTTGCCCCCCACTACTCCCCTTGGAGTATTTAGCCATGGAGGCAGCGTCACTTCTTTCCACAATGAATATAAACAAGTCAAAATACCAAACGCAGCTATCTCATGCACACCTTTCTGCAATCATGAAGGTTTCAACTGCTCAGTCACTGAGGCCAAACATCAACAAACTGAAAGGACTGAAGCAGGTATCTGGCAAACATTAAAAAACTCTATGGGAGATGAAGAATTGTATAAAGCTGTATGATAGTTTTATTATTTCTGAGAAATTTGAAATAAGAAACATTTTCGTTTCTGAACACCATCTTCAGTGACATTATTGGACCACTGGGAGGATTTGAGGACTGGCACTGGCCCTAAGGTAAACTGAGTTTGAGACCCCTGCTCTAGGAATTAGTTTGGAGAAGTTCTATGGCCTATGTTATACAGGAGGTCAAATTAGATAATCAGAGCTATCCCTTCTGGCTTTGGAACCTAAGAATTATTGCAGTAGTGACAGCAAGAAAGCGAACTGGTTTTAAGATAAGGTCAGTATGAGTACGTAACTTGTTTATATGGGGGTATAAAAATGTATCTCAGAGGGAGTATCTTGGCCAGCCTAGGGGGCAGTGGAAAGTCCCATCACTGACTAAGCTGCATCCATTGTCACAGGCATACATATTTTAGTATCCTTGTAAAGTCTGCAAAGTGCTATTACCGTGCTTCGTCAAAAATAAACCTGGCAGGTGCCTTCGTACCTTAAAAAATCTTATGGTCATTGGGCCGTCCGCTCAAGATCTGCTGTGCCAAACTGTCTGTGCAAAGCTGAAACAGCACACGGAAAAACACACACACACACATGCAGCCGAACATCTGTCCATACCCTCCTTTTAGTGCATTTGAAAATAACTGAGCCTTTGAGTAGTAACTTTCTCTTTAATAGTCTCATTGAAAGCAATGGGACCATTAACCAAGAAATGCACTGCTCAATGTGAGTAAGGATATTAGAATCTTCCTTTAAAAAAATAAGTAGTTGAAAAAAATTCAAAATTTAGTTGAACTATACCAGAAATGACAGGGCCAAATCAGAAACCATCTCTCTCATTGTTATTGTTATTGAGGATTTTTTATGAGACAAAAAAATTATAAAACCTTATTGACCTTCAGTTATTTCAAGCATAGTTCCCATAACTAATTTAAAACATATTAAAGTGACTGAAAACTAATAGCATTATTTTGAAAAGGTGAAACGGTGAAAATTCAAGTTCATTGAGTAATACAAAAATAGTTACAAGTTCTCACTTTGTTAGCACAGAAATTCTTTTGCTTCGCTAACTGAAAAATACTTCAAGTATGACTTGCAGCTGTCCCCTGAGATACCATTTCCCTGCAGCATTCAATATTTTAAGGGCCAGAGAACAAGACCAAACACATTTCAAAGCAATTTCTGTATAAACATATTCCATGATCCTTTCTTGGCTTAAAGAATGAGATTTGGGGGTTGTTATTTCTGCTTCATTAGCAAAGCCATCATAGTATTTCAGTGAATTGTGATAGTCCAGGATTAGCAAAGAAAACTGAAACATCTTAAGGGCATTAGGTTTCAGTGTAGAATATCCTGGTATTTCTTCCTAAATTTAAAGTTTTGTGAAAGAAAAGCAGTACATTTCTCCTCCTCTTACAAAGGATCATCAATGGTTAAAATAGTTGCGTCACTTGTGGGTTTTTTTGTTTGTTTTTTTGGTTCTTTATTTGAAAGGCCCTAAAAGTACAGAATGGTGAAAAAAGACAAGGTTTTTTTTCATTTAATTAATTTCATATTTTTGCAAAGACAGAAACAATTCAAATCTTAAATTATCTTGAATGCTGTCCTCAGAGATCTTTAAAAAAAATCTAGTAGTGCAGTTGTATCATACATATACTTAAACTGCATTTGGAGTTCCCTCCAATAGATTAAAGAAAATGCCTGGAGGCTGTGTTCTGAAGACATTTCCTTAACTTACAATTTAAGGATCATATAATTGCTCCCAGTCTAAGTTTGGAAGAGATCGCAATAGAAGTTCTACCTGAACACTGAATAAAGAATATAGATTTAATTTGTAGCAGAGTGTGCAAATTTTGCCTGCACAAATTTGTATGCATGTCAAGTAAAGTGCTGACACTATATCTGACCCTGGCAACCCAGGAAACATAGTACAGGAAATATCAAGAGAAAGCCTTATTTAGTTGTGATTTCTAGTCCGGTAAGCTTTTAAACTTTTGGAGGTATATTACAAACTTTTGGTGTCTGGTCATGAATAATTTAGATCCATTTGAACTACACAAGTTCTCAATCTACACCAGAGATTCTCAGCTTTTGATCAGCCACCACACCAAAACCACCAACCTTTTTTCTCTCATAACCTCTTGTCCTAGAATCCTTAGTACTCAATATCCTGAAATTCTTTGCACTTTTCGCCAACCTCCCACCAAAGAGCTACAGTAAAACAAAACAGCAAGGTTTTAATTTCATTGTATTTATTCTCTCAATACTTTTACATATGTGGGGAATTCAACAATTTCAGATCACGTCTGTGATTCCCTCCTCTGTCCTCTGTTTCTTCTCCACATTTCCACACAATCTTCTTTGGCCTTTCTACTTTAATTTCTCCCATTTTCCTTACATTTCCCCCCTCTCCTCACATTTTTTTTTCAGTCCCTCCTTCATGTCTCTCTCTCCTGCTCCCCTTTCAATGTTCCCTTACTTTGGGTATGTTATCTCTGTAGTTGTAAACTCTTCCTCTATGGCCAAAAGCTATCTCCCTGATAAATAGCTTCCTCCAGAATCACTGAGGTAATAGATCACAGGGCTAGAAGGAGGAAAATATATCAATTTCCAAATAAAAAAAATCCTTAAACAAAAACGCAATATAAATTTATAGTTATAACTTTATAGTTCCATTGTTAATGCTTAGAAAATGGTCTTTTGAGGAGGCCCGAGAGCAAACCCACACTTACTTGGGCCCATCCTTTCACCACTTTCTTTCTGTTCCCTCTCCTTCCAGTTACTTTTTTGCTTTCTGCTTTACTGCTGCTGGTGCTACTGGTAAACTCCTTCTGGCAGAACTTGGCAAGGGCATGTACCATGAAAAAAACAGTGAAACTGACTATACATGGACTGCTGTCAAATGCACAAACAAATTAACAATTTTAAAAGAAACATTTAAATCATTAATCCCTTTCAGTTAGAGCAATCTTAGGGTTCACTTTTACAGAAAATACTGATAGAAGTATGATTCCAAGTTGATGGAGTCCCTTTCAAGTTTGAAAACAAAGAAACACAAATATATTTAGTTAATGACGAACATTACTGAAAGCTATAAGCATCATTATTATCAAAAGGTTACATCTTTGTTGTTTGTCCCCTTAATGTTTCAGCATATCTCCAAAATGTTGCTCTTCCTTTCCTATTTTTTGTGACTCTTTTTCCTTTATCTTTATACTTGGAAGTTGCTAGATTGCGCTTGTCCTAAATATTAGTACTTTACAACTTTGCCCCTTATCTGTGAATTTAAATTACAAGCATCAGGCTACTGATGATCAGATCAGATCTTTGTGCTACTATAAGCTGCTACTCCTGCCACTGTGCTCCATCAAGTGTGAACGTTGCTTTTCACAACCTGCTCATGGCTAGTGTACAAAAAAATGGTTGACTGGTTAGGAAAACAATTTTACTGTTGTTTAAAATCCAATTATATTGCCAGGGTGGAAGAATCAAGAGTTCCTGGGTCCAATCACTGCTTTTTGATTGTACAAATGTATCAGGATGAAATGATTATTCAAGACCTAACTTTAGGTTAGACTTTTATTACATGCAGGTAAAAAAAAAAAAATCAAAGTTGTTCTCATAATGACTTGAAAAATCAGAGACTGTAATGAAATGTGTAGTCATGCCCCAATTTCAGTGCTCCCATGCTGAAGTCAACATATAATATCTCATACAGTGGAGAATGCTGAGATGCCAGCCTGTCAAAGACTAAATCAGGGAGTATCTTGTGATGGCTTCTATCCTTTTGAATAACACTCCCTTTGGCAGTTTGCCACGCAGTTGCTTTGTCTTTTGGGAGACAGACAGATGTCATGAACTGCTAACTGCTTGTGAGACTTTTAGGATTGCAATTCTTCTTTCTTTTCTTGCATATTAACTTTCTCTATCTCCTTACGTGATAAATGCAAAGTGTGCTCTTTCCTTTCTTGTTTTTGTGACTGCCATAAAGAACACTGAGTAAAAAGCTAAATCTTTATTTCTTTTGACTTTGTACACCACAAACAGTACTTTGTTAATGCTTAACACTGCTGATGCAGAGTCTTGTCTATACTACACCAGAAACTAATACATGTTGTCAGGGGCACCTTATCGTACAAATATATAGTCTCTGGAGTATGATGGAAGAGATCCAAAAAGTGAAGCAGAGTTGTTCTTTCACTTCCACTGCAAATGGGAAATTCCTAATATACTCTGAGATGTGTCCACACCCAAGCCCCCCCATGGTATTTGTTATTCATGTTTTCCAGAGTATTATTTTCCTGCAGTGGTAAGAACTTTACCTCTTTTATAGAGGAACAGTACAATAACTTCCAGCAGCAAGAGATGATCAGTGCAATTTTCTTTGCTTATGAGATGCACAGATTTTTCAAACACATACTGATCCAGCTGACAATCTTCTATCAAAAATGTAGTCATTCAGAGTTATAATATTCTTTTACTTGATTTGTAATGGATTGCCAGTGAATCTCATGTTCTGCCTTCTTTTAATAGCCAAAGTCTTCATTCAAGTGTGTTAGGGAGTACATTGTATGTAACTTATCCCTATGAATCATTCAGCAGATGGAAAGCCAATGGATTTAACAATATATTGATTAAAATGTGCTCCGATGGAAAAGATCTAAAATAAGACACCAGAGGAACACATCAGTTCTTCATATATCCTGATATCTCAGCAAGACTACTCTTCCACTGCAGTTTGTTTTGTTTTGTTTGAGAGTCCCCAGCACGATTAGCAGATAGTAATAGTGCAACTGGCTAATCAGAAAATAATTTTGATGGATAATAGCCCAATATATCTCTGTATACTCTTAAATATAAAGCAAAGATTTCAGAAACTGGTTGCATCTTACAAGTTCATTTCCCTCTCATCTCAAAACATAGTGTCTTTGACAATTATTGTCACGTATTATTTGATTAGAATCCCATTCTGCTAGTCACTGTCTAAACACAGAACAAGAAGATACCCAAATGGGTTTACTGCCTAAGTAACTATTCCAATGTGGAACAATATATTTATTGGTCTATGTGAGCAACATAGGAGGAGAGAGAAAAAGACAGAAACCTCAATAATATTTATGGTGGGAAAGAAACTAAGAAAATGGACAAAAAACCCAACACTCCTCCTTAGTTCACTATGTTGCACTTATCTGTAGAAAATGCAGATAGCTCAGGACATTGTATAACATGCACTATATTGCAGTGCCTCATCACAAACAAGCAACTATAACTTAAGAATGCAGTGCAAGTGGTGGACTTGTTACCAATAAACATGTTTTTCACATTTTTTTTTGTTTAAAGTTTCAAGTCCTAATTATGGAATTGCTGAAGGTACATTGGGCTGGTGGAGTGTATGACACTTTATACCTTAAAGCAAAACCCTGGAGTTTCCATATTCACCGTGGTGATATGATTATGTTATGTTTTGTCCAAAGTATGCCTTGTGAGGTATCATTTTAAAAGTCTTGACTTGTTGAACATTAATATCTTGTTGGCTTGTATGTACTATCATTATATGTGAGGTTATGAAGTTTTGTGATATATGTTACTGAAATAAGTTGTGAGGTTGGGAACACCTGCAACAGCCTTTCAAGTACAACAATGAAGTAGGCAGACAGCATTAAAGACTCATCAACACCCATCAAGAAAAGAAGCCAGTATCCTAGAGACTTCTCAGAGGAAGTATGTACATCATGGGGGTGGACTAACCACGTCCAAGCAAAGATCTTTCCAGACAGCTGGAAGAAAATATAAAAGAGGGGAAGTGACATGATCACTTGGTTTCTCTCTCCCCTCCCCCCTCCACCCCCGCAACTCAACACCTGGAAGAAACGTCTGGAGGTCAAAGACTTTGAATGTGGGAAAGGGTCCCAGTCTAGCAATCTGTGGATTGAGGAACTGAAACTTGTTTATATCATCTGTCAGGGTGAGAGATGGCTTGATTCAAATCCTGTTTAGTTTGTAGAACTTAGGCTGTGAATTTATTTTTTATTTCTTAGGTAAACAACTTTGATTTCTACGCTTACTACTTATAATCACTTAAAATCTATCTTTCTGTAGTTAATAAATCTGTTTTATATTTTTTCTAAAACAGTGTGTTTTGGTTGAAGTGCTTGGGAAATCTCAGCTCAGTGTACAAAGGCTAGTGTGTGTCCATTCTACACTGAGGGAGTGGAGAATTTAATGAACTTACATTGGTTAGGCTTCTGACCAGTGCAACACATAAAAATTCTGAGATGCAAGGCTTGGGAGATGAGGGGAATTGGCTGGAGTTTCCCCTTTGATGGTTCATCGGTGTCTGGGAGAGATCATTCATGTAACTGGGTTGTGTGTGTCTGTGTAAGTGCAGAACCTGCCGAGGTATGTGTCTTGACACAGAATCACAGACAGCCCAAGTTGGAGGGACAGAGGGCTCAGCAGTCCCACAGTCCTGGTTGCACCCCAGGGATCCCGTCACAGGGGGATTAACACCAGCAAATGTAGATGCTTATCCAAACCTCTAGATTCTATTCCCAGCTCTATCAATAAACTTGCTGAATGCTCTTGAGCAAAGCACTTACTCTCTGTGGACCAGCTGTGGATTTGGCTCAGAATGTTTCCTCACCTGTAGAAAGATCATAACAACGTCTGCTCCCCTCTTTAAAGCACTCTGAGATCAACAAAGGAAAATGGTATAAAAGCATTAGTTATTATTATATGTTTATGTTCTGAGGTAAATTTTCAAAAGCACCTAAGTGATTTAGGATCGAAGGACTGAAGAACCAGATTTTCTAAGGAGTTTAGGTGTCTAAAGATGCAGATAAATGCTTAGAACGATTTTTCACCTAAACACTAAGATTTCAATGGGAATTAGACACCTACTCTGCTTTTTAAAATCCCTCCAGGAACATTTTCAAACATTTCGGTGCCTAAAGATACAGATAGACACCTACTGGATTTACAAAAGAAATTAAGTGAGCTAGGTGCCTAACTTCCATTAACTTGCAAAGAAACTCACATTTTAGTCTTCTACCTGCATTCCTTTTTAAGATAAGCAAATTTTATGGATAAAAATCACACATATATTGCTATCAATATAGGGCAAAATGCTAACAGCCTTCACTCAGGAAAAACTCCTATTGACATCATAGGGAAACTGACTTGCCAGAGTTGGTCTAGAACTTTAAATTTTATTTTAGTTGTGGAAAAAAATACACTTTGTAGACAATATGGATTCTCTTAGGTCATTCTTCCTTGTAAGGGAAAGGCTTTTATAATGCAAGAGTTGTCTTGAAAATAATTGATTCACTTACAGACCACAGTGAATTGACATTCCCATAATTATAGATTTACATAACAGACCACAATAACTCCAAGCAGCTGTTACAATTGTTTCAATTCCCTTAAATATTTTTTTCGTTTTTCATTACACTTTTTTAAATTAATCAGCAGACCCTATCATTGTGGGTTCAACCAATGGATAATAAATCAAAGTCCATTATCACATAGAAGTTACCATGAAGGAGACTGTGGCTACCAGTCCCTTCAGTTCCTTATGGATTTGCAGTACAACAATGTGGCATTTACTCCATATTGCTTTTTGGAGACAAATTGTGCATGCTTGCAAAACATTCAGATGAAAGACATACTACAGAACTAGTTTTTTAAAAAAAATAATTTGTGTGAATCATAGGATTCTACATACACTATTGATGTGCAGATTTTCAGAGATGCTAAGGATCTATAGTTTCCATTGACTCCAATTCCTCTGGAAACAGAGTGACCAGACAGCAAGTATGAAAAATTGGGATGGGGGTGGGAGTAATAGGTACCTATATAACATTAGGTCCCAAATATCGGGAAAGTACCTATAAAATCGGGACATCTGGTCACCCTATCTGGAAATTAGGCCAATACCACCCAGCAATAATAATATCAAATATCTAGGATTAGTCCCCCCCCCCCCCACACACAAGGGTTTGTTTTTAGTGGTTCTAATCTAAGAGTACATTTGAAGTATCTTAAACTGTTATTCCACATATCATCCAGCTTTATGAAATCATCATTACACAAACAGTAACATTTCAAGACATGATGCAAATTTTAAATGTTCCTGTTGTGCTTAGTGTACTATAAGTCATTATGAAAAAAATAAATATTGTTGCATCCAAACAACCCAATTTCTTCTTCTCTCTACAATGAAAATACAGTTGAATGGAAATATACTCGTATTTTAAGGAAAATTATAACTGCCATTCTTCCAATAAGTCCTTGATACCTTTTTTATTTTATTTCTACAGATTTAGAGATGCTTAAATATCACCTTTGTTACAACAATTTACAATCTTATAAACTGAAGCTACGGGATGTCTGCAAGGTTGTCTGTGGTACCTCTAGTTATTGCAAGTGTGTGAATATTCATATTTCCAAGATATCTTTTTGCATCTTATTTGAATTGACTTACTCCCGTATCAACTTTCTAAAATAAATGCTGTGAAAAAAACTTCAATAATGTCCTCTATAATTGGTGTAGTAGAGTTTGCTTAGATTCTAAAAGCAAATATTTGAAAAAATCACTTCTCAAATATTTCTATTAATCTCCAGATTTTGATATTTTTATCTGCTATTAGAATAAAGACATTATGCTCTTCTTTAAGCAAGTCTGTCATTATGACTCATGTCAAATTAAGGCTCTTCTATTCTCAGCAGGATGTTCACCAGAGATTTGTACTCTGGCAAGCAAGAAATTCTAGACTTTCCTAATAATCCAGGCTCTGCCTTTCCATTCAACTCTCATAACAATGCATTTGCAAAAAGTTAGGAAGAGAGCCACAGTAATACATTTCAAGATGCCATCGATCCAGTGGAAGCACCACGAGACACACTCATTTTGGATGAGACACATTCTCTTCTGTTGTACATTAGCTCTGAGCACATCACTTTTCTGCTTTGACTACCAGTTTCAAATGTCACTTGCCTCCTTAGCTTGGATGGGAAGACAAGATAGGGTCTCAGTGAGGAATAGCATTAAAACACTATTCCATACCACAAAAAAAAAGAAGTATGCAAAAAATTCCAAATCAACGGGAATATAACATAGAGGTGATCAGATTGAAATTCTCTGCAAGGAACCAATAAAATCAATGGAATTGCTACCTTTTACCCCAGTAGAGAATGTGGCCTATCTCGTTTTATAGTTAGGAGATACATTTTAGGGTTGCTGGCAATTTGCTATGGGTTAGAGAATGAAGATCAAGTCTTCATGAGCTGAAGAGATGGGGGAGGGGAAGAAAAAGAATAATCAGGAAGGTACAAATACAAGGAAAAACAGACACTGGAAGCTTGTGCAGCAGAAGAATGAGATGCATTGCAAGTTGTAGAAGACTAAAGAATGAGTAAGCCTCCCAAAGAGACATATGCACTTACCCCA
The DNA here is from genome assembly GCF_003597395.2 of Chelonoidis abingdonii. Taxonomy (NCBI): domain Eukaryota; kingdom Metazoa; phylum Chordata; order Testudines; family Testudinidae; genus Chelonoidis; species Chelonoidis abingdonii. The sequence goes on from NC_133769.1 coordinate 222,152,587, forward strand.
TTGTTTATGTTCATAAAAGAGGCAGAGCTTGCATATTATCCAAAGGTTCTTTGATTTAAAAGTAAGAAAAGCCCTAGGAAACTTTACTATGCAAGACTGGTTCTTATAGATCAGATAAAAGCTGATATTGACCCTGTCAGCATTACAGCTGGAGTGACACTTTGTCAAGGATGAAATGATCTTGAGCAATTTTTCTTAAGGCATTAGGGAAGATTGCTCCCTGAAGGAACTCCAGTGAATTCAGTGGAGCTACACCACTGATGAATTTATATTATTAAGGTAAATCTACCTTCCTTCAAAAACAATAATGAAGGTTGTTTTGCTCCATCATTTTATTGTTGTCTTAAAAATGTAGCTAGTGTTAGCAACTCTTCTTTAAGTCTCAGGTGTCTTTCTCTTCAATTCCAAGATCACTGTGCATTGTGCTGGGCCAGGTTTGTTTCAAGAATTTTTTTTCCCCTAAGGCTGTTTTAAGCCTAATATAAGCCTAAACTATACCTATCTCATAGAGCTGGAAGGGACCTTGGAAGGTCATTGAGTCCAGTCCCCTGCCTTCACTAGCAGGACTAAGTACTGTCCCTGACATTTATTTATTTATTTATTGGTGCCCCAGATCCCTAAATGGCCTTCTCAAGGATTGAACTACTCACAACCCTGGGTTCAACAGGCCAATGCTCAAACCACTGAACTGTCCGTCCCCTCCTCAGGGTCATCCAGAGAAAGCTAGTCTTTAGTGATCTTCTGCACTAAAAGTTCCGTATGTTGGAGATTTAAATTGATTTTCCTACTCTTAGCATGTAAAAATCCTGACAGTGTGGCAGTGACACTCGCAGTATAAAATGTAAAGGCAGCATCTTTTAAGTCACCAAGGTGACACTGAAACGTTCCATTTATGCTCATGTCCAAGCAAAAGGAAGGATTTGTACTGTGAGTAGACAACTGCTAGCCAATACAGACACCTTTTAAAGGACTTTTTTACATGCTCACACTTTAAAAATGAAGAGTGACAGAATCTCCCTGTCTTTCATTTGTACTTGTTAATATAACAAGTTCATACCACCAGTGCTCTGTCTCAAGATGGTACAATTATTCACACAAGATTGCTGCCTTTAACTAAACAGCTGAATCTAAGACTTCTCTACCATTCAAGCTTTACTGTGAAGGTCTGGAGGCAATGAATCTACAAAATGTTTGTGTAAAGTTACACCCTGAAGGATAGACTTTGTGTATGCGTGAAAAATATGTATTATCGGAGGAATGGTAGTGACCCTATATTTTGTTTGTCTAATCCTTTCTATCAAAAAATAAATAAGTGATCTTGTACCCCTGTGGAATGCAAAATGACTGAAATTTTGTAGAGGGTTGACCCTCATATTTAGAGCAGAGCCTTTTGAAGACCCCCATAGATATTTGACAAAATTCCGTGCTGCAAAAATTGTCATTGTCTGTGTGTGGGGCAGGGAATATAGCATGTGATCATGTAAATAAAGACTGTGTTATAATGACTATGCCTGGCAGAGGAGGGTGAATTATGGTTGCACAAGCATTTCCTAACTTTGAAGTGCTTGACCTGGTGACTTTAATAATGTGTGGGTGTTCTTTTGTTTGTTTTTGGGGGTTTTCAGGATATTGTCTCTCTCTAAGTACTTAATTTCTCTTCCCAATTGAGGGTCTATGAGCGCACTTTTGATCTAATTAGTAGAACAGAGCACAGAGTTTCAACTGCTAGGATAAGACATTGTCTCCCGTCAAAGAACCAACTCAGCAAGACAGAGTAGAGTGGGAGTGGGAGACACTACAGGCCAAAATCCACCAGATGTTCAACTTAAGAGGAGCAGAGCAGACAAACTCTGTGGATGGACAGTTGTCGAACAATACATAGAGAGGGAACCTCAGGTAGAGACTGCTGGTAGGAATCTATTTTGTTCTGTGGTGGGAGCATGCTCCCCTCACTGATTCCTTTCCCTCTCTTCTCTAAATAAAGTTGCAGGGAATAAGAGAGAAGATGGATGTGGAGAGAAAGCTGCTCCTAGTGGGAAAAGGACACAGCTTCTGCCAGAAATTCTAGCCTGAGGTAGCTGAGATTAAAAGCTATTATGTTGAACCTTCTGTGGCTTGTGAGAAGCAGCAGGCAGGCTTGGCATTGGTTATGCCATCTTGGCTTGCTCTCTTCTACTTCTTAGATCTACTGCAGTAGAGGGTTTTCATTCCCAATTAGCAGAAAGGCTATGGTTTCTCCTTCTACTGTCCCATTTATCTAAATGGACTCTGAAGAGGAAGAGAGGTGACATTGTTTTTACATGAGACAGTGTCTCAGTCTAGCAGATAGGACACTATCTGTTCTAGTTTGCTAGTGACAGCATCAAAGTGGTGTCCTCAGTCTGACTTTAATCAAGGAATGAAGAAAGAGACTAGGGGAACCTGGAAGTTGAAGCTATACAAATTCTGGTGTAGATTTTTTAACAGTGAGAATAATTAACTATTGGGACAATTTACCCATGTCATCACTAGCAATTTTTAAATCAAGATTGGATGTTTTTTTCTAAACAATATGATCTAAGAATTACAAACTTTAAACTATACATTAAATTTTGTTTCTTTCCAAAAACCATGCCGTGCTTAAGTTGCATGGTTGGGAGTATAATTATTCTTCATCAGAATAGTTCTTGCACATTGCCAGTTGGTGCTGAGGGGACGAGAATGTTCATCCAGTTCTTATTGAACCTGGATTTAAAAAAAATAGCTATTTTGAGGATGTCAGACACATGGTTTTTAGCTCCATGGAATCAGTCAGAGTGAGACTGAGGGAAGAGGTGTTGGAAAGATGACATAAGCTTTTCCATCTCAAGCTGCTTTCAGATGAAAATGGTCCTACGGCCTTGTTGAGATTCCTGCTGCATAACTTGGCAGAATGAGGAGCCAAGATCTGTGGCAGCTCATATATACTTGTGAAACACATGTTCAATTTAACTCTGGGAGATGTCATTGCCTATATTTGGCACAATTTCTAAATGGAGGAGATGAGTAATTATGCTAAAGTTTAAAATTAAATGTCCTGATGGTCTGATCTCTTGAAATATTTTTGCTTTTCATACAACTTATATTGCTCAAACCTTGGTTTGAATAAGATGTTTGAACCATTGGTGCAAATATAGCAAACCTGTTCCAACAGAATAAAAGTTTATTTTTAACTTGCCTATAAAACAGAGTTCTGAAGTTATCTGATGGTAAAATTGCTTTTTGCCTATTTTCGCCCCAATCTGCTTATTTTATAATATTAACTGCCCTGATTTTTTCAACACGGAGATAAGGTTGCATACTGGTGCCTTGAACCCTTCCAGAATGTTGACTACCAGCTATATTAATTTCTCTGAAACCAGGAAATGAAGAATTTGAGTAAAGAGAACTTAAAACTCTGAAAACCATAAAATATAAAGTTAAGATATATGCCACCTTTGCAAGGCAAGCATAGATCTGTTCTCTGAGTATTGCTCCAGTATTATTATTTTCTGTCAGTATTATTATCGGCATATCATGCTATGCACTGTGCAAATAAAGAACAAAACAGTCCTTACTCCTAGGGGTTTACAATCAAAGAGAAAACAGATGGCTACAGACAGAGAAGTACCAGCCAACAATGAGACACCATTAGTCAGCATCAGAAGCAGTGGTCAGCTTGTCAATAACACACATGCTAGTATCCTAACCTTATGGATTATATAAAATTCTTCGGAGCAGAGCATGTGAGTACTGTAGGACAAGATCTAATACATTCCCTTTGCTAAAACAAAGCTCAGGTCTAAGTCTGGTGTAGGAAACAGGAACGATGTATGTTTGATGTACACTCATGGTAAACCTATTCCAAATGAACCACCTCACACTTGCTAAACGTTATCACACCTTCATCCTTGCCAGAGAATTCCTTCTGAGACATTGTCTTAATCTACTACTAACTAATCCCTGGAGACCATTGCTATGTATCCCACCGGATTGCTGACTGTCACCATGGCAAGATTCCTGTGCACCTCTACTGACACAGCCTATAGAATTCAGCACTGAAAAAGAGGCACTCTTGATTCTTTAGGTTACACATTCACCTTTCCTCATATCACAATCAGCTCTACCAAGCTGCTCCAAAAATCCCTCCACCATTCAGTCTAGTTACACCTAACACAATGAATACAGCTAGAGAGCATGCAAATGCTCATATTCACAAACAATGGCATAGTCTCTTAGTTCTTCCTCTTATCTACTTATAAATTCACAGAATTTTTTAAAGGCAGAAATGACTATGAGATCATCTAGTTTGATCTCTTCTATAACACACACCATACAATTTCATCTATTTAAACATGTACTGAGCCTAACAACATGTGATTGCGTAAAGCATCTTCCAGTAAAGCATCAAGTCTTGATTTGAAGGATACAAGATAAGAATAAATCACCACTTTGCTTGGTAATTTTAACTTTGCACTATCCTTATTGAACTCTGATCTAAGGTTGTACTGGAGGAGGAGGTACCCAGGTGGGGGAGGGGGCAGGCCTCTTCACTTTGAATTTCCTGGTTTTCACATTCTGGAAGGGCACAAGGCACCACTGGACAACCTTAACTTTTTGGGGGCATTTAATAAAATCATGTGCTTTGGGCTCAAATTCACAACCTATCACCACTCTATGGAGTGCTGCCATTTAAATGTCCAGTGGGGGAACACTTCAACCTCTCTAATTCCTCAGTGAGAGACTTGAAGGTGGCAATTTTGCAACAAAAAAACTTCAAAAACAGGCTTCAAAGAGAGACTGCTGAACTCGAATTAATATGCAAATTAGATACAATTAACTCAGACCTAAACAGAGACAGGGAATGGTTGGGTCATTACACTAATTGAATCTATTTCCCTATGTTAAGTTCTCCTCACACCTTCTATGGGTCATCTTAATTATCACTTCAAAAGTTTTTTTTCTCCTGCTGATGTTAGCTCATCTCAATTGATTAGACTCTTCCTGTTAGTATGCATACTTCCACCTTTTCATGTTCTCTGATGTATAAATATCTCCTGTCTGTGTGTTCCATTCTATGAATCCGAAGAAGTGAGCTGTAGCTGAAATAAATTTATTAGTCTCTAAGGTGCCACAAGTACTCCTGTTCTTTTTGTGGTAACCAAATGCACTACAGGCTTTGATGACTAGTGTGCGTGAGTTCCCTTCCTGCTTATTGCTTCCTGCTCCCTGTTTTCTGTTTGTTTCCTGGTTCCTGTTCCCTGAACTAAGTGTTCCAGTTCACCTGTGTGTGACTGACCAATCAAAACATGTAATAAACATGAACCAGTTAAGTTAGAAGTCGTCTGAACAAAACAAAACAGTCCAAATGGCAGGTATTTAGCTGCACGCCCAGAGTTGCTGCAGACACACAACACTATGTACATACACACACACACAGGTGAACTGGAACACTTAGTTCAGGGAACAGGAAATTCCTGATGTGAATAATATATAAGGGGGCAGGGAAAGTGGCTCAGACATCCCCCTCTCTGAGGGACAGGGCCCTGAGATCCCACATCGGGGACGGGGGGGAAAGCAGGGAGAGGGGCTCAACCTTATCTATGGTGGGGATCCCCTATAATTATTACTATAATAATAATAATAATAATTAATTGTATGTTTCTGTTAATGGTCAAATGTGAACATATAGATGTACAAGGAACAGCACAGCAATTAATTTCATTCCCAGACACTGAGTACATACATCTTTCATGGGGTAAGGAGAGGAGAGCTGCACTTTCACATCTTTTTCAGATCTCACGTTATGAACATTGGTTTAGTAGTTAATAAAAACTGAACAGGACTCCTTCTGAAACTCATTGGTCTTAATGCTGAATCTGTCAGTGAGTGAAGTAGCTGCAGAGCAACATGAGGTGCTGAGGGAGCTATTTCTACAATTTTCCCATCACCTGTCAGCCAGAGTTTGAAAGATGTATCAGAATCTTGAACCTGGTTCCCCTGTAGACTATTAGTAGCTCGTGCCATTGCTGCAGCAGTCAGTGCTTATGTGCAAAGTCCATAATTTGTAAAACAAATAAATGAATCCATCTTTTGGTGTCTTCTCAGCCAAAAATACCTATGTATTCCTCATCTAGCAGCGTATAGAATCTTTTTCAGTTTCTTTTTAAAATCATAGGTATCATGCACATGAATGTCTCATTTTTGTTTATGCATGGTTTTATTCTTATTTCCAATCCCCTGAGAACAGAATCTATTGTACTGCAAAGTTACATAGAACCAGAAAGACCATAGGGCCATTATACTTGGAACTTTTTGATGTGTGCTTGCCTGATCCTGATATAACTATTTTGTGCTTCATATTGTTTTTCAATATGTTTGTTTCCTTGTTTTGTCCAGGATTTTACAGCTTACATCATATATTTACACACAGTTATACACAAAGACACATTTTGGCATTCAAGTGGCCCCTGGTTAGTTAATTTTTCAGATAACTAATAAACTGGCACCAAACATTTGTAGACAGGAAGAATTTCACATGTCTTTCAAACTGTGCACTTCAATATTTAGAGATATATTTTCCAAAGACCAACATCCTTCTCAAAGGTACGAGTGTCAACCACGAAATGTGAAAATCACTTTTTTGCAGGCACAAAAAAATTGAGACCAGGCATCAACCCTGATGAAAATATATCAGCGCAACATCCTGAGAACAACCATTTGATAAATACTATTTCTTACAGAACCAGTAAAACCTGACAAGTCCAAACAGGCTTCTCAAAGGATTTATCTCCCTCCAAAGTGACCTATCAGTTAGGCCCCTGGAACTTTTCTAGGCTACTTTAGAGATTATGGAGATCTCTAAGGTCTTCCTAAATTCAATTTTCAAATAGAGCTTGGTGGAAAACTGTTTACCCATCCTGTGAGACTTTTGAAGATTTCAACATTTTTCCTGTTCTGAGTGGGAAAAAAAGTCAACATGTTTTTCATGAACCAATTATCCAAACATTTTTTTTTCTTTAGATTGGGTCAGTAGAAAGGTTTTGTTTCAGTTTTAACCTTTTATTATTTGAAAGCATAAATGTACTGTTTTAAAACAAAGTCATTTAAAATTAAAAAAAAAAACTGCCCCCCCCAAAATGCTTTGAATTGGGAGATTTATCAGAATTGACCCTTTCCCGCTACCAGTTTCGGTTTCAACAAATCAACATTTTCTGACCAAAAAACATTTAATTGTTAAGCTCCCAGACAGCTCTATTTCTAAATTCTCCCTGCTCTCTCCTATGGCCTTACCCAGACTCAGTGAGTTTTTTCATGTTATATGATAACATTAAACTCTAACTGGTCAAACCAGTCAAATAAGAAAGACACTGCTCATGTTATTGAGAGGACCGGATGGCTCTGAGGATTGGTATAGGAATATAAAGCTTTTCACCTCCACATTACGGATATATATGAATCTTGCTCAGATTGATAATGAGTAAAAGTCCATCTCAAAACAGCCCTAAGATAGTAAAAACTTAAGTCTAGAAGATTTGTGATTATATACTGACTTGGCATTTATTAATGCATGGAAAATCTTCCCACATGAAGAGAGAGTGAAAAGACAGGAACTGTTACTTCAGAGAGGAGATGTATACTTTGATCATGTCCCTTTTTATCTAAGAAATGAATAGTATAAAGAAGGTAGATCAGTAACTTCTTATCCTCCCTCATGACACAAGAGAAAGGGGGAATTCAGTAGAATTTAAGGTGGTAAATTCAAAACTGATAAAAGGAAATACTTTTTCATTCAATGCAATTAGCTTTTGGAACTAACTGAGACTAAGAGCTTAGCAGGATTCAAAAAAGTGCTAGATATTTATATGGCTAATAAGAAAATCCATAGCCATACACATTTACAAAGTAAAGAAGAGTTTTGAAAGAAATAACTCTCTCAAGAATTGGCATATAAACCAGCCTATAATTGGGGGTTGGGAAGAAATTTTCATGAGGGCAACTTATCTAACAACTGCCTACTGGAGGGTTTCTTAATCTGAAGGAAGTAGTATTGGACAATCTCTGAGAAACAGGATACTGGGCTGGAGACACCACTAGTAGAAACCAGTAGGTCAATTCCTACATTCCTAGCCTTGTTTGCAATTATAGCAGTGAGGCTAAGAACTGAATGAAGCATGGAAAATAACTGGCCTCTTTAACCACCCCAAGAGATGACTTCCCAAAGGTCAGGAATGTTGAGGAACACTGGCAGTGCACACTTTTCTGTGGACAGTCAGAAGGAGTCAATCTCTTGGGCAGCTATCAGTCTGGAAACTTTCATGAACATTATATTCATTTGCATTTAAAACAGCAAAGAAAAGAGCTGAGGAAAAACAGAAGCTCCCATAGTGTGGGGTTTTTTTGTTTTGTTTTTTGTTCTTGGATAATTGTTTTGCACATGACCAGTCAAAGTGAAAAAGAATCTTTGGGAGCTATTCCAAAAGTATAACAGAATTTATAAAAGACTTTCTTCTTTGTTTGGTTGTCTTAGAGTTAATGATAATGGCAACTGTATATGTGCATTAAGGGCAAAAGAGATGACTTATTTCCTTTGGACTTAAAACACATAGGTTTATATCTTTAACACTGTTTTTTCCAGCAGCTCCACTGTGAAGTTTTAGCAAAACTTTCCTTCCCCAATCAAAGCCCCAGAGACAGCCTTTAAACTTTCCATCTCAACATTTACAGGCTGAGTGCTTTTGCTAACCATTTCATCCTCCAGAACATCTAGTCTCTTATCAAGTTTTGTTAATCTTGATGCAGGCTTGCATCAATTTTTACCCACAGCTTGTTCTTCAGGGATTTAATAGCTGACAACATAGTTCTCAAGAAGATGTCGGGGTAAAATGCATTTCAGGAGAAAAAATTTACATTACAAATAGCAAAGTTTCAGGAGATGAGAGAGTTTCTTGTATTGAGTGTGTAGTCTCCCTTTTATATTGATTTACTTTTAAAGTCTTTATCCCAAGCTCTAGGTGCTTGTGAAAAATATCACAGTACAGTAAGCTACCCAACTCTCTCTTAAACCAATCCTATTTCTTCTAATAAACCACCCATCAAATCCATTTATTACCAAAAAATGACTTCTGTAATACTCTCCTGAACCAGGGAAAGCCTGGACAGTGTTACATCATTACCTAAAGGAAATGAGATCTGGGGTTTGTTAAAACAAAATAGACACAAGCTAGAAATTCTAGAATCCAAAACCACAAGCTCCCAAAACTATTATTGTCTCCACCATTTTAAAACAGAGAGGTGACACCTCACACACTTCTGATTGCAATTATGATTGTATACCAACCTATTTATGGTCTTTTTGTCAAAATTGAAAAAAAAGGATCTACTACAACTACCACACTGTAAATGTGAGTAATGCATTCTGGGCCAACTCCCTCAACTATGTCATAATTACATAATTCCATCCTATAAATGTGTATGGCATTGTATTATCAGCCAGAAAAACAGTGAACCAATAAATTACTGCATAGCTTGGACTGGCTTATTCAAATTAGCCAGAATTTGGCAATTTTCTGTCAGAGTTATTTTATTAAAAATGCAGTTTCTGCAAAATCAATTTTTCCCAGGAAAAAAGTTTTAATTTTGCTGATTTTTTTTTTTTTTTTTTTTGCATTTTTTCTCTTTCTATGGGCTGGGCCACCGAGCTTCCCTGGAAAATCAATTTTGTTATTGTTTTTTGTGGCCTGGGCTCCGTGACCAGACTACATGTCCCATGATGCATTATGGTCCTTCTTCTGGTTGAACCACCATGGTGCCCCATGGAAGTCTCATAACCATCATGATTAAGGCTACGATTTAGTCACAGAGGTCACAGAAGTGACGGAATCTGTGACTTCCAGCTACCTCTGTGACTTTACCCTGTGGTGGTTGGGCGCTGCAGGGTACACCACCATGTTGTTCAGATTGGAGAGACTGTTTCCCTTAGTAATCTATACATCTGCCTTGAGATCACCTGGGTGGGAGCTTTCCTATGGATTGGCTGAACCCTGAAACTAACTGATGACTCATTTCTCTCAAAAGGCTCAGAGGTAACTCAGAGATGAGTCATCACAGGAAGTAGTAGGACATGTGGTGCCATAGACTACCATGGAGACAAGCAGGCCCAGCACTTTTTCTCTTTTTTGCCATCCCTTTCCCAGTGTAAAAGGATATGAATAATAAATTTTAATATAATGGGTACAGGAAATTCTCTCTCCTTAATAAAAGTTCCAACTGTGCAATGTTGTCAGTTGATTCAGGGCTGTAACACCACCAAACCACCCAACTGTCTGATCAGAACATGGTTTTGGGCAATCAGTGTCTCCAGCAGACTCTAATATGACACAAAGCAGCTTCCTCTTATTCCAATCATGCCCTCTTCTATTTTTCAATCACTTTGATTAAAATAAGCAGTTGATCTTTTTATCCCTGTGGTTATCAGAGCGCACACAGTATCACAGCTTGCATGGCACATGATAGCTGTTATAGTATAATGCCAGTGACAATATCTGAGTAATAACCTTTAGTATAGTCATCTTTAATTATCACTTGGGTCTTCTCGTTGTTTTCCTCTTATTTTGGATCTTGGCTCTTGTGATAACTAAATAATATATTTCTATAGTCAGTGACTGAATTATCCTAATACTGAGTTAAGTAATACAAATTGAGGAAAATTAAATGTGGAATCTATATTATTTGTAATATAAATATTTTCTCTATATAGATGTTGATCAGATTAAACATGGGTTTAAATTAACAAGTAATTGAATTAGGTGAAAATTGAAATATACAGTAAAACTTCATGCTTTATGTGAAAGTCAGCAGAGACCCCCGAACAGCTAATAGCCTTATAATAGCTGGCAACCATTAGGGGAAATTGGACACCAACTTAAAAGATTGAGCAATGCCACACCTTGAACACTGTGACCCTTTTACCTTTTCTGGACAATGATCATAAGCCTTCACATGATTGTCTTCAAGTAGTGCATTATCAGAAAAATCCTCAACCAGATCTTTCAGATGTTCCCATTCCAAATGCTGACCTCGAATTGTATACAGATGGCTCGGCACAGGTTGTGGAGGGCCAATGAATATCTGGATTTGCAGTATCTACCCAGTTTGAGGTATTACAGTTTGCACCCCTGGAACCCTCCACCTTAGCCCAGGCGGCAGAACTGGTAGCCCTCACCCGAGCATGTGAGCTGGCAGCAGGTCAGTCTGTAAACATTTATTCTGATTCGAAATATGCTTTTGGTGTTTGCTATGCCACGGACCAACTCTGGGCAGCGAGGGGTTGTATTACCTCCGGTGGCACTAAAGTAGCACATGGGCCCTTAATTCTAGAACTATTAAAGGCCGTGCACCTGCCATCTGAGATTGCCATTATTCATGTTCATGCCCACCAGAAAGGAAATGATCCCACTGTCCATGGGAACGGATTGGCTGATGCAGCATCAAAAGCGGCCTCCCTACAACCTCATATTACCAACCAAATGGTGCTCGCACCCTCTCCCTCATCAACACCGGATCCACTTATCTCTGAACCTTCAGAGGTTAGTCACTGTGAGGACATAGGGGCCACTAAGACACCAAGGGGAGAAGAGTCTTGCCCCGGGCTGCTTTGCGGCCTGCCCTATTTAAACTATAACAAGAAACACACAGCGGAGCAGAAGCCATGGTAGCTATTGTGAACAGACTTTAATATGCCCCTGGGGTATTCCAGGAAGCCAAAAGAGTCCTTTCTACCTGTGACCTTTGTGCAAAATTCAATCCAAAGGGGGGACTAAAAGGCACCCCTGGAACAAGATTATGGGTATATACGCCCTTTGAACGGCTCCAAATCAACTACTCAGAGATGCCCAAGTGCCAAGGCTACAAGTGTCTTGTAATTGTATGCCAACTGACTGGCTGGACTGAAGCATTCCCGACTAGACGAGCAACTGTCTTGGAAGTGGAGAAAACCTTATTGAACCATGGTATTCCTAGGTTTGGTCCTCCTAGGTCTATTGACTCTGATCAAGGGACTCATTTCACTGCCCAGGTTATTCAATACATTGCAAAGGCCCTAGGTACCACCAGGCTTCTACATATTCCTTGGAGACTACCATCTTCTGGGCAAGTGGAAAGAATGAACCAAACTTTAAAGCTTAAGCTCTCCAAAATATGTGCACAGACTGGGTTAAAATGGCTTCAGCCTCTGCCATTGGCCCTCTTGGCAGTTCGAACTGCCCCTAGGAATCAGCTTGGTCTCTCACCTTTTGAACTTTTATTCGGCAGGCCATACACCGGATTTGCTGACCCGTGACTGATTTATCCACTTGGGGGGATGAGGAGTTGACCAGATACGTTGTTTCCTTCCAAAATACTCTCATGTCTCTTCACAGGTATGCAGCCCAACTTCAGTCCTTACCTGCTGATGTACCTGCTCACTGGATCCAGCCAGGGGATTGGGTCTATGTAAAAAGTGGAAAATTGAGCCTCTCCAACCCCGGTGGGCTGGCACTTTTCAAGTCCTTCCTACCTCCCACACTGCAATTTGAGTAAGGGAATGGGATACCTGGATCCACCACACCCGAATCAAGCTAGCCCGTAGGCCGGGGCCAGAAGCAGACGACATCAGACTTCGAGGGAGAACCGCCAGCTCTTCCCACTGTGACCTGGAAGAGCCAGAAGCAGACGATACCTGGAAAACCGAACCTCTCGAGGGACTAAAGCTTTTGTTCTGACAAACAAAATCCTGAAACTTTGGCTACGTCTACACTACCCGCCGTATCGGCGGGTTACAATCGATTGCTCGGGGATCGATATATTGCATCTCATCTAGACGCAATATATCGATCCCCGAGCACGCTTATATCAATTCCGGAACTCCACCAACCCCAACGGAGTTGCGGAATCGACAGGGGGAGCCGCGGACATCAATCCTGCACAGTGAGGATGGGTGAGTAATCCGATCTTAGATATTCGACTTCAGCTACGTTATTCACGTAGCTAAAGTTGCGTATCTAAGATCAATTTTCCCCCGTAGTCTAGACCAGCCCTTTGTAACTATGGGTTCTCAGATGGTGCTGTGGTGGTTATTATTTCTGAGCCTGCCCCTTATACAAGCTAACCCGCACCCAGCAGCTAAACCTCTTCAGCGACTTGCCACGTTGGGACACTTGTCTGGCTGTTGGTTGTATCACTGAACTCGTTCTGAGGAAGGAATAGGACTGTGGGCTGTATCTTTAAATCTCTCTGAAACTCTCTCCCTACAAGTGGTGCGAAAAGTTGAGTGGTGGTGGAAAGGAAAATACCAGTCCGATAAGTATGAGAAAACTCTGAGGTTTGGCATCATAGTTGAGAGGCCCAAGGGGTCCCTCTCTTCGATATCCTTGGATTTGGCTATAAGCTGGCTCTATGTTTAGAGGCTGTTGACGGGACCAGGAAGGAAGTGGGTTACATCCCCTTAGAAGCCTGCGATCAAACCCTTAAGTTTAGTGTTAAAAATGGAACCTTTTACCCCTTAAAAATTGGTATAGACACCCAGAGACCTCCCTGCCAGTTTCAAAAGGCCTATATTGCAAAATTGACAGGCGAACGTTATCAAGGGGAGTGGTTTCCTTCATTCCTTCCTTGAGTCCCATAAATGAGACCAAGGAAATTATATGAACGTCTCCTCTGTCATTTTATCACCTCACTCATCCCTTGTAAAAATTTCTGAATGCCAGAGGCACAAGTAAGCTTACATCACACTTGTTTGCTGTTATATACTGTGGGAGTCTTAAACAATACCCACACATGGACATTTAATGCATCCATTGCGGTGCAGGGCCAGGTATTTGGCGAACTCAACATCGAAACGTTAGGGTAGATTGCACCACCGAGTAGCAGGAAGTTCCCTCACTCTTTATTTACAGAGCCCGGTCTGTATTTTATTTGTGGCATAATGCTTATAAAGCTCTCCGCCGGTTGCATGGCTGGTGTGGTTGGTCAGAGTACTACCAGACGTTCAATAAACCACACTGGACTCATGCCAAATCCTCAACCTGGGGTTATTCTCACAAGTCTTCACATCCTTGAAAGGGCTCAGGTTAAATGTGCCGAAAACCCCGTATTAATCAGGCAAATGAGATTTCATTCCCTTATACATGGAGTTACTCTGGACTGGGGTAGCAGAGCTGAAAGGGCAGTGGTAAACATTTCTGCAAAACTTGAAAAAACAGCTATGCCTCCTTGGATGCTTTGCAAAGTTACAACTAGAAATTGATGACATAGCAGATAGTAAACTGCAAAAAGGCGTGAGATGCCATGAATGCTGAAGTAGGGTTGGCCTGTGCTCACATTGGGGAAAGATGCTATTTTTATATTAATCACTCTGGTTTAATTGAGAAAAAATTGCAGGCCATCAAGGATGTAGCTGTTGTTTTCCACAACTTATCTCTTGATCATATCCTTAATTTTGAGGACCTCCTCCAGACCTTGGGTCATGGTTTACTGGCCTTTCCGTAAAATTGTAAATGGATTATTTTCTTCTTTCTTTCTATGTGTCGTTTGGGTAATATTGCAATGTGCAAAATGTTTGTGTAGTGCGTTACTAAGGGCTCTACTGTCCATAGAAGAACACAATCTCTCTCCTCCAGCTTGATCGCAAATTGCGTATCGGACCTGACAATTTGGAAGAGGAGACTGTGACAGTCAGCAGCAACCCCAAACAGCTAATAGCCTTATAATAGCTGGCAACCATTAGGGAAATTGGACACCTCACAGACACAGTAGCCTGAACTTTTGAACTGTCTTCCCTTATAGGTCTTGAGGCAGGTGAAGCTGTCCTAAGCGCGTTTTTGCTGAGCAGATTGCAGAAGTGCAGGGTTTGCAACCCAATCAAAAGCTAAACACAACCGAAGCCTTGTGTGACATGTGCTATAAAAGATTCTTGGTTTTTATATGGAGTAGAGTCTTTGTACCAAGGTACAAAACTCTCCTTTCTTCTGCAGAATAAAGCAACCTTTCCTTACCCCTGTTTGGCTGTCATTGGCTCTCAGCTAGGCGGACCCGACATTTCGTAACATTTAAAATGAGAGTTTTTATTTTTGGGAGAGAATTGTTGTAATGACACTGCTTCTATCTTTTCCATTTAAAAACAAAGGGATTGGGATGAGACTTGAAGGAAGAAGAAAGAGTGCTAGTGCAACTGGAAGACAGTACTTCAAATCAGCAAAGCAAAGCAAAGAACAAGTTCTTAAATTCACTTCTATTCAGTAAAGCACTTACTTTTGCTGAACAGGGATGGGCATCATGTGCTAGCTATTTTCCTAGCTACTGTTTCATTGCTGTTGACATAAATAGGATTAAAATAATAGCTATTAGTGGTAATTTCAATTTATCTCACATTCTAGATTTCTGCATGGTGAAGATTCTGGTCAATACCCAACCCTTCAATCCAGAATGGACTTTGGGGTTAAAGAAAGAAGGGATCTTTACCTGGTAACCATACTTTTGTTTTTGCTCAGTTTGGATCTTTAACTTTTTATTATTGACCTCTGTTTTCCAGACATTCACGTGCTTTTGCGGAAGTATGGGCTTTTTAAATAAGAAAAGCCAACAGCTGGGATGTGTGAACGCTCCTGTCCAAATGTGCAGACACCCATCCCTTTCTATTTAAGGAAGCATGAGATATCTTAGCCTCGGGAACAAATGATTTGATTTCTGTTTGGGAAGAGACCTAGCAGCACCTGCCACCGCCAGTCTTCCAGCACATTCAAGAACTTGCTTCAGAAAGGTATCCTATTTGCATATTCAGCACATCCTTCTCTTACCAGTTTTGCAGTCACTTTCAGGATTATCGCAATAGAATTTCATAAGTATGAGCCTTGTTCAGTAGACCAGGAAGTGCACATTTCTCAGCTGTAACTGGACACATGTTTTAAGAGACAATAATATTTCCTGGAAAACTAAAGAAAAATCCACATTTGTTTAAATCCCACACTACACAGCAGATATGGTTTGTGAATGTAGTCAAATTTCTTTATGAATTGTGAGTAATAGCCATAGTCCGACTTTCATGTGAAATCTTGGATTTGCTTATTAACAGCTGTAATACTTAAGAAGCATTTCCTTGCAGGTATAAAACCAAACTTATTTACGATAATAAAATAAGTCATGAGGTTGCTGAGAAGAACAGCTGAGAAGCAATTTTATCAAGGAATCTCATCTTTGTTTTTCCCTTTCTGCTAGAGACAAAATGAGAATGCAATAAAATCTACAACACAAGGAAAATTAAGATGTGTTTGGTAAACTAATTAGTCCTCCAGCTCTGCAAATTAGGTACATATACAATTACTTTATATAGCAAATAATGAGAGTTTGGATAGCCTCAGTATAATCCTCAGTGGCTACAAAATGGTATAAATCTCACAACTCCCACTCATGCACTGCTATCCATATTCTGGCCAGAGAGCAGGAATTGTGAGGCTAGCAATGATTTATACAGGTAGGGCCTGTGTGCTAAGAAAATGACTAAAGAAGGGCAGGGGTGTTGTTTTTTTCTAGCAAATAGTTAGTTATTGGGAGAATAAACTAACTAACTAACTATTTTTTAAGTAGTTTTGGTGAAACTATTTGAAAATTTGACACAATTTCAGCCAAGCAAAACTTTTTTCTTCAGAGTAAATTGTTTTCTTTCTCCAAATCAGGCAGAAATAAGATTTGAATTTATGTCTCGTACCTCCCCACGCCCAAGTGAGTGCTTTCTCACTCTATCTCTGGCACAGTGAATATCTATTACTAAAAAGTGAAACAGCATAAACAGGGGAGATGTAGAACCCTCTACTGCAAAATACCCTGTAGCCTGATGATTACAATCCTCATCAGACGGAGGGGTGACCTGACTTCAAGTCCCTGCTCCAGACTAGGTATTCGAACCTGAGTCTCCTGCATCCTAATAAGTGCCCTTTCCATGGGCCCAGAGATCAGGACCACATGGAAATATGTTATAGAGATTAAACCAATGAGGTTCCTTAGAAATGTAATAGATCTCTATATAAGTTGCCCCAAAAATCTATATGGACAGATGTTCAAATAGCATAAATTGGTGCCACTTCATTGAGTCAATGGTTCTATGTCAGTTTATGTATAAGAATGTGATATTGTAGAATTTAAGAGCATGATATTCTTTCTGTAGATATTCTGGAAATACAGAATTGTAGATTAGGGACATGATTGTATGTTAAAAGTGGAGAGTGTTTCAAAACCCATAGAAATGTTATAATTTGCTATTAAATTCCACAGAACTCTTCCATGATGAGGGACTGTCTAGAGCACTGTCTACAGTACTCTTGTTTGAAACTTGGGTATGCAGCCTCCTTCTTAAAAATAGCTTCTTGTCTACAGATTCTCTACCAACAGGTGGGCTGGCCACTATCCTGGGTGAAAGAGCTGGGGAGGGGACCAGTGGAGAGGCATTGCAAGTAGTAGCTGCCACATCAGGAATTGACAGGTGGAGCCGGGAGATTGTGGGTATGTCAGAAAACGAGGGAAGGGGGAGAATGTAAAAGGGTCATTTGGGGGAAAGGGGGCGTGGAGGCAGAGATATAAAGATGGATGTATACATCTTCTATTCCTCAAAGTAAACAGTATACTGCTCCAATGTGCTCAACTGACTGAATTCTTCTATTTTTTTTTCCATTAAGTTTAAGGATATGTGACTATGCTATCAATGCCAAAACCTCTTTCTCTGTATATTGCTTTATGTTGTCTGGTTATACTAATAAGTGGACTTATTTGGTTGGGAATAAAAGCTTTCATTTTTCTCTATGATGTATTCCATCAATCTCCCGCTAAACAAGAAAGTTCTGTTTAGCCACTTATCAAGGAAAGAATCTGTGCTAAAATGTTTATTAGTAGTGCTGGTACAAACACTTGCAATAATTAATCAGGCTCTACAGTTTGTGGGTGTTGGTGGCCTGTAATATATAGAAGGTCAGATTAAATTCTGGACTTACATTTTATGATTAAATTATATGCAGAATTCAAGAGTGACATCTTGGTCACATTCAAGCCAATGAGCTCTTTGCCCTTGATTTCAATGGAGCCAGGGTTTCACCCTATGTAATGATGCTACATTTTTCCACAGATGTCATAGATTCCATCATTTTCTTGGCATCTGAGAAAATGTCTGACACTGGGCATTGACAGATTAGGGAAGGGTAGGATATGTAAACATTATCAGCAGTGGTTTCATAGCAATAAAAATCCATCCATTTGATTTGCAGCTTTTTCAAATATTATTGTATTCTGTAGAATATGCTTTCATTTTCTTAAAAGCAGAATATAGCTTCAGTCTTTTTGGTTGAGGATGGAAGAGAAATCATTTGCATGATATATCTTACCAAAGCTGGTGTCAAACAGGAACAAAAATACTGAACAAAGGAAAGAAAGATATCTAGTCTTAAAGGGATGTTACTTTCAAATTTCACCTGAGACTATGTAAATCAGGGTTTCTCAAACAGGGCTCACTGTTTGTATAGGGAAAGCCCCTGGCGGGCCAGGCTGGTGTGTTTACCTGCCCCATCCACAGGTCCGGCCGATTGCAGCTCCTACTGGCCACAGATCGCTGCTCTGGGCCAATGGGAGCTGCTGGAAGTGGCAGCCAGTATGTCCCTCAGCCCACACCACTTTCGGCAGGTCTCATTGGCCTGGAAAGGCATCATAGTACATTTTCTGTTTTCCTTTACCCAGTGTTTTATACTGCAGTAAAAAGCATGCTGTAGTATTGCTGTAAAAAAACAGCTTCAAGAAGGATAATTATATCTCTCTTCAAGGTAGGTGGTTAACTAAAACGCATTGTCGTTACTGAAGAATTTGCTTGTGTATCAGCAAATCTTATTTTGAGAGGAAGAAAAGGGTTATTTTTCTAATATTCAATATTGTACTACTTCACACCACCAAAATAAGATTGCTCAGGTAGATGCTGGGTAAGACGAGAACTGATAAACTATGTAATGAAGTGGTATGAACCATGATGTAAGTAATTCCCCTCACAAAAAGCTGCAGGAGTATCAACTGAGATGACTGATCATGGGAGAGAACAGGATGTGGGATCTGTTTGTCAGAGAGTGAAAGATCTAGTAGTCACATGACAAAAGACCATGAGAAAGACCCAGATAAAAGTGGTTTTACATACTGAAGGAGGACAATGAGAAAGTCAATATTAGCCTGTAAGACGCACTCAATAGAAATGCTTGGAGATGAAAAACAAGAGTGGCCAACCCCAACTAATGGCACAAAGCAAAAGTGAAAAAGAAGATTAAGACATAGATTCAATATTGTATGTGTGCATATATATAAAACATTCACCTTTATAAGATCATATATATGTATACACATTCTGTGAGCCAAACTAGAAAAAGGGTGACACTAATGAGCACACATTGTTAAAGAATTGACCTATCATACTGTCAGTACAACTCAATAAATCTGGTTTCTAGGAAAACACAGTGCTTCAAAACCTATCAGATCACCTCTTAGTCAAAAAGTACAGAACTTTGCAGATCACACTGAGTACATTCTATTAATTAAGAAAATGGGACAATCAATATGTCTGATTTAGATTAAGTAAAACATGACCAAAATAGAATTTAAAGAACACTAATTGAGGTTTTAATGTTGGCTGTGGCCTGAAAGACAGACCTGCAAGCTACAGTTCCGTGCTATGCAGATGATAAGCATTCATATGTGGAAAAGTGTAAAGAAAAGATCATTATGGTTTATGAAAAATATTTAATCAACTATTAAAATATGTGATGCTGCATTTATGATCACTGGTAGTATATCTTTAAGTACATGTTAGGAAATAATGGTTTAATAAGATAAAGGCTTTTCAACAAAACTTCTATGGCAACACGCAGGAACAGTACATTTCTTTCACTGTCAAGGAACTGTCCCATCTGTCTAACTGATCCAAAACAATCTAACATGTACAAAAAGTTCAGCCATATGTGATACTGAATGTGACATTGTAAAAAAAAAAAAAAAAAAAAAAAAGTCACTTTAAAAGTGAGTTAGACATTTAAAAATTGACAAGTTGCACAAAACACAATGGGTCAGATCTCTGGGTCCAGCTGAGCAGTTCTCAGTTCAGGACTCAAGAGTGTTGGAAGAAAGGTGACTGTATACCTTTTTTTGCATTATTCTGATCCCTGGAGTAGTTTGGTCCTCAAAGTAAGACAAGTCAGCCCCAGGGCTACTCTAAATTGTGCTCAGTGGTAACGGTGTCTCGGGAACTTACCCTGCCCTAAGATCCGCAAAGCCCACAGCATGCTTCAGCAATGCTTCCCATTCTAGCCAGGGGCTCCCCCATGCCAGAGATATCCCTAACTACCCTGGTAGGCAAGGTTTTTGACTCTTCGTGCCATCACAATCTGTCTGTATACAACAATTTTGGCCTATTTAGTAATAACTTGATGTTCTTTCTCCAATTCAGAGCTCTAAAGTATGTCCATGAAATGGGATGAATAGAAGAGCAGAAGAATAAGCTACCCCTTTTGTGTCATTTTTAACAACACTAATTAAATAGTAACACCTTTTCTAACCAGCCTTTAAAAATAGCTATTGCGTCCTTAGTTTAGCTATTCTTTTAGTAACATAACTTTGCTGAACACAAGCCATATTTTGAATCAGGTTGCATTTATCCTGGTCATCATCAACAGAAGATGATTAAGTCTGCTCCAGATATAGTAAAAACTGTATTCTTTTTTACTTAAAAATATTTGTCAATTTGTTTAGCTCACTCAATTGCACCATCAAAAGTGTTTAGCCATTTCTAAGTGTCTTGGAAGTAGAGTTCAATGATTCTCAGTGGTCATTTTCCTAAATCAATAAGATTACAAAGTTGTAAACCTAGTTGTACAAGAACAGTTCTATTTGAATTTTCCAGAAAGTTGTATATGTAGTTTTAGTTAACGGTAAGGGTATGTAAAATCATATGGTCTCTTAGGTGACCATATGATTTTATACAGTAAAATATTTTAAGCAATATATAGTACATGTTCAGTTTCAGAATTTTTGTTTGTGTGTTAGCTGCTATTGTTAGACAACAACATAATATCTAAATCTTTCCCTTTTTCTAACTGGCAAGTTAGATACAATTACTGAGAATAATGCTATCTTAAGAACTCAGAATGCAGTGTGAGGCTGAACCAGCGCCTGAAAACTAAATGGAAAAATTGATCCACTCAGATTACCAATATGAAAATAGACCTTAACAATGCCACCTCTAGAAATATTAAGTTATTTCAAGGTAATGGCAAGCTAAATAATTAAAACTCTGACCTTTTCCAATGTTCACACCACTGAGTGTGAAACTTCTCACATTACATTTTACTGTGTTTCTCATGGATTATGTCATACAGTTTTAAAGCCTAGAGCTAAAAAATGTACATCCTTTTATCTGCTGGAACACTGTGAGGTCAGTGGTATGTATGTTTGGAAGGAAAGGAATACTGTTACAGAGCCTAAATATAAACGTGGAGCTAGGGTTTTTTACGTGTTTTTGGTTTTTTTTATTTTGGATCATGAATGTTGACAGATTTTAGTTGTTCCTAAAAAATGAATGCTTCATCAAACTTTTCTCCTGACCCAAATTATTTTAATATTTTTTTTAAAAAATCCCAAACTAACTCAGAATCAAACCCTTCAGCAACTATATAATATGCATGTATAACCCCGACAGATCCTCATAGGTGAGATTGAACCTGGGACCTCTGGAGCTAAATGCATGAGTCTCCAAGTCAGCGGTTGGCAACCTCTGGCACGTGGCTCACCAAGGTATGCACCCTGGTGGGCTGGGCCACTTTGTTTACCTGCCGCATCTGCAGGTTTGGCCGATCGCAGCTCCCACTGGCTGCAGTTTGCCGCTCAAGACTAATGGGGGCTGAAGGAAGCAGCGTGAGCCGAAGTATGTGCTAGCCATGGCTTCCCGCAGCCCCCATTGGCCTGGCTTAC
Organism: Chelonoidis abingdonii; assembly: GCF_003597395.2. Taxonomy (NCBI): domain Eukaryota; kingdom Metazoa; phylum Chordata; order Testudines; family Testudinidae; genus Chelonoidis; species Chelonoidis abingdonii. The sequence goes on from NC_133769.1 coordinate 222,174,601, forward strand.
CCTGGCGAGCTGTGTGCCAGAGGTTGCCAACCCCTGCTCAACTGCATGATCTAAAAGCCACATGGCTGTTAGCTAAGGCTGTAGCACAGTCATTAATCTTGAAGTGATCTTGGTGTCACTGGATGGGGACATAGCACCACACCCAAGAGATGTGAGGGTTACACATGCACAGTGAAAAGGAACATAAGAACTTCCATACTGGGTCAGACCAAAGGTCCATCTAGCCCAGTATCCTATCTTCTGACAGTGGCCAATGCCAGATGTCCTAGAGATAATAAACATAACAGGTAATCATCAGGTGATCGATCCCCTGTCGTCCATTCCCAGCTTCTGGCAAAGAGAGGCTAGGGACACCATCCTTGCCCATCCTAGCTAAAAGCCATTGATGGACCTATCCTCCATACGTTATCTAGCTCTTTTTTGAACTCAGTTATGGTCTTGGCCTTCACAACATCCTCTAGCAAGAGATTCCACAGGTCGACTGTGTTTTGTGTAAAAAAAAAAAATCATTTTATTTGCCTCAAACCTGCTGCCTATTAATTTCATTTAGTGACCCCTAGTTCTTGTGTTATGAGAAGTAGTAAATAACACTTCCTTATTTACTTTCTCTACACCAGTCATGATTTTATAGACCTCTATCATATTTCCCTTCCCCCATCTCGATCATCTCTTTTCCAAGCTGAAAAGGAAAGTTTCACTTTCAAACTTCCAAGGGAATATTAAATAACAGTCAGAATTTAAAAAGTATCTTGAGAAAGAACTCCCCCTTTTAAAATATCACTGCTGAGGATAAAAGTAACTCTGCTAAGAAAGAACAGCCTGAAACTTTGTCTGAATTAAAATTAACTTTACTGCCACTAAACACAACATTTTCAGAAAAAAATCCATGTGATCAAAAAGTCTCCGTAGGTTTAAAGAAATCCTTTCCCAAAAGGACGCGGACATGTTTTCCTCAGTGGTTCTACTGAGAAGAAATAGGTTCCTGCCTGATGCACTAATGACAACTACTACTGAATAAAAGAGGACTGCATTCCTGACAAGTTCCTGTGGTCAATAACAGGTCAAATCTTCATTCTAAAAATAAAATAAAAAATATGAATTTATTTCCACCCAACAGCCTACATGCTAATTTGGGCTCAAGTTATTTTCCCGAGAAAAGAGGGTTTGATGGAAGAAATACTAATTGTTTTTCCCATCTCTGGACTGTGTCATGGGGACACCTTGGACAAGTCAATTAACATCTCTGTGCCTCATTTACTCTATCTGTAAAATAGGAATACAGGTTATTTCTATACTTTTGTAAAAATTGAGGTCTAGGCATGAAAAGTTCTCAGTATTATTTTCATTATCATCTGCAATGAAATGGTATCCATAGTAGTAATTTCCAAAGTAGATGGTGCCATTACTGGCCCATTAGCAGCTCTCAGGTTTGAATTCAACTACTAACTGCACAATTTCAAAATATAACATATGATGCCTATATCAGATGTTCTTAAAATATAAATGTTATGCATGGTTGCTAAGGTTAGCTTCTGTTTTAAAAATGCCTAATAGCTTATTTGCCTTGAAGAAAACAGGAAAATCTATTCTAGTTCTATTAAATTAAATTCTAAAACAATGAACAGCTGAATCTTTTCAGATCTTTATTTGGCATGAGTATATTTGCCAGTTTTAACTGTTTACCACATAAAGAACACAGGAAAGCAATTCTATGGGTAATTTACTGGACTTTAAAAGATGGAGAATCATTTGTGTAATCTCCACTCCACCTTACCTTTTCTTTTTAGAAATTTTGACTATTTCTTCAATAAACGCTAGTCTGAAAATACAGCTTTAACTATCGCATCCATACGCAATCATTGCCTAATATTACTGATTATCACAAATGCTGATTTTTACTGTGAAATGCTGTGTTTTACTGACGTAGCTCCATTTGATTTAAAGAGATGAAACAGATACATGGTGACATACTGCAAACTTTTATAGTAAATGCAAAAGAGAAGGATGTAGAATTGTCCAATTCCTGTGTGCAACCTCAAAGAGTTGGTTTTTGAGACAAAGTGTGGTGTGTTTCATTGTGTTTTCTAAGGAAGGGAGAAGTCCAGTAGAATATTGTAGACTTGCTAGCGTTGTGCATCCCCATTTGCCTAGAGAAGGATGCAGTTAAATACGTTTTGATGAAAATTTATTTTTAGAGAGATCAGTAAGATCTGCTTCTTTAGAGAATGAAGGTGCTAATCCTTTTGTAACAATGATTCAAGCTTAATATTTTTCATATAATTTTAAATGGAAATATATTTTGTTTTGTAATGTTCTTACTTACTATGGTGCCCTTATATTGTATCATCATTTTTACAGAAGCAAGACCTTGATGAAAGACAAAGCACGATAGAACAAAATATCCTTTGAAGGTCATGCCTTTGGAAATGTACACCAGTTTATTAGAAATGTGTCAGTGAGGGGCCTGAATTAGCAGCACTTTGACCTCTGGGCCAAGAAGATATGAGGATTTGGGCTTATGCCCAACGATAGGACAATAACATGCAGGAAAAGTTCTTTTCTTTTCAGATGTCTTTTAGAAGAGATATTAAACTGAGTTCTCTTGAAGCTGTTCTGATGGAAGTTAAAAGCATGATCCAAAATTTTCAAACTTCCATGCCTAAGGTGAGGCAGCTATATACAGATGGCTTTAAGTACCAAACTTTTCCCAGCTGCATTTGAAAATATTGTTGATGGTGCTTTGCCCTGGTATGTTGGCCAACCATAACAGAAGAGATTTTAATATCCAGTTATGTTCATATTATATTGCTGAAGCACAGAATGTCTGTCCAATTTGCCTGCAGTCATTAAAGAAATACTATCTAATGCTTTTCAATACCTGAAGTGTAATAAATTCAATAAAAAACATATTTTGTTCTATAAATAACATGCACACACTTAACATATTTCGTTATTAAAGGATTCCTAAAGTGCTTAAAAATCTAGACTATCCACAGGAATCCCTTCATTTACTACTGAAATGCAGAGTGGCCGCCATTCAACAGTTCACAGCAACATCCCACTTCCTTGCTTATACTGTAGTGTGGAAAATGTTGTATTCAGCTGAGATTACAAGGAGAATTAGGAAGATAGAAGATAGTCACTCAGGAGATCTGGGGATTAAAACTACTAATCTGATGAAAAGTGCAACAGGATATTTAGTGACTTCAAATAGTTTATGTCTCAGTTTTACATCTCATCCAAACAGAAATACCTACAACATCATAGTATCCCCTAAATAGTTCTGTACTGACAAGACAAAGAGCATATCTATTTAATCTTGACCATACCTAAGTGTTCATAGCTGAGCACCTATCCAGTCTGAATCCCGCTGCCTCTGCTTCGGTTGTGAGCACTTGTAGGATGCGTCACACAATATGATCTTTCCTGATTCATGTTTGAAATAGCTTTAGAAGGAAGCATAGTGTTTACAGGACTACACGTAATATTGTGAAACTGATAAAAGAAAACATGTCTGCTCATAGGTATCTCCTATGCATAAATATACTTACTGAGTTTTAGCAACTATATTTAGAAGAAACCCAGATACAGGAATTCCAAATTTCCAAAGAAACTAGTCTCTAAGAAAAACAAACCTCTCAGGTCAGATTGCATGTAACAAATACTAATCACTTTTTTATGTGGATAAATCTCATTAAGCTTCCTGCTTCCTTTTATTTGTCTAGAGCTACAGCATCAAAATGACTGTCACAAGAAAAAAATTAAACAAGGAAATATTGAAAATAAATAAAATACATAAATAAAAATGAGCAGTATAAATGTGAGATATTGGTCAAGTTAAATTTCATGAGTTAAACTGCTCCTCTTAAATGGTAAATGTCAGAAATTTGCCCATATTCACTGTATGTGAGAAAAAATATTTGACGGTATTTTGATATGATGTGTTCTCCACTCCATTTCTGTTACATCAAAGATGCTATGTTTGCCGTCCCAGGTGCTATCATTTTCCTATTTGATCCACACCAGTCAATTCAGTTACTGGTGTTTAAATGATAGTTTACAGCAGTTTGTCCCAGCAATAAAAGCTATAGTGAGACAGGCAGCTGGGCATATCCAGATAGCATGGATGACTTTTTACAATCAATGCCATAGAAATCTATATTTATTAATTTTTAGCTGCAAAATCTGAGTCAAGTACTTCATTTCATAGGTATTTTCTTTGGCAGCCCATTTTCTGTGCTGCATTTGAAAATATTTTGTAACGTGGCTACAACAGTTCGGGAGTACAAAACAGTATTTTTTTCTTGAGTAATATTCTTTACCATATTTTAAATCATCAAAATAGGGGGAAAAATCCCAAAGGGCAGCATTTGGCAACATAAAATTAAACAACTTCTTGAGTTAGTTGTTTTGTAGAATGGCTTTGCCTACCAGATCAATATTCTGAAGTGAGGTATGGCTCCCTGCTAACTTGACTTTTGCCTTCACCTTATTCCTCTAACCATCAGCCCCATGGCACACAGTATGCATTGTTCACTACTTCTGCAATAAAGTAGGTAGGTCAACATTATTCTATTTGACATTAATGAATAATCATGGACAGAATCTTAATAAATGTTAATAGTATGTCCCTATTGTGCTTTATAACACGCCACTGTTGCACATTATGTTTAATTTGATGGTATAGAATTTTGTATCAAATATGTGTAACAAGGTGCAAAAAAAAGGAGGGTCACATGAATAACTTACACTTTTTACCTATTGTACTTTTAGTATCTTTATTTTTTTCTTATTTTCATAGGATATAAAATAAATATATAATTTGTGAAATACTTAGATACACCATTTATACAGTTGTTTTTAGACTAAATACTATAATTACAACAGCTTATTTTTATTACATTGTATTATAGGAAGGGGTGGTAGCATCACGTAAGGTAAATCAACACTTCCCTTTCAGAATATCACAGAAATGTATGGCTGGAAAGGACCTTGAGAAGTCACCTAGTATAATGCTCTGCATGGAGGCAGATCAAGTATACCAAGACCATCCCTGACAGGTGCTTGTCTAACTTGTGCTTAAAACCCTCCAATGACAGGGATTCCACAATCTCCGTTGGAAGATTATTGCAGAGCTTAACTATCCTTATAGTTAGAAAGATTTTCCTAATGTTTAACTGAAATCTCCCTTACTGCAAATTAAGCCCATCTCTTCTTGTGCTGCCTTCAGTGGATATGGCTCTTTGTAACAGCTAGAGTGACCAGACAGCAAGTGTGAAAAATCAGGACAGGGGCTGGGGAGTGATAGGTGCCTGTATAAGAAAAAGCCACAAAAATCAGGACTGTCCCTATAAAATTGGGACATCTGGTCACCCTAGTAACAGCTCTTAACATATATGAAACTGTTCACACTTAACTGTTATCAAGTTCCCCCCCCCATTGTCTTTTCTCAAGATTAACATGGCTAGTGCTTTTTAAAAATCGTTCTTCAGAGGCCTGGTTTTCTAAATCTTTTATACGTTTTGTTGACCTTCCCTCAACTCTCTCCAGTTATTCCCTGTTGTGCATTTGATTTTTCCTTCCAAAGTGAAGTATGTTGCACTTCCTTTTACTGAATGTCATCTTCTTGAATTAAGACCAATTCTCCAATTCATGAAGGTCCTTTTGAAGTCTAAACATGTCCACCAATAGGCTTACAACACTTCCCAATTTCATGTTATCTACAGATTTTGTAAACGTACACTCCATTCCTTTATTCCAATCATTAATGAAAATATTGACTAGTACTAGGCCCAGGACCAAGCCCTGAAGTACCCCACTAGATATGCCTTCCCAATTTGACAAGGAATCACTGATAACTACTCTTTAGCACAGTCTTTCAACCAGTTGTGCACCCACCTTATAGCAATTCCATCTAATTCACATTTTTCTAATTTGCTTATGAGACTATCATGTAGGACAAAAGGATTAAAAAAAATCAAGATATAGCATGTCTACAGCTTCCTCTTATCCACCAGGCCAGTAACCCTGTCAAACAAGGAAATTAGATTTGTTTAGCATGATTTGTTCTTGTTCTGACAAATCCACGCTGGCTATTACTTATAAACCTATTATCATCTAGAAGCTTATAAATTGATTATTTAATAATTTGTTCCAGTATCTTTCTGGGTATTGAAGTTAGTCTGACTGATCTATAATTTCCCAGGTCTGGTTTATTCCCCTTTTAAAAATAGGTACTATGTTTGCCCTTCTTGAGTCCACTGGGACCTCACCCGTCCTCCATGAGTTCTCAAAAATAATTGCTAGTAGCTCTGAGATTGCTTTAGCTAGTTCCTTAAGTACCCCAGGGTGAATTTCATCAGGCTTGCTGACTTAAACACATCAAAATTACCTAAATATTCTTTAACCAGTTCTTAGCCTATTTCGCCTTGTGTTCCTTTCCACTAATTGTTCATATTTTAAGACAGTTTCAACTGCTTTTAAAATTGTCAACATTTAACCATTTTAGCAGATGTTTTCCATGTATGCCTTGGGCTGATATTTTGGGTGGTTTTTTTTGGGAGGCAGCCAAAATGGTCCAATAGTTTATGAGAACCAGACTAAGGATAATTGTTTTGCCCATGTTAAAAAAATTCTTGAGACTATTCTCTGAAACGTTCTTTTGCCGCCATGCTTTGGAATATGGATTTGAAATTTGGTAGGGGTTGCCTTTTGTTTAATGGATGTGCCTTTTGCCATTCCCATGAAATATGGGCAATTTATAATCATGGAACAAGTGGAGAGGACAGATTGGATGAAGAACCCATAGAGGAGACTAGTAAGCATTATGAGCAGTGAGACAGACTGAATGAGGATGTTGACTATGTCATGTGAAGAAGACTTATTTATGTTTGTTTTAAACCAGCTGCCTGTTAATGTAATTGGGTGACCCCTAGTTTTTGCGTTATGTGAAGGGGTAAATAACACATCTCTATATTCTCCATATCATTCATGATTTTATAAACCTCTGTCATATCCCCCCTTAATTGTCCCTTTTCTAACAAGGACAGTCCTAGTCCTTAATCTCTCCCCATTTGGAGCCTGCCCCATACTCCTAATCACTTTTTAAACTTATCTTTACATTTTCTAATTCTAACGCATCTTTTTTTTAAGATGGGGTGAACAGAACTGTATACAGTATTCTAGATGTGGGTGTCTCACGGATCTAGGTATTGGCATTATAGACATTTTCTATTTTATTATGTGTCCCTTTCCTAAGAGTTCCTAACATTCTGTTAGCCTTTTTGACTGCCACTGCATATCGAGTAGTTGTTTTCAGAGAACTATCTATGACAACGACTCCTTCATGAGGGCTTGTATATTGTTCCACTGCTAATTAGCTAAAGGTGTTCCACCTGGTGTACCTGATTGCTCTTAGATATAGCTCACAAGGTCATCATGAGCCAATTATGCCCTAATTCTTCTAAGGGTCGTTGGCCTCATGACAGGTTGTTAAAGGCACAGAAATTAAAAACAAAACAAAACAACAATAACATGGAAGGGGTGTGTTTAGAACTCATGAGGTTTCTGACTCATAACTCAGGACACCTACCCTAGAATTAAGATTATTTTGTTAGAATAAAGCAGGAACAGTAATATCAATTTTATTTGCTGCCTCCGTGCTAGACGTTTCTCTATCTATAATCTTCAGAATGTTGCAGGGACATGTGCTGAGGGAGAATTCTCAGCGAAAATGGCAGTCGCTGTTGTAGGGAAACAGGATTTCTGGGGAGCATGGTCAATAAAGAGTGAATGTGCTTATTTTGAGCAGCAAGCTCTACTGAGCATGATGTGGAATGTTATTGTGATTTTTGATATCTTATAATTCAGGACATCTCAACAGATTTTTTATGAGGCCACAAAAGATGTAGCTCTGACTCAGGACTATCTCCCTGCTGCTAAATATCACAGCACTGGAATTCCAAACAAATAAATGAACAAAACCCACATGGAATAATGTCCTAATGGTAACTGCAGTCAACCTTAATATAGCTCTCTCCATAATAACAATTTAAAAGATAATTGAGTAGAGGCAGCATTTTCTAATACAGGTTTGAGCAGGGGACAAGGAATAAAGAATCCTGGGGCAAAATTCTGGCTCCATAGCACTCAAGAGCAAAACTCACATTGGTTTCAATAAAGTCAGGGCTTTACCCCCAGTTTCTAGAGCTGGCTGAATTATTTTGTTGAAAAAATTCTACAAAAAAAAAAGAAATAAAAAGACTTTTTCTCTTCACAAATTGCTTGCAACCTGATCCTTATTTTGATGAATGCATCTATCCTTCACAGGTATTGTCTTAAAAATGTAAGAAAANATAATTACAACAGCTTATTTTTATTACATTGTATTATAGGAAGGGGTGGTAGCATCACGTAAGGTAAATCAACACTTCCCTTTCAGAATATCACAGAAATGTATGGCTGGAAAGGACCTTGAGAAGTCACCTAGTATAATGCTCTGCATGGAGGCAGATCAAGTATACCAAGACCATCCCTGACAGGTGCTTGTCTAACTTGTGCTTAAAACCCTCCAATGACAGGGATTCCACAATCTCCGTTGGAAGATTATTGCAGAGCTTAACTATCCTTATAGTTAGAAAGATTTTCCTAATGTTTAACTGAAATCTCCCTTACTGCAAATTAAGCCCATCTCTTCTTGTGCTGCCTTCAGTGGATATGGCTCTTTGTAACAGCTAGAGTGACCAGACAGCAAGTGTGAAAAATCAGGACAGGGGCTGGGGAGTGATAGGTGCCTGTATAAGAAAAAGCCACAAAAATCAGGACTGTCCCTATAAAATTGGGACATCTGGTCACCCTAGTAACAGCTCTTAACATATATGAAACTGTTCACACTTAACTGTTATCAAGTTCCCCCCCCCATTGTCTTTTCTCAAGATTAACATGGCTAGTGCTTTTTAAAAATCGTTCTTCAGAGGCCTGGTTTTCTAAATCTTTTATACGTTTTGTTGACCTTCCCTCAACTCTCTCCAGTTATTCCCTGTTGTGCATTTGATTTTTCCTTCCAAAGTGAAGTATGTTGCACTTCCTTTTACTGAATGTCATCTTCTTGAATTAAGACCAATTCTCCAATTCATGAAGGTCCTTTTGAAGTCTAAACATGTCCACCAATAGGCTTACAACACTTCCCAATTTCATGTTATCTACAGATTTTGTAAACGTACACTCCATTCCTTTATTCCAATCATTAATGAAAATATTGACTAGTACTAGGCCCAGGACCAAGCCCTGAAGTACCCCACTAGATATGCCTTCCCAATTTGACAAGGAATCACTGATAACTACTCTTTAGCACAGTCTTTCAACCAGTTGTGCACCCACCTTATAGCAATTCCATCTAATTCACATTTTTCTAATTTGCTTATGAGACTATCATGTAGGACAAAAGGATTAAAAAAAATCAAGATATAGCATGTCTACAGCTTCCTCTTATCCACCAGGCCAGTAACCCTGTCAAACAAGGAAATTAGATTTGTTTAGCATGATTTGTTCTTGTTCTGACAAATCCACGCTGGCTATTACTTATAAACCTATTATCATCTAGAAGCTTATAAATTGATTATTTAATAATTTGTTCCAGTATCTTTCTGGGTATTGAAGTTAGTCTGACTGATCTATAATTTCCCAGGTCTGGTTTATTCCCCTTTTAAAAATAGGTACTATGTTTGCCCTTCTTGAGTCCACTGGGACCTCACCCGTCCTCCATGAGTTCTCAAAAATAATTGCTAGTAGCTCTGAGATTGCTTTAGCTAGTTCCTTAAGTACCCCAGGGTGAATTTCATCAGGCTTGCTGACTTAAACACATCAAAATTACCTAAATATTCTTTAACCAGTTCTTAGCCTATTTCGCCTTGTGTTCCTTTCCACTAATTGTTCATATTTTAAGACAGTTTCAACTGCTTTTAAAATTGTCAACATTTAACCATTTTAGCAGATGTTTTCCATGTATGCCTTGGGCTGATATTTTGGGTGGTTTTTTTTGGGAGGCAGCCAAAATGGTCCAATAGTTTATGAGAACCAGACTAAGGATAATTGTTTTGCCCATGTTAAAAAAATTCTTGAGACTATTCTCTGAAACGTTCTTTTGCCGCCATGCTTTGGAATATGGATTTGAAATTTGGTAGGGGTTGCCTTTTGTTTAATGGATGTGCCTTTTGCCATTCCCATGAAATATGGGCAATTTATAATCATGGAACAAGTGGAGAGGACAGATTGGATGAAGAACCCATAGAGGAGACTAGTAAGCATTATGAGCAGTGAGACAGACTGAATGAGGATGTTGACTATGTCATGTGAAGAAGACTTATTTATGTTTGTTTTAAACCAGCTGCCTGTTAATGTAATTGGGTGACCCCTAGTTTTTGCGTTATGTGAAGGGGTAAATAACACATCTCTATATTCTCCATATCATTCATGATTTTATAAACCTCTGTCATATCCCCCCTTAATTGTCCCTTTTCTAACAAGGACAGTCCTAGTCCTTAATCTCTCCCCATTTGGAGCCTGCCCCATACTCCTAATCACTTTTTAAACTTATCTTTACATTTTCTAATTCTAACGCATCTTTTTTTTAAGATGGGGTGAACAGAACTGTATACAGTATTCTAGATGTGGGTGTCTCACGGATCTAGGTATTGGCATTATAGACATTTTCTATTTTATTATGTGTCCCTTTCCTAAGAGTTCCTAACATTCTGTTAGCCTTTTTGACTGCCACTGCATATCGAGTAGTTGTTTTCAGAGAACTATCTATGACAACGACTCCTTCATGAGGGCTTGTATATTGTTCCACTGCTAATTAGCTAAAGGTGTTCCACCTGGTGTACCTGATTGCTCTTAGATATAGCTCACAAGGTCATCATGAGCCAATTATGCCCTAATTCTTCTAAGGGTCGTTGGCCTCATGACAGGTTGTTAAAGGCACAGAAATTAAAAACAAAACAAAACAACAATAACATGGAAGGGGTGTGTTTAGAACTCATGAGGTTTCTGACTCATAACTCAGGACACCTACCCTAGAATTAAGATTATTTTGTTAGAATAAAGCAGGAACAGTAATATCAATTTTATTTGCTGCCTCCGTGCTAGACGTTTCTCTATCTATAATCTTCAGAATGTTGCAGGGACATGTGCTGAGGGAGAATTCTCAGCGAAAATGGCAGTCGCTGTTGTAGGGAAACAGGATTTCTGGGGAGCATGGTCAATAAAGAGTGAATGTGCTTATTTTGAGCAGCAAGCTCTACTGAGCATGATGTGGAATGTTATTGTGATTTTTGATATCTTATAATTCAGGACATCTCAACAGATTTTTTATGAGGCCACAAAAGATGTAGCTCTGACTCAGGACTATCTCCCTGCTGCTAAATATCACAGCACTGGAATTCCAAACAAATAAATGAACAAAACCCACATGGAATAATGTCCTAATGGTAACTGCAGTCAACCTTAATATAGCTCTCTCCATAATAACAATTTAAAAGATAATTGAGTAGAGGCAGCATTTTCTAATACAGGTTTGAGCAGGGGACAAGGAATAAAGAATCCTGGGGCAAAATTCTGGCTCCATAGCACTCAAGAGCAAAACTCACATTGGTTTCAATAAAGTCAGGGCTTTACCCCCAGTTTCTAGAGCTGGCTGAATTATTTTGTTGAAAAAATTCTACAAAAAAAAAAGAAATAAAAAGACTTTTTCTCTTCACAAATTGCTTGCAACCTGATCCTTATTTTGATGAATGCATCTATCCTTCACAGGTATTGTCTTAAAAATGTAAGAAAACAAATTTCAGCTTCTCAGCTCTCTGTGAGCTTTTTACTTTGATTATTTGATATTCTTTAATCTTGCGGTGTTACTGGGCAACTCAATCACATTAATTTTTTTCCTATTTCCTGACTGAATGACTAATAACTTCTTTAAACAGAAGACTGACTAAATATGAATTATCTACTCTGAATTTTCAGATGAATAATTTTTATGCTGAAATTTGTGAATTTTGGGGGGAATTACAAATGTTTTAGTAAATAAACTTGTTTGTCTGAATGCTTGAATAATATGACCTATTATTGTTTAACTGTGAAGTGAACTTGCAATTTATATTGCCAACCAATTTACAAATTACTATTGGGTCTACTGCTTTTTATTTGGATCTCTATGACAGATTAGCTGGGAGTTCTTGGGTGAGCTTTTTTTTTATGTTTATTGATTGTAAAAAGGATACTATACTTTCCCACTTCACAGGCCTGTCGCAGGTATCATCAATGAATGTTTGTAAAGCACCCTGAGATATCTCAATGTATCTCAAAGAATTTTCAATGGAAATAGGTATTTTCAACACATTTTTATGAAAAATGTCAACAAAAATTCATTCATTCTATATATTTTTAATTGAAAATGAATTTTGCATCAAAACTAGGTATTCAATAATCTATTCTGAAAACATTTTTTATAAGAAATTTTAAAACAAAATTCTGAAAAATGGGCTCATTTTGAAGGGCTTTAAAAAATCAAACATTTAAAAGTTTGGGGCAAGTAGTTTTTCATTTTTCAGCCGGTTGTATTTATTACTATATGCATCTTATCATCTGAAAATTATAGTCTATTAAAAGGTAAAGAAGGAAGAGGCATATTTTAGAGCTTGCACAATTTTCAAATTATTTTCTATATACAGTACTTGGAAAGGTTGTTTTGTCTAAGCTCTTGTATCCAAACACTTCATCAAAGGAAATTAAATGTTAAGTAATAAACCATAATTAGATATCCAGACTGGTAACAATAATGGATGCAAAAAGTAAAACAAATTTTAATATAATCACCAAAGCAAGGCACACTGTAAATGAAAGAATTGTGTTAAAGATGTTGAATTGGGAACATTAGCAAAGGTTGAGAAAGCATAATTTAAAAGAAAAAAAAAACCAAAAAACTAAAGACGGCCACTTTGCAAATATAATCTCCCTGATACCATTAACAATATCTACTATAACTTTGCAAGTGAGATCCAAGGGAACTGATTTCCACATTCAAGATCAGGCAATCATATTTCTCCCTGACGGGCAGTGAGATGAATCAGTGCAGCAATGTACCAGTCATTCTGGCATGAAATCCAGGCTCATACAAAGTTTTAAGTGGACATCACAAGGAATCCCAATGTTTGTGAGTTTATAGGTTGCTGGGGGTTTAACATCAATTCTTGAGGCTAAACATAATGGAGCAATTCTTTCTAATATGAAATAAGTCTGATTCACTGGCCTGGTTCTGCTCAATGTAGATTTTTATGTTTTGTTTCAATCAAATTTTATCTGACAAAAGATACCAGAATAGTTACATAATAAATACAATATAGTAGTACTTTACAGATTGGATGCTGAAGCAGAACTGTCTCTGTCACAGAGTAATTTTTATTATTATTAATTATTATTATTATTACTATTCCATTTCTTATGGTCAGGAAATACAAAAGTACTTTAACTTAATCTACTGGGAAATTTATACTCCTTTCTCTTTGAATGAGCATAACTAACTAAAACACTCTTCTAGAAGAGGTGTGAGAATTGTGGCAACGCCTTATAGTGCCAGGGCAGAATCATAGAGAATAAGGGATATATTTTGTTAATTAAAATATTAACATTTAATTATGTACAGTGAATGAGTTTGGGTATGGTAATATTTATGCCAAGGCTTTGACCTAGCCTTTGTTGGCCTGAGTGTTGGATTGCCTATTTCTCTTATGTAAGCATGCTTAATAATGGTCACAGCTGACAGAATAAAGGTGATGTTTTGTTCATAGAATGTATTGTGTTGGAAGATATAAATGAGAGGAAGTTAATCACTACAGTAAAACACAGAAAACATCATACTAAAAAAGTCCCTACACTAGGGGAAAAAAACAGAAATATGATGACATGAAGACATGACAACATGAAAATAATGCAGACAGGAAAAGTTATGAAAACTGAAGCTTGTGCATACATAGGGTATAGGTTACATAGGACACAATGCTTGACTTTGATTGGAAGAAAGCTAATGAATATATAATATGAAAAGGCAATGATCCCAATGAATAAGTCAGAGAAATAATGGGCTAATAACTAAAGGAAAGAGACTGAAGGAGAACGCCAGACCAAAAGAGAGATTGCTATCATGAAGTTGAGGAGAGCTTTCTGGAATTGGGAAATTTCCCTGGAATTGAGACCCTAACTGTTCCTTCTATCTGTTTACTGTATGTCATAAATATATGATCAGAAACTGTAAGTAACAACAATTCTGTCTGAAAAATTTATAAATAAAGAGAAACATTAATTAAGCCTAAATTGGGTGGATGTGTGCCTCAGTTTCCCACCTTACATGCATTTATGAGATAAACTGCTAAACATGTCTCGTGTGAAAAATGAAAGAGTATATTCCATATCTCTAGCATAGCCAAATTCTTTAGGATATCAGGATGGATGAGCAATTACCTTCACAATTTCAACCCAATTTCAACCTTATTCCATTGCTATGTTACTTCATTTTGACTCACTGAAGCAGACAGAAAGAGAGCATCAACCTTACTCACTACACAGAGGACAGGTTGTATAGTTTTAAATTAAGAAAAAATGACCAAACAACATTAGCCACATACATTACACAACAGTAACTGTCATCAAAATATATACAGGAATCCTATAAGGTTTTTTGTAGTTGGCAATTACCAGACATAATGAACATTTATAAAGTTCTAGGAAAGGTTATCCTTTGGGCTAGCAGGATTTGTCAAAAGCATGCGACAAATAGTCAGTGCTTTATTGCTTCAGGCTTATTGCCTGCTTTAGGCAAACACTTTGCTCTGTAATGTGATATTCAGTTAATACTTGAAGCCCAAGTTAGAAACCTGGGTTGACAATTGAAACATTACCTATTAAGATCAGTTGGGTTGCAGTGACACAGTGAAGCTGATTTTAGCTAGAATTTGGATGCTTGTACTTGAAAAGTAAATTGGCCTATAGCTGGCACATTCCTCCAAGCATTTATCTTCCTGTGAGACCAGAAATTATATTAACTTTTCACAATGGACTAGAGTGCAGTGAGGGTTGGAAGACTCTAACTAGGTTCTGAGCCATTTGGAGCTTGAGGGCCATAACATATTCAGTCAGGCCCCATTGCTTTGCCACTCTTCAGTTTGTGGGTTGCCTGATTTTCATTCCAATATATTGTGATCCAGCCCTCCAGCTTTATACTCCTGGGATAAATAGAACTTTAACTTAAAAATACTTTTTGGGGGGCAGAGGTGGGAGATGGAGTTGAGAGTGTAACTTACAACTTGAACTTATACAGCTACTACTAACATATAAGAATTCTATCTACAAACTGTTCTAAGTTAGTCAAAAAAAAAGGTCTACTATTACTCCCTTAGGCCCCAGTCCTGAAAAGCACTTCAGCATGTGAAATATCCCAATGAAGTCAATGAAACTATCCAAGCACTTAAAATTAAGTGCTTTGCTGGATTAACCATTAATCCAGACAATCAATTTACTACATATTTGCTTTTTCCATTGTCACTTCAACAATCCCCGTGACTTTCTTTTAGGAATAGTGGAAAAATTTCTTCCAAAACTCATTTACAATGAAAAAATTAGAATTTTAACTAGAAAAAAATTTTGGTAGAAAGTATCCATTTTCATTGAAAAAATGATTTTTTGTCAGACACTTAAAAATAAACTTTCTAGTTTTGAGTACATTTTATCTGAAATTTTTAAACTTTTAGAAACAAAATTGAATATATATATATATATTAGTTTTTAGTTGTTTAGCAAAGAGTTTTAACAATTTTCCATGCAAAACCCCACTTTCTGACAAGTTCTATTTTGCTTGTTAAGATAACTGCACACAGTATGTTTGTACCTTCTCAGGAACTCCACCAACCTTGACTAACTGTTGGAGGCCCTTTTTAAACCAGGCTGGTTTAAATATGTCCATATTCCAAACTCTCAATATGTTTTCCCAGCTTAAGAACTTTTACTTTCTCAAGTTTTCTTCATATTTTGCATAGTATCATATTAACCGTACATTTTATAATTCAGGGGTTGACTAGCTAATAGCCATATACAGTCATAAAACAGTGCCAAAAACACAACTAACCAGAAAGACTAATATAATATTTGTTTTATACTGTTCAGCAACAAAGGCACATATAAATCAAGCCTTATGCATCCTTGAGAAGTTTGGAAAATATATTTCTTAAAGCAGATTCTGCAGTTGACTCTAGGTCACAATATAATATAGGCTATTATAGTTTTATGGTGCAGTACCTTGCACCATAAAAGAACTACAGCAAGAAAAATATGATGATTTGTAAGAGAGGACTCCCAGATTTCTAGCTTTGTTGGATTAGACACCTACTTTAAAACCATGCTTTGTTACCCCTATACTGGAATTTCAGATTGATTTTTTCACAGCCAATATCTCAAGATCTGTTAGCAGAAACCAATACTCTAATGCACTTCTCTTGCTCCCCTGCACAGATCATGGATAGCAGTTATTATATGTTACTATATTGCTTGCACCAGATAACTGCACATGGGCACTTCTCTCCCAACCAGCCCCACTCCACCAGACACCTTGGTGGTTAAGGGGAATGTTTTGGGACGAGTATATGTCAGTTACTTGCAAACAAGCAGCAATGTGTATCTATTCCCACTGAAACTGATGAGAGAAAGGAAGCAGGGAACCAGAGTTGTGAGAAGGTAAATTTTTGTGCAATGATGTCTCAGCTGTTTTCAGGCATTCTGGGACCTTAGGTAGACAAATGAGTTCCTGGGCAAAGCCAGGAGTGTCACTTTGGCTTTGTCTACACTTTTCATTCCCATCTCGTGTAGACATACTTGTGCTAGCTCTGATTGAGTTAGCATGCTAAAAATAGTGGTGTAACCACAATAGCATTGGTAGTGGAGAGTGATGGCATGAGGTATCCATCCTGAGTACAAACCTGCCTGGACCCCATGAGCACATACTCAGGAAGCTAATCCAAGTTGCTGCTCCCTGCTGTCCATGCTCCCACTACTATTTTTAGTATTCTAGCTTGATGAGAAGTAGGACAAGTAGGTCTATACGAGCGGGGAATCAAATCCTTTGATTATTTGCACTGCTGAGGCTAGGGAAGAAGTGGAGATCATAAACGCATAGAGACAACGAGAAGTAACCCACCATGGCACATTAAACACTCTTTTAAAAACAGTATACTGAGTACTTTAATCTGTGTGTACTCAGAATATGGATACGCTTTTGTCAGGTTTCATTGTCAAACTGTTCATGTGGGCTCAGACAAGACTCATGAAAATAAACATCTGAATATGTAGAAAGGTCCACATTCATGGGTTCCACTGTGCATGTGCAAGTGCTTCTTTGAAAATCTGGCCCTTGATCACCATATCTGGTGGTTGATGAGATATTGAGTTTAGCAGCCATGTGGAAATGACTGATGGTGGATAACTAGTGGACTAATGACTAGTTAGTGGATTAACACAAATGCTTTCATGACTAGTAAACTTCTGCAATTACCAGCTAACGATCAGACAAGTCAATTTGAAGGTAAATGTTCAATCCCTGTTCTTTTAAATATTTTATCTCCCTGTTTTCCTCAAATATTTGAATTCTATGTTCCATTAGCAAAACCATGTATGCTCAGTTACTGATCATAAAGGTGAACAGATACATACCTCCTTCTGGGTGTATTCTTGCATTACATTCAATGTACTATAGCAACATGACAAAATATTAACTGGAAAAAAGAATATATTTCCCAAGATAAATTCTGAAAAACATAAATGCAACAGAGTACATTTTGACTTGGTAGCCACTAACAAACTGGCTACCAATTAATGTTAGGTCTTCCATCATTGGGTTCACATTAAATATTTCTCTGGAGTAACCTTTTCATCAGCAAAATCTGTCTTTGACCGCCTCCTGATCTTCAAATAATTTTCTTGGCATGAATGTTGAGAATGCATACTTTCTAATCTCTAAATTGTCAAAAGATACACAGATGCAGTTTCATTTATGCCACTGAAGGTAATTCTGGACTAGCTGTACAAAATATTGAAAGCCATATGATTTCAAGACAAATCAAAGTGTAAAGGAATAATCTAAAGCCTTTTTGACAGGGACACAAACAATGAGCAGCACACAGTCACATTCTGCCTACAAATGTAACATCTGTAGCAAACATATGGAGCTGCCATGGAAGAAAAGCTGCTAGGTTTGTGGAGAGAGACCCTAATCAAAGTGATTGATGCTGAATGTGATGCAGAAATTCAGCAGATCTCCTTTTTGAAGGAAGACACTCCGGAGATAAATACAAAAAGCTGTAATAAATGGGACAGGCAGCAACACCTGTAATACCCCAAGGATGAATGTTAATATACTTTTGAGATATGTTAGCCATGAATCATTTCCTCTAGTACTATACATAGAAAATATAAAGTAAAAAATGAAATATTCTTGCTAAGGTAGCGCTACCACATATTCACCCAAAGAAGCATTATTAATTAATTATAATTATATTATATTATATTATATATTATAATATCTATAGTTAGCCATTAGGATGTTAGATTGTTTTATACTAGCTTTTTATCTTGTTATGGTAGCAAGGAATTGTTTTATCAGTTGCCTGTTGTATAAAGAAGTTGAAATGCAATCATTTAACAGGATTCAAAACTAGGACTTAATCTAATAGATTAAATATTAAAGACCAGATTCTGCTATTCTGAAAAATACCTATGTGTGGGAAAAGTCACACCAAAGTCAAGGAACAAGGTATTACTTAATATGTATAACCATGGGAAAATCTAACCCTAAATGTTATAACAAGCTATAAACATTAAAAAAACAAATATACTTGGAATGATTATTACAAATGCTAGAGAAAGCAAACAGATATTAACCTTGGAATTTTCTTTAGCTCCACTTTGGCATAAATTAAAGGTATTCCTCACATGTAAAAATAGTATCCTCATCAATAGGAATGCATGAAGGGTTAAAAGCTCTTAACTCTGTGATGAGCCAGGTCGGTAAGCGATATGCAAGTCTCCCATCAGGCCTGATTAGAAATGCCACTGCTATTCCAGTCATTTGACCTCTTGAGCAGGAATTGTATGTTCTGTCAAATGGTCTGGCATATGTGTTTCATGTGGTTAAATATTCAATATGGGCAAATGCAGGACTACAAATTATGTATCACTTGTGACCTAAGCAAAATTTAAACATCAGGGTGAAATCTTGGCCCCATCAAAGGAATAGAAATTTTGCCATTGACTGCAGTGGGGACAGGATTTTACCCATAGAGATTAGAGTTGGGGATAGGAGAAAGAAGACTTGAGGTTCTATTAATGGCTTGACCAAACACCTGCCCTCATCTGTGGGCAGTCACTTCACCTCTCACTTTCCTTAACTACAAAATGGGGATAATGATACTTTCCCAGCTCAGAGAAGAGCCATGCAAGGTATTATTAATTAATTATTATTTTATTAATGAATTGGTAGTGTACTCTATTAGCTATTAAACCAAAGGTCTGAGACAGCATTCCTTACTCAGGTAATACTCCCCTTTACCTTAACAAAGAGATTTGCCTGAATACATTTTGCAGATTTGCAAGCCCACTGAGTGAGGTGACTGGTTTTCTTCCAGCAATTTTTTTTCTTTACTCCTTTATCCTTATATCCAGCTCTAAGGGGCTGTGAAACTTAGTGGGATTTTTGGTTGGCCCTCTCCAATACCAAAGAAAGGGAAAAGGCTAAAGAGAAATCAGGATCATGAGACTGACAGTCCCTGGGGTCAATGAGGAGAGGCCAATGTTCCAAGACAGCTTGATTAACAGGGCGGGCCAGCCAAAGAGGGAGTCAGGAACCCAGGGGCCCATGTTCTGTGTGAGCTGGAACTGCCTAAAGCAGAGCTGGTCAGAACTAAGAGGAGAGCAGCAGCAGACCCAGCTGAACTGGAGGTAGAGCAGAAGCAGCCACAACTGGACGGCCCAGAAGGCAGAACTGGGCTGGAGCCAGAGCAGCAGAGCTGAGCTAGAGGAGGAAGAACTGGGAGTTGGAGCAGCCTGTAGCCAGGGAGCTTCAGTAGCAAAGACCAGCCACACCGACAGGGAGCCTGGGCTGTGCTACAGCAGAGAACTGTGCGGCCAGAGCCAGGATCACAGACACCATCTGTGCCACCAGTAATACTGGAGCTGAGAGCAATGAGTAGCTGGGAAGAGAGAGGTGGAGACCCTGCACAGAGAGGGCCCAATGCAAGGAGATGTTGCTAGAGAAGAGAGCTTGGAAGGCTGGACTGGAGGTGAGGGACGTGAGCCCAACAGGAGGGCCAATACTGGGGAGAAGTGTCCCTGCCACCTAGAACCTGAGGATGTGTGGCCACCGCCACAGCAGGTGTCTTCCCCCCAGTATCACCACAGCTCAGCCTAGTCCTTGAAGGGACACCTGGGATGAGTGAAGAATAAATTGTGAACTTTGCTTAAATTGCAGAGACTGTTGCTTATGGTGTCCCCATGCCCTCAGGGTAAGATGTCTTGTTTTCTTTAACTTTTTCCATCATTTTCCTTATTTTTCTTAAGGTTTCTCTTTAATACATTGTATTTGGTTTGAACTTAAAGTAGTGATCAGTGGGTCAGAGAAGTGACCGGTCTGGAAAGAGTACCCAACAGCGGTGGGACTCTGTCTTAAGTGACCACAACAAGACGGTGGTTAAGTGTCCCAGGAATCCTAGGCCGAACCTTGTCAGGGTTATGGTTTTAGGTTGGATATTAGGAAAAATGTTTTCACTAGGAGGGTGGTGAAGCACTGGAATGGGTTATCTAGAGAGGTGATGGAATCTCCTTCTTAGAGTTTTTTAAGGTCAGGCTTGACAAAGCCCTGGCTGGGATGATTTAGTTGGAAATTAGTCCTGCTTTGAGCAGGAGGTTGGACTAGATGACCTCCTGGGATCCCTTCCAACCCTGATGTTCCATGATTCTATGAGGACTCTGCCACAAAGGAGAGTAGAAGGGGACTCCTCAAGGTCAAGTTTAGGCATTTAGGTAAAGGGCAGGGCAGGCTCCAGGCACCAGCTCAGCAAGCAGGTGCTTGGGGCGGCCAAGGGGAAGGGGCAGCATGTCGGGCTCTTTGGCGGCAATTCGGCAGCTCAGTCCCACTCAGAGGGAAGGACCTGCCGCTGAATTGCCGCCAAAGAAGCAAGCGGCGTGGTGGAGCTACTGCCGAATTGCCGCCGATCACAATCACAGGTTTTTTTCCCCCCCACAGCTTGGGGTGGCAAAAACCCTGAAGCCGGCCCTGGGAGTTGGAGCGAGGACTCAGATCCTTTCACTATCTGATTTCACTGGGGTCGTGTAGAAGCCAAGAAAGTTCCCCACAAGAGCGGAACCATTCCCCCGCTTACACAGCCAAATAAGCAGGAATGTATTTCTTTTGGGGTGTATAATCAACCACATGGGATCTACAAAAGGTCATTTCCACAGACATTTGGACAACTTATACTTCAGACTTTGCTATGGTTTTAGTTTCAATCATATATAAAATAGCCATAAGCTGTTACTCAATAATTACCTAATTTTCACAAAAACCAAAATGAGTTAGTGTAAATGTTTAAATAATGTGACAAATGCACATTCAGTTCATATAAAGGCAAACAGATGAACTATGGCTCCAAGAAAGTAATATTCTATGTACTACCAAATCCTTGGAGGCTGCTAGTTTGCATGCATATTTATTGTTCTATTAATAATAATGGCTTATAGGTGTAAAAAATTGTTATAAACTACTAGAAAATGGCTAAGCACAGCTAATGATTTTAAACTTTAAGCACTGGGGATATATGATTGACATTATGCTATAAAATCTGAAAATATTAAAGCTATTATTCTGAGTTAAGCCAGAAAATGTCTGCAACAGTTCAAATAATAACAAAAATATATTACCAGTAAATATAAATTAAGGTAAAAATAAATTAGGCATTAGAGTTTCATGGTAAGTTTCCTTGCTATCACAGACTAGAAATATCTGTTTTTCCCCCTCCTTCTAGCTTTTTTTTTCCAATCCCTGCTCGGTTTTACTAGAAATGTTATGCAAACTAGTCTATCTTAAAAAAAAACAACAACAAAAAAAACAAAAAAACCACCTTTAATGATATTTGTTATCTCATGCAAATGAAGTGAGCTGTAAAATATTACAAGCACATAAGTACAAATCCATGATGCTAATTTAGGAACTATTAGAGATTTATTTTTTAATATAAAATAGAAGAAAACAGTTTTAATGGGTTATTCAGAGTAAATAATTATGTACACATTCAAATAATAAATAAAATCCACAATAAATAGAAAAGCATATTTGCAGACCAAAATAAACTAGCAATGAATATTATAACCAAAGGACTACTAATGTTATCATTTCAATGCTATTTGGTCTAGAGTATTGTACCTGAAACTCTCAAACTCAACAATTAATTATTTCAATTATCATGGTTATTTAAGAATGGATCTACAGTAAACATTCTCTTACTTTAATGTTGCTAAAATTTCCCTGCAGCCTGTATAATTTCCTTGTACTGTGGATTTTCTGTTTTAACTACCTTTCTGATTCTAACAGAGATCATACTAGTGGTGGCTGACCACCCCCTCTCCTCCCTCACAGCCCCTGAAAAAAGGTGTTTGTGATGACAATTCCACATCTAAAATGGATCCATTCTCAAGATTCCATTGCAGATATGTCAGATTGGCAGAATTTGATTTTGTGTGTCTCTCTGTGTATAATTTCAATGGATAATATCAATGTTTGTTTTTAAGCATTTTTTAATTAATTTAAATATCCACAAGTATGGGAAATTATAGGGATAGGATCAGACAATTATTTAATGAGTGTGGATATTGAGATCCAAAAAGTTTAAGGTTTATAAATCATTAATATACAAATTGTCAGTTCACCTGTCAAAATATACAAAATAAATACCCTTAAATCAACAAACCCTACCTCTTTTTACTATTCATTTACTAGTCCCTTTGTAACAAGCCTTATTCAGAAGTCTAAATCACCGAATTTTGACTTTAATTAGTTCTCAAGCAGCATTTTCTTAATTTGCCTATCTGTACATTTTGATTATTATCGATGGAATTATTTTTTGTTGATTTGTGTGCATGTAAGGTAAAATTGACGTTTACCAATAAAAACTGAATCCTTCCAAGCCTATAGATATGTTACGTCAAAGAAAAACTTTTAGAAGAATCTGTACCTATGGATGAACATCTCTCCATTTAAATTGCTGTACTGGTAAAAATAAGTAACCATGTAAAACTGGCACCTTCCTATACAGCACATCCACTCCTCCTTCTGTTGTCTGAGTCATCTCTGCTGAGTTAACTGATCTTGTAAATGCCAAGTGCTGTCAAATCCTGAAGTGAATGAGATTTGATGGTGCTCAACACCTTTATAGTATATTTTATTCAGTTCTTATAATGTGCCTATCATCATGGTATCTGAATGGCTGGAGTTTTTAAATAGCTATATACTCCTGTTTAGCAATACAGAGCAAATAAGGCGTGTCTCAGAGACTGAACCGGGTTTATTTTTATTCTTGAAGTACTCATGTATCGTCAAGAAAATTATAGAATAAGACTCTGATCCTGAAAATACTGAACTCTTCTTACTCTTATGCAGGTGTATAAGTGTTTGTAGGATTGGAAACGTAGCTAGATCAAAGGTAGCCTGGGTACGTCTACAGGTGCTGCACTCATACTCCCCAACTGCAGCGTGGACATACTGGTACTCTAAATTCTAACTGCAGAACCTCCACTACTGCAGATGATGTGCAAGTTAGAGCACAGATTGATTTTCTTCTCCCAGACTGAATTTCCATGCAAGCAGTTAGAACCTCTTCCCACCCCACTAGCTTTTTTTTTTGCTTGTTCTCTGAGCTAATCTGATACAGAGTGAAAGAAAGACTAAACAAATATGGAAGTCCATATAGCCATTTCTACTGTCACCTTTCATGGTATAACTATGCTGATACATGTATTGAAAGCAATTGTTTTGTGATCACATACCAGTCTCATTTTCTTACCAGATTTTTACTGGATGCTCTAAGCAGTTACCTTATTATAAGTCTTTAAACATGTCTTACATTTTAAAAAGAAAACCGATAACTTGCCTATGTCCTGAACCTTTAACATTTGTGATAAAAGATATCCATGCCAGTGTCCATATTTCTACTTTCGCTCAGCAGGAACATGTTTACAGATATGACTACAAAAGTTATACATTTGCAGGGATTTTTCTTGTCCTTTAATACTCATCTTAACATAATTAAGTATTTTATTTAGGCCTCAATATGGAATTCCTATGTATGCCCAGGCTGTGTGCCTAACTTGCTGCACATAAACAGCTAGATTCTGCTTGTCCTTACTTGAGCATACAAGAGAGGAAAAAGATCGAGGAGTCCCCCTCTGTCCCTCCTGTGGCCATGTGAGGTCTGGTCAGAATTGCAGCCACAGTACAGGTCATGTGAGCACTGGGATGAAACTGAGATGCTTTGATTAGCTCACAAATATTTCACAAAGAAAAGAGGCAATATCAGCTAATAAATTAATCATTATTTTATTTTTATTTATTCTGCACCTAAAATAGAGTGTCCCACCCTTGTATATACAACACGGACTTTAATTACTCCCAGAAATTAATGCTCTGATAGAAGCAAAGCTATAATTAAATTTACTCCACCCCGATCTGCCTCCTGCAACTGAGGTCCTTACAGATTCCTCCCTCTCACCTCCCCCACTTTCTATACCAGTGTGTCTCTGGTGTTTCTGATGGGCTGCAACATGGAATTATGCCTTGGGGGGAGAAGCTGCCTCTAGGATGAGTACATTTCAGACCCTTTATAATTATGCATTAGGAATTATTTGCTGATTTCTACTGTAAATAGCTGCCTTTCTCAAGAAATCCTCTTCTGGACAACACAAAGAGTGGTGTTGATGGTCTCTTCAGGAAAAGAGGTGCAGCCCATCTCAGCTGGAAAGGTTACTATGATGCAGGGTCTTTAAGGATAGCAGTGGGAAGAAATTCACAGGAAAATCTAAGGAGAACTCACTCGACAAAACAAAGGATGCATATGATTGTAAGAGCTATAATAGCTACTAAAATTTATAATAATGTAGCACAATTTCCATGTCATAGTTTAGGGCAACTGGACTTGCATTTCCACTCCATGGTCCCTCAAGGCTATTCACTCTAGATTCTAGATTGCCAGCAGTTATAAGTTACCACATAGCTCTTTCTATGCAAGCACATTTATTCTTATGGTAAAAGCATTACAGAGAAAACATATTAAATATAATGTTTCCATATGCATGCTAAAAGCTTACCAGAGATCCACAATAAGGCCTCAGTAGGCCTCAAAGTCCTTCAAACCCCTCCCAGGAACAACTAGGGCTTCCCTTGGACAGATGTTCCTGTCTGTTTGCTGGATCAGAACAAAGGCCTGAGGCAGTTTAACCTCAGGCTATTTATACCAAAGTCCTTTCTTTGCCTCTTGGTCTCTGGATAATATAGTTTCAACTGATATATTTGAGACATATTCTACATCAGACTGACATTTAGATACTTTATAAGCATGATGTTAGAGGCTAGAACAGAAAGGTATAGATATTATATTGGAAAGAATAGGCAAAAGTAAAGGAACTAGCATTGAAGGAGTTAAACTTTATGGTCATTTAACATTTAACCACTAAGTAGCCACCTATCCACCTAGTGCTAGCTCACAACTGCCTCCCCTCAGATGTTTTAAAAAGATATATAATGAAGTGTCCTCCAATACCTTCCTCCCCATACTTCAAGTCTAAATCTATTTGACAGGAACAAGGAAGACCAGCAGCTGATCTGCTCAGAAGCACAGTTAAAGACAACAAATTAGCTCTCTGCTGAAGCACAGAAACATAAACATACACAGTCAGATCTTGTAAAGCAATGAGTGCTTGCAAGAAACAAACATGCTGATAGTAGCATGAGTTAAAGGAGGTGGCAGGAAACCTCACAATAAATTGACTGCTTAACACAACATCTAAAGATGCTGACACATATAACTAATAATGTCTGGTAAATCTGCAAACTGATGACTAAGCAGATGCCTGACAACTTTGGAAAGGAAGATTTATCCCTCATTTGCCTAAGATGTAGAGATAAATATAACAGAGTGAGATTTAATGCTCCTAGGTGAAGAAGCACCTGCTTATTTATAAGCCTCACAATCCTCAATAGCTTTTACTCAGGATGAAGTAGTTACTGCAACAGGGTTGTTAACAGTGAGCATAGTAGGCAACCTGAATTCTTTTTGTTCCAAGTAAAACATACTAGAACAATACAGTCAACATTTTTTTTGTTTCAAATTGTATGCAGATAATATTAATCATTTACCTCTACCTATCAACACCATTTTCACCTTAATAGAATCTCAGGATATTTAATAATTACATAAATCCAATGAGTCTTCTAAATCAAGGCTGATCTCTGGTTATGTAACTCCTACTGCTGACTTGGAAGCTAGGATTTTTGTTTGCGTGTGTGTTTATTTTATTGTGAGAAAGCCAAGGCAAAGTAATGAATTTTAAACGTTGAGTTAGATCCACAAAGGGATTTAAGTGCCTAACTGCCACTTTCAATGCCAAAGTTCAAAACTTAGATCCTCAAAACAGTTTATTGGCTGTTGAGTTGGCCAAAGCTATTTTCCTATTGACACAAATTGGATAAATTTGGCCAAAACTTTTTTTTTTGGTGGGGGGGGAAGGGAATTTGGATACTATTTATGAAGAAGGAGGTGGCCATAGTAGTACTCTCCTTACATTTATTGGGCCAGAGAAACTGTGTGAGAATGACTCTATAGTCCAGTGGTTAGGGCACACAACTTGGGATGTGGGAGTCCCTGTTCCAGGGATTATTTAAGCATTTATACACAGTAGAAAAGCTAAAACAGGAGAAACATAGAAACCCACCTCAGAATATCTCATAGCCCAGTGGGCTCCCACAACCTGTATAACTGCTCTAACCCCCAGGCTAACAGTTATAAGGAGGGTACTTACATCAATGGGACAATACCGTAGTGAGTACACCAACATAATTAGGTTGACATAAACTACCTTACGTCGACCTAACTGTGTAGTATAAACCAGACCTCAATCCCTTTTGTGGATCTATCCCTTTTTTGCCTCAAAGGCCACAAAATCTGTGTTCATACTGTTTTGAAGAAGCACAGGCCACAGGCCACTCTTGGATGCAGAGATGATCCAAACCTGCTGATAGTGGGGGGCACAGACTGAGGGTAGCGGCTTCAGCAGATGTTACTGAGTATGCTTAGTCCATGTAAGCACACTCGGTACAAGTCAAGCAGCAACCCTGCGTGCCCCCCATGCATCATTTATGTTCGGAAGTCTGTTCTGTGATAACTTGGGTTGAGCTCATTGAGGGATTTGCAGATCAGGCTATAATTAAGGTCCCCAATTTAACCTCTTCCTAAATTCATAGATTCCAAAACCAGCAGGGACCATTGTGATAATCTAGTTAGACCTCCTGCACGAATACAAGCTATAGAACTTCCCCAAAATGAGCAAATCCAGAGCAAATCCACAGGCATGTTTTCCATCCTCCACTCTGACCTTTCAACACTTTTAACCACTTCAATCTTTTTAATTCATCCCCTCTCTACCTGAGCTTTTAAGATTGTGCGCTGGATTAGTCTCCTACTTCTAGGACCAATCTGTCAGTGACTGCCTTGCCAACTTCACTTCTGCTATACTATCAGCATCCTGGAGACACCTCTCTTTCGCCTGCCCTCTTCTCCTTCTACACCTTATTCTTGGATTTCCTCAACTATACTAATGATCTCAGTTATGCCCTGACCTTCCACCCTCTCTTCAGACTCTGCCACTGTTTTTCAGACATTAATGAATCTCCCATTGATCATTTAAAATCAACAGGGAAAAAAGTGAGAACTTTTACTCCCTCTGAAGTCCTCCCTTCTCTGTCCTGCCTATCCTGGCTGTGATCTCCATACTTCTCTCCAAATGACTTCATGTAAATATTTATTTGAGACTACTTGAACACACAGTAGTTTATAGTGGTATTCTCAGTGTGTGCATGGGTAGGGAATTCTGAAAATACAGTTTGTTCAATTATAAATGCCTTTGGAGTCTCAGGTTGGTCCAGCTGATATACTGATAACTATAGTTCTTAGGTCCCTATCGATATGCAGCTGGGAATAGTCTATATGGAATAAGGTGTCAGGCAACCATAACTAACTATTTGACTTCCATATTTTACCCATTTCTCCCAGCCCTTGTCTTTTTTATATATTTAGGTCAGAGCCCATGTACCTCTTATATATCTTGGGCACTACCTGCGAACCATATATACATTTTGTGCACTACTGTTGAATCTATAGTTATTACTACAGTACTTGTAATAATGATGATGCCTTCATTGTAAACGTAGCCTTACAGTACATCCAGGATATTGATCTCATTGGGGCAACTTTTGCAAGTCATTAAAAATCCCATTGCAGTGATAATTACATACACATATCAAAGGAAGAATGAACCCATTTGTTAGAATACTTCTCAATTTAGACTGTCTTATATTTTAATGTACAGTGCATTGTATATATTAGAATTTCCAACTGGACCCCCTCAAGTGAGATCAGAGACATACTGGTGATGTAGATGTATTCATACAAATTAGGAATGGGATCATATCAACCCCCAGATTTTTGTTCTGATTCACAGCTTAAATCTCTCTTGCTCACTAACGGGTCCAATCTAAAGAAAGTTAGAAAAGTTTGGAATTGGATCCTAATTTGTACCACTAAATTTGGAGTCAGAATATTGTGTGACATATTCCAGCAATATGAAGTTCTGATCTAAACTACTGATTTAGGCTTCTCTTCAATATGAATATGAATCTCAAATTGCTACAGTGAGACATGAAAACAAACAGCTCTCACCTTGGAAAGAAGAAATTATAGAGCTGGGATTTTGGGTATCTGTCAAAGTTTTTGCAACGTAGATTCAAAATATATAAGTCTCAGAAACGTTGAGAAAACTACATGAAATTTTCTTACCAGAAAGTTCAAAATAAGCAGATTTTGTGACCATACATTACTCTTCTCTTGTTTTTGTTTTTCTGCTACTGCCACACTGAATTTGTAGAAAAAACTGATATAAAGAAATGCAACCCTCTAGGGCTGCCTGTATAGGTGAGGTTGCAAACCAGAAGCCACTGATTAATTTTGAAACAGAGTGACCATTAACCAAGAAATGAGGGTTAATCCTGTTCTCATTGAAATGAAGGAAAACGTTCTTCAATGGGAGCAGAGTTGGCCCTGGGTTTGACTAATATCTAGTAACTACAAGATAAGACTTTCTATGGAGTACTATCTCAGAGTTATTAAGTATTGTTGTCTTTTTTATTTATGAAATTAGCCACATTGAGATTTGCAACCTGACTTGTGTAAACAAATACGAAGATAATTACTTAATTGAGAAAATTAATTAACTTATTTGTCATTACAGATTTTGTACAAATGAGACTTTTCATTTACGACAGTTTTTGACAATGTGCAATCGGTATTGTAACAGTACAGAGATCATTACTACTCATTTTTAGCCACAAATATAAGTCATATTACTGAATATATCAAAACCTTTAAAGCCTATTAATTAGTAACATTGGCAGTTGTGTGATATCTTATTGCCATTCATCAAACAGCTTTATTTTGGTTTGAAAGGATATAACTAAAGGGCTTTTTCCCCCGCATCATTCTTCATTTGCAACCTCACACAGAGACAAACCCACACATAATATGGCCTCGTTGATGGAATGAGTGTATTTGAAACAAACAAATTATGTTTGTAAGATAATGTTTTATCATTTTGTGACAGCAAAATGGCCAATTTTTTAAACCCAGTATTGGAAGATGATGTATAGCACAGGAGCAAAAACAAGTGACTTGTGTTGAAATAGCTTTATAAATCTTAAATTTCTTTTCATGCAATATTAAGTGTGATTAATATCTGCAGGAAAAATCAAATCACAAATTCAGCTTTGCAATGAAACAGATGCTTAAATTAATAAACAGAGATATTCCTCTTTATTTCCACCAGAAGGATCTCCCAGGAGTTTTCTTCACTTTGTGTATTCAGTAATTTATTACAGCATTTTTTAAACACCTAAATTCAAAGCACAGTAAGAATCTGGAGCCAGCCAAATGGCCCAGTAGTTATACTATATTTTACCAAATAAGGATCTAAACCTGATTGCAAATATTGTCCCTCCGTCACTCCTTGGTTAGCATAGCTTGAGAGCTCTAATAATCTGTGGTAACACAGTAGACCAAGGTTTTCAGTTAACTCATATGATACATGTGAATTAATGGGACAGAACTCACAATCTTCATCTCTAAAGGAACTTTCAGGGCAATCTTCATTAGCTGTCAGTGGTAGTCTGGTTTATTTATTATATGTGGGAACAGTACAACCAGTCCCTGATCTTTTGTCACACTACAAATAATCAGATGAAACTCCTTTCAAACCCACCAAAAGAAGAGAAAATAATTTCAGACTGATAAATACTTGACTAGTATTATATGTATACTTTATATACATATAAAATTGCACACATATTCATATACAATCTCTACATGTACTATACAGATCAGTGGTTCCCAAATTTGTCTGCTGCTTGTGCAGGGAAACCCCCTGGTGGGCCGGGCCAATTTGTTTACCTGCCGCATCCACAGGTTCGGCCAATCACAGTTTCCTGTGGCTGCGGTTTGCTGCTCCAGACCAATGGGGGCTGCTGGAAGCGGTGTGGGCCAAGAGACATTCTGGCTGCCTCTTCCAGCAGCTCCTGTTGGCCTGGAGCAGCAAACCACGGCCACTGGGAGCCACGATTGGACGAACCTGCGGATGCGGCAGGTATACAAACCAGCGTGGCTCGCTAGGGACTTTCCCTGCACAAGCAGCGGAACAAGTTTGGGAACCACTAATCTAGTGGATTGAGCATGGGATTGGTAGCCAGGAAGCCTAAAGACCTTATCTTGACTGCTACTGTCTCACTGCTTGGCTTTGGGCAGGACACTCAAACTTTCTGTGCCTCAGTTCCTCATCTATAACACAAACATATTGATGTTAATCTACACAGTTTATATGACATTGGGATTAATGTAGTATTTGCAGGGTGCTCTGAAGAGTAAAAGTGCTCTTGAGAATGTGAATTGCAGAGAGTATGAGCATCAAGACATTTTAAAAAAAACACAGGGTGAGCGTAGGGCTGAGGGCAATCAAATACTTCACCCAATAGGAGTGATGTGCAGTCTTTGAGGAGGGGAAACAGTTTGAGAAATGCTATGCATTCTATAAAGCGGGGAGAGGACTGGGGGAAGGTTACCACCTTCAAGTGTTGACCATAAAAGTCTGAATATTATAGCAGGGTTTTTTTTAAGTTAATCTTACAAAAAATAACCAACTGGCAGGGGAAAAAAAGTGGTTCCTTAATTCAGAATTGATTTTCTTTGCTTGCTGGACAAGGAAACACTATAACACAAAGGTCTCTTCCTGTTTTGTAGCCATGTAGGGACTCCAGGGGAAACATTGGCAATGTGTTTCATAAGTCTTCTTTTAGTTGATAGCCAATGTCAATGTGGTAATCCCAAAATCCTACTGGACGTTGTGCTAGAGTTCTAAAGCCCAAGATGTTGACTGAGAAAATAGGGTGTGCAGCTAGTAGAGGATTTCTGTTATGAGTTAAGCAGAACAAAAATAATATTCATTTGAATGGTTAAAACTGTCTAGTGCTTAGATGAGTCCAATGATTCTGGATTTATACTGATTAAAATCTAGATTAAAAATACATCAGGGTGTCTGGAAAGCAATTTTATAGCTTTAAGTATTGTGTCTGCCATGAAAATATTTTGTTCCCACAAATCCAAAAAAATCCCAAAGATTTTCAAGTGACCGTCAAAGGCTGAAAAAGAAGAATGCTTTTCCAAGAAATTCAACTCCTTATTGTATTAATCATATTTACAAATAATACTGCATTGCATTTTACAGGGGTTTAACATTTTCTCATTATGAACACTAATAAAATATACCCTTATAGTGGACGCCATATAGACCAGTTCATTTTCAAGAGTCTAAACTTGCTTCTCTTAAGAAAGGTAGAAATCACAAATATGTCCAAGTATCAGTGAATTTGTTTCACATTTTTTGTACTGCTATTTAACCTAGCTGCTAGGTTCTAGCAAATGCAAACTAGAAGTATTTTAAATACATATGCAGGACACGAGAAAACACAGCATTGTATATAAACTACTGAGCTCTATTGGAGAACTTCTATTAGCAATAATTTTATAATGAGTAACTTTGACATGCCAGGGATCATGAGGGGCAATGATGCTTTCCACAAGATTGTATTTATTAACAAATTTTCAGGGGACAGAATGAGACTGTCTCCACGCTTATGGGAAGAAACAACTCCAGCATTATTCACTAAGTGGCAAATCCTGGCCATCTTCACCCTCAGCAAACTGGATCTGAAAGCCAATAAAACTAGTGCTATTCCACTTTGCAGGACTAAAGGGAAGAGTCAGGATACAGGAAGTATCCTGCACACCTGCATGACAGAATTCTGCTCTGCAGGACACCACGTGAGAGAGTGCACAGGGAGATTTGGGGGAGGGAGCAGATCATTCTGTGGCAGAAGCAGAGCCACAGCTGATGGATCTATTACTTAGGATCCACGCACACTAGAGCTGGGAAGGGTAAAGATATCTATGCTAGTTCTGATTGAGGTAGTGCACTAAAAATAGCAGTGAAGCCACAGGCTATCCGCCCCAAGTACTTACCAAGGATTTCAGATGGGACTGTACTTGGGGCAACTACCCTGTCCTGCCACCTGTGCAACTGCTATTTTTTATCATACCAGTTTGATCAGAGAGCAGGAATTACACTCTCAGCTCCAGTGCAGATACCCTGTGTAGACCTCCATCCCCTTATTACCCTCTGGACACTCCCTGTTTATTCAGGAGAACATTTAGTCTAGCATATGAATCATGTCACTATATTTTCCAGTAATTCCTGCTTGTGGATGGGATTAGATTTTAGTTCATCTCTTTCCACATCTCGCATTCTCTTGCTTGTTGCCCAATCTATTCCTCCTGTAGTATGGCACTCATTAACCTCTCTGACTTTTCTGTTTACACTGTTGTCTCACCTGTCTCTTATAGGCCTGGTCTACACTACACATTTAAATCGATTTAAAGAGAGTTAAATCGATTTGACGCTGTACCTGTCCACACTACAACGCCCTTTATATCAATATAAAGGGCTCTTTAAATCGATTTCTGTACTCCTCCCCGACGAGAGGAGTAGCGCTAAAATCGATATTGCTACTTCGGAATAGTGTTAGTGTGGACGGAAATCGACGTTATTTGCCGCCGTGAGGTTTCCCACAGTGCACCACTGACCGCTCTGGACCGCAATCAGAACTCTGAGGCACTGGCCAGGTAAACACCAATCTTGGGCCGCCCAAGAGCGCCAGGGCCCCAGTAACGTAAACCCGCAAGGCGTACTTTTCAGTGGGTTCGGCCAACACTGGTGGATCCACAAGGGACGTTTCACCAACATCCACGTGGGGAGGCCAAGTAAGGATTCAGACGCTCGGCGTCTTCAAAGCACTACCTGTATTAAACGGCTGCATGAAAAGTGTAGGAATATCAGCAAAAGGAATTACTTCCACCAGACCAGAAAATAACGTTGGGATGTTGAAAATGCCACTGTCGTTGTCATGGTGAACCCAGCCTATCCCTTGATGACGCATGGCTCATGAAACCAACACAGGCAGCCTGGACCAGTGGTCAAGGAGGCTGTTCAACTCAGCAGGCTGAGCAAGGCAATGTGGTAGAATGTGCATTTGCAGTTTAAAAGGCGCTGGCTAACATACTCTACCGCATCAGTACTCAGCAACAATTCCCGTTTGTTATTGGCTGCTTAGCTGTTGCCTCCCATCTCTGTGAAGAGTAAGGGGGAGCATTTATGCAGGGTGGGAGGCTGAGCAATCACCGGGCTGCTGAGTATGAGCAGCCAGAAGACCACCGGGCAATTAGAAGAGCACACCACGGAGGCGGTGCCGCATCAAGAGGCTTGAAACGAGTTTCAGCACGGGCCAGGGTACGGTGATGACTGCTGTGTTGTTTCCCCTGATAACCCGCCCTTGATGACTCATATCCCTGTATAAAGCAACCACCCTTCCCTTTACTTACAGCTTGCTGAAGGAAATGAAAGTCAGTATCGTTAAAAATCATGTATTACTTTATTAAAAAGTCATTCAGTATTGTTTAAAACATCAATTGTAATTCTTTTCTTAAATCATTCCCTGTAAGTCAACCACCTACCCTTTGGATGTATTCTTATTAAAAAGTAATTAAAAACGAGGCAAGAATTATCAAGGTATCCCTGCCTTCTGTGGTTTGGGAGAAGGATAGGAGGGAAGGAAAAGGCATTAGCTCATTTCAACATAATGACAGCCTTTTGCTTGGACTGTCCAGGGGGTGGAGTGGAGCGGGTGCAAGAAGCTTCCCCACGCGTTCTTACACGTCTGGTGAGGGAGATATGGAATGTGGGGAGCTTTGAGAGGGTGGTTTAAACATGGGCTGCATGGCACCTGTAAGCCGCTGCTCTTCCTGAAGATCCACCATGCGTTGGAGGATATGTTTGAGCATACAGCAGCTGCAAGCGTAGCAATCCCGCCACCGCTGCATCTTCCTGCCTACACCTCATCCACCCCCCCCCCCCTCATCTCGAGGAGTCTCTCCTATCCTCCCGTTACACTGCATCTTTCCTGTACTGTGCTATGCACGTCTTCCCACTCATGTCTGAATGAGCCTCTTGTCATTGCCGAGCTTAACTTCCATTAATTTCTGAGACATTTCATCTCGCGTTCTCTCCCTCCTCTAGCCTTATTCTGAGCTAGCCTTACGAGATGGCGGTAAGGGAGGCCAGACAACTGTGGCAGCTACATGGGGGAGGGAAAAACAGGAGGAGAAGATGTAAAGATACATTTTAAGAACAATGGCTTGTAACTCTTTCACCGATAAAGACACTAATCCACCTTACATAGCACATGTGATTTCACTACAAGGTCGCATTTTGCATCATTTAAATATAGAGTATGCCTGTGGCTCTGGTGTTGCAGATACTCACAGACGCAGGTCCAAGCATCCAAATTAAGCTTCCATGCGGCCATAGGTAAAGGCTTTCTGTTTGACTTCTCCAGCGTTCATATACACAGTGATCTATGAAGGGGGGGGGGTGCCTTGTTCCTGTTAAGAGGAACCAGCAAACCCCAAACCCCCATCTTTCCCCTCCTCCCCCACCGCAATGGCTGCTATCATGTAAGATCACTGGTAATGATCGTGGCTGTACCTGGGAAGATTCCGCCTCGCAAACGCTGAGACTCGCGCTATCATTCCTACCCTCCCCCCGCTTTGCAGAAGCAAGAAGGATTAAGCGCTGCCAGTAGGAAAATCGCCATGTCTGCCCCTAATTAAAGTCTGAATTTCACACAACGTATACAATGAATGATATAACTTTTTTAGATACCATGCAGGATGCAGAACATATGTTTCTGAGCGCAGCGGTCAACCTGGGCCATACGCGGTCTGTGCTTGGTGAAGCATGATCCGAATTTACTTGCGACATGCATGCGTGGAAAAGTGTCATACAATGGGGACCAAAATAAGAGCTTGCCTTGCCCAGAAAATCTTCTGCAAAAGCTTTTTGAGTACCTCCAAGAGCGATTCATAAGAAGATTATTGGAGATTTTCGCTCCACCCCAGACATGTTATGATCTTTTCCTTAACTATACTGGCTGAATGCTCCCAACCTGATGCAATCAATCATTAAAAACACTTGTTTAACCATGTTTGGAATATTTTACAAAAGTACACTCACCATGAGGTGCTTCCATGGCTTTCACTGCTGGCTTGTGGCTTGGGAGGGCTGGGACGGTAATTCTGGGTCCAAAAGCTCTGGTGTTGGGGCTAACGGAGTAATGTGTGCTCTCAGCAAGCTCGTCCTCCTCTTCCTCTTCCCTCCGCATCTTCCCCCTCCGCAGATCCTCAGCCACGGTTGATATTACAACCCGACCCAATCACACGGCAGGGGTGGGGTACTGGTTGCGGCAGCCCCCTAAATTGCAATGCAGCTCAGCATAGTAAGCGCATGTTTTCGCCCTGCCAGACCTTCCGTTTGCTTCTCTGGTTTCTGTATGCTGTCTGAGCTCCTTAACTTGACTCTGCACTGCACTGAGTCCCGCTGTGGCCTTTTCCGTCATAGAACTTTGAAATCTTTTCAAATATTTTTTCATTTCGTCTTTTCGACGGAGTTCTGTAGCAACTAATCCTCTACCCATATAGCGATCAAGATCCAGTACCTCTTGTTGCGGTCCAGACTGGTGCTCTTTTTCGATTCTAGGAAGACCTGCGATTGTTACTCTGTGCTGATGAGCTCTGCGTGGTCACTGTGCTGACCAGAGCTCCACGCTGGCCAAACAGGAAATTGAATAAAAAGTTCGCGGAGCTTTTCACC